>NC_138347.1:50692637-51100137 GCF_046562875.1 Panthera onca
GCATACCAGTCACACTCTTCATGAACATGGCGCTCTACTTGCTAGAAAGAGCAAAAATGACCTCAGGTTGAAAAACTGGGAGTGTGAGGCAGCATTCCCTGAACTTCCAAAGACCTCAGTTCTAAAAGTCAAGGATAGGTTCCAGGTTGTCTGAAAAGTAGCCCAAATGGGAAGTGCTGTGCTATCAGTGAATATTTAGAGATTGGGTACCAAAACACTTAAGTAGAACCTGAACAGAGTTTAAATAGAACTGAACATATGAACTAGAGACTCCTTCCAATTGACAGAGTCAGTGAAGATCATATAAAGAAGATCTTTCCATTTGTGATATAAAGCATGATTCTCTCCCCCAACAGCCACGTCAATCAGAGTCAGTTTGGATTATCAACTGAGAAAGCCTGCAGAAGAGACCCAACTCCTCTCTACAGCATGTTCCTAGGAATACATTCCTAGAGGAACCTTGTTGATCCTCCTAGGGCTTACTTTGGGTTTAAGGGGTAATGCAGAAGAGTGGAGAGCTTCTGTATTGTCAAAGTCACATCTGAATCAGAGAAAGCTGTGTTTGAGCCTTGGGTTCTGCTATTTTCAGCCTGTGTGATCTTGGGCAACATGATAACTACTTTAAATTTCAATTTATTAACCCATAAAATGGGTTGATAATATGAACCTCAGAAGTTTTTAAAATTGGGATTAACTAGATAACTATAGAGTACCAACAATGTGCTTATCACATATCAACATTCAATGAAACCTAGTTGTTATTTTACATGTACGGAAACCAAACAGTGGTTCATTCACTGGAATCACCTAGTACCACTATTCCAGCTATGGTCAAGAGGAGGGTCCACCGTTACTTTTGAATCTTCTTCTGACAGTGATTATCACACCCATAGATAGCAGGAAGGTGATGAGAAGTCACAAGACCAAAGTATAGTACTTCAGGATTAGGACCAAATTGAATGTTTTAGAAATATTATTACTTGATTTAAATATTGATCTTTCAGATCCATCCAGTTCTAATAAATTTTTGCATTACCTTAGTTCATTCAGTAAACATTCATTAAGGCCTTGATGTAGGCCAAGTTCTGTGTTAAAAACTGGTGAGAAAAAAAGAAATAAAATATGTTTCTTGTTCTCAAAAGCTTGGAGTTTGAAAGGTAAGGCTGATAGGAATCAAATAATCCTAATAGTGTGAGATAATGGCTGATAAAGTCAGATGCAGGATGCATTAATATTAGATTGAGATGTCTGGGAAGGCTTCTTAGAGAATGTGATGAAACAGGTTTTAAAAAAAGAAAAGAAGTTGAGTGTATGAATAAAAGGAAGGAGAATGTTTTAGTAACAGGAAGAGCATATTTAAACAAGTTATGAGAGCAAGAAATAATTTAGTTTGGAAAAAGTCTAAAACTCTGGTAGTAATCCATATAGAAAGAAAGGTATGCAAGGAAAAGTCAGGAAGGGTTTTTCCTAAATCATATTTGGAACCTATCACGGGATTTTAAGTAGATAACTGGTAGAATGCATATGGAGTTTTCATTTTGGTAGCAGTATGAAGGATTAGATTGTACTCAGTGAGATCAGTTAGGAAGCTATTCAATTATCTTAATAAAATTAATAAAATTTAATAACACTTAATAAAAAGTGTTTACTAATTATATAATACTGGGAAAGTTATTTGGTCTTAATTGACTTTTTAAAGCCTCTGTTTCCTTAGGATTTTGTAAAGTTAAATACTAACAGCAACAACAATGACAATAACAATACTAATAACAACAGGGTAGGCCATATTACCTCCTAAAGACTGATAATAAAGATTAGATTAGAAAATGTTGGTGAAAGCATTAGGCTCTGTGCCCATATAGGAGTTGAATGTGCTTGTTCACATTTTTCATTCCAAGTCACATTGGCTTCTGTGGAATAAATACATGGAGGTGAATTTTTGAGCTGTTGGATGTTTTGTTTGTGATCATTTTGGGGATCTAAGCAGAAAAGGGTGACAAGTGATAAATATCTACATCTCCTCTAGGGCAATGATTTGCATACTTTAATGTGCATAAAAATCACCCAAGTACTTTGGTAAAATGCAGATTTGCTAGAGTGTAAATTCGGAATGTGCAAGTTTGGAATAGGACCTAAGATTATGCATTTCTGAAAAGCTCCCAGGTGATGTTGATGCTTCTGGTCCATGAACCACCTTTTGAATTACAAGGAATGCTTGTAATTTTGTCCATGTTCCTAGCAGGTGAAGAGTCAGATTTTAAAAAGCAAATGCAGGAGATACAGAATTCACATGCTGAAATGCTATTGTGACTCAGTGTGTAGATCAGGTTCTATTCCCCACAACGGTTTTCATCTTTTCCCCTTAAATATAAAGCAGATACTAATTCATTCAGATGTGATTTCATTACAGACTATTTAATTTCAAGATGTGAGTGAAGACATTCACTGATTATTTTATTTTTTAATCACATTCTCAAATTAAACATTTCAAAGTTCTCTATCCCCACACACTCAGGGGCTTTGGGTGTAGACTAGACACTGGCTTCCCTGGAAGGAAGGGGCATCAGGTGAAATTTGAAGATGAGAACATTTAGGGGTCACAACTGGAAAAAGAGATAATAATGTATTCCATTCCATTCCTACCTTTCCAGAAACTTGGTCAGTGGCATGGAATTTTACATAGGAAGACCCACTAGATATTTTCTGAAGAGCAAAATTGTCCCCGTCAGCAATTGGACAGACTCTTAGGAAAATGCCTTTCAACCACCTTTAACTTAGGATCCATTTAAAAAGAAGTATTTTGTCATTGACTCCCATGGGATGTTTTGCTATTGAGCATTCAGAGGACTCTTAATTTCCAGGGAGTTAAGAAAGAGATATCAAATAATGATTGAGAATGAATAAAATTGTATTTGCTCAAAAATACTCCACATGCAGTTGTACAACCAAGAGATTAGACATAACTCAACTCTTGTTTTCTTTTGGATTAGAAATATCTTATAGGAATAAAAAGTACATATTCTGAAGCAAAGTCAAGTCAGATCTGAGGCTTGGCTTTTGAAGCAAAAGTCAATGCTTCTGTAGAATTGACCTCATAATTTGATTATAATTTTTCTATATTTAAATGTATTTTAATACTTTGTTTTTAATATTATTCTGCAGGCATAAGGGAATGTAACAAGAGTGAGAGACAGAAGTACAATGCTTCCTGATGATTAGAGCATGTTGGTGGCAGCTTATTAAAGACAACTAAACAAGACAATATTTTTAGGCAATATAGATAAAGTCAAAATATATCTCTCATTTCAGGATGGCCAGGAATTTTCTAAACACTAGATTTGAGAAGCATTTTGTAAATCATTAGTGCTTAAAATGAAACCTGATAATGCAGAGAATGACCTTCTCACATCAGCCAAGGTCATTTAGTACATCATACAGACTTAGATTTTTATTTAAAAATATATCGAAAAATCTGAAGTTTAAAATCTCTTTTTATGCTTTATTTGTAATAAAGATTCAAAAGTTATCAGTTGCAAAGAAGAGAAATTCAATGTTTGGATTAAACAAAATGTGCCATTTCTGGAAAAATTGCCTCTCCTTGTCTATTTTTTCTTGTTTCATACATCTGTGCTTTTGTAAAATAAAAACTAGTTAGCATGGCAACTGGAGAATCACGTGTACTATCTCAGACCTAAAATACTTGTTTGAGAAATATTATGTGTGCTATTTATTTGAATGTGTATAATATTACATTCAAGGAGAAAATATTTTATAGGTACCATATCATAAAACTCTTCAGTGTATTTTGTTTAACTGTTTTTCCAATAAATAATTTATTGTTATTTGAACAACATATTTAATAGTACCAATGAAGAAAACCCAGACAGGAGAAAATAAATTGAAGGAGATTAAAATTTAATATTCTAGATTAATCAAATGACAACGGAAGGACTCTTCCTTTTAATAAGGGAAATGAGTTGTCCTCTTAAATATGATGATATTATAGTAAATAAAGATATCAAGCCATGATTATAAACTAAAAAAAAAAGCTCTAGAAGTTCCAGCATGTACCATAAAATTGCTACTCATTTTATCATCATTCTATTATTCAAAATGTTTTATGTGACAATTTAACTTAAACATAAAGGGGAGAAGTTATGTGTTCAACTTAACCAAACTTCTAGGAGGGATAGAACAACTAGTCCTAGGGATGACTAAACTATGGTCCTACACATCAAGAGACTCTTCTATTAATTTTTGATTGTCTTTTAAAATTATCTTTATCCTGTGCTACTTCCATCCTTCACAAAACAGGATGCATCATCCACATCTCAAGGATTTTACTTTTTCAACTTTCAAACTAGAGACAAAGGGTAATTTTTTCTGCGAGAGGAAAAATGCTTCTAGGAACATCCTGGGTATGGTACTCTATTCTTAAATTCTTTATCTAGGGTAAAAATGGCTTAGGAATAGAAACAAAGGATTGAATGGCCATGAAAGCTAGGAGACTCATAATGTAAAGGACAGCTATGACCCCCAGCCTGATACGTATATGCTCTAATTTTCCAGAAAATCAACACTGAGTTCAGGTCTGTCTTCTCTGAATTAAGCAAGAATATTGCTTAGATATCTCATGTTCATTTAAGGTGTATTTTGTGCAGATTTTCTTCCTTGGCCAGGAAACACGTCTTCCACACACAGTAGTGTGCCTGCCTCCGTCATCATTTCTATAGGTTTTCTTTACCATGCTCTAGGAGGAACTTAACACGTCGACATTTCAAAGTAAATGGATAATGGAAGGCTTTGCCAAATAATTGGGTGTGTCTTGCAAGAACATTGCAAGAAGGATATTGGCAGTGAGGAAATATATCTCAAAGATAAGGGCTTTTTCTTCGTCCCTGACCTAAATCTTTATAAACCACCAAGATTTATAAACCACCATAGATTTGAATTAGAGAGAAGAAAAGAAAATCAACTTCTGTTGCTCACGAATGTAGAGGCAGGCATTTGTTTGTCCTTGCCAATTTCTCATCTTCATCTTGTCTTTGTTTCTGTCTTATGTATTCCTCTACCTTTTCTGGATGGTATATGTCTAGCAAAATCCAAGGAAGATGTACACATAATGCAAGGATTTTGACTCAAGATATACTTAGGATCTATAACCCAGACAAGTTAAATGACACCAAATGATACTACTAAATAAGTCACATCTATAATTGAGAGAATTATGTTTAAAATGCTTCCTCAGATTTCTGATATGTATAATTGCTACATATTAAAATTAAGCGCATTAACCAGATCAAGTGCCTTTCCTGTGAGACCTTTATTTACCCACCTTATTTATTCACAAGTCAAACAATTAGAAATATAAATACTTACAAGGGCTGTTCATTTGATAAGACTTTAGTAGCATTATCAATGTCATGATTGTGATCAGCACCATAATTTATAGATATTGAGTGATTAAGTTACAGGGGCCATGCCAGACACTTTCCATACATTATTTATTGTACACCAAACTCCATAGGAGTGGTTATGATTACCCATGTTTCTCAGCTGAAGAACTGTTAACAGTGTTAGATAAGTTATAGTAGAACATAAATTATATCTACATGTGTAAATCAAGTAAAATTTTCCAAAGTGGTATCTGTCTCTGGTAATGGAAAGGAATTTAGGATAATAAAAAAAAATTATTTGAAGGTAACTAAGTGTTCAAAGAGGATAAAGTTCACATACATCCTTTTAACCAGTGTGAATGCAGGAAAATATACCATTACTTAATTCTGACTTCTCTGTACAAAATAGCACCCAACTGGGCAACTGACACAATGCAGTCATGAACCACTTTCTGCTATCCGCAATAAAGATGCTGATAATTCTCTTTTTAATTTAAAATTTACCAACAGAGTTAATGTATAATGTCAGTTAATGTCAGTTATAGTGAGCAATAATACCTCCTACCTCTGCCTATGTCTTTCTCCAGACCCATCCCCTTCTATGCTGGAAAAGAAAATGTCATAGTTTGTAATTCATGTTGTTAAATTTCATCTACAAAAATTAAAATAAGAGTCTATAGAAAGTCTTTGTCCTTAATATAGAACAGTCAATATCAGGCTAAATTATATATACACTCTTACCAAGTGTTTTAGGCTGTGTAAAAGTTGTCTTTGTTATTTAGAATCATTTTTTTATGACACTGAGATAGTTTTCTTAGTGCAAGAACCTCAGGAATTAATTCGTTTGTCTGGTCCAATTTTCCAAGGCAGTTTTTACATAACATTAATTCAAAGCAACATTAAAAGTGGTCTTGTTTTAAAAGGGGAGGCATGATTCCATGGTAAAATATCTGCAAAGCTCTGGATAAATTTTAAGGAAAATTAAAGAACCCCCAGAGGTTTTCATATGTTAACTCACTATTAGTTTCAAAAAACAGACAGACAAACATAAGGTGCTAAATTTCAGACTAAATTAGCCATGGATCTCATCAGCCTCCCATTTTCTCTCATGGGATCTTTTGCAAGACTGATATTCCCTGAAACATATTTTGAAAAACACTCTAAGGACACCACTGTAAATATTGTTCTCCAAATACCTACTATACTCTGAAACAATATAGCCTTTGTTCACAGTATTTCTCCAAGTCTGTAATATTTTTCTGCTCTCCTTATTTTCCAATTTCCCTTGCTCAACTCCTGTTCATTCATGAAGGCCAAGATCAAATATCACCTTTTCTATCAAACAGTGTCCTTTAACTCTCCTGGCAAAAAATAATAGCACATTTCAAATATGTTTATTATGACTCTTATTTTTATAAAACTGTCTCATGTTAGTTCCAGGAGGAGAGGGAAATTTTTTATCTTCTCTGTGAGTATTTTTAATTTGCTAGGCAATAAGAAAATGTTTAAAGCAAGGAATAACATAACCTAGCATCACAGCAGTGTTTTGGAGAAAGAGCTCTGGGAGCTAAGTGTAGAAAAATCGTGCTTGCGTAACTGGTTAGGAAGTAATGGCAGTCATCCAAGTGAGAAGTAATGTCAGCCCAACAGAGTGTGGTAACATTAGAAATGGGAAACAGGAATAACAAATGATGTGGAAGATACTGATGCACCTCACTGGTAGATTACAGTGCAGGGATAATGATATGGGGACACGGGAATGGGAGAAGTTAAAGATGATGTTGATGTTTCTCATCTGGGTTTCTTGAAATTTAGTAGTCCCATGAAGTAAAATTACTGATCTACTTTATATCATCACGTACAGACAATAAGGCCTTCAGAAAAGATATAAGGAAAAGGGAAGAGTTGTGAGTTGTAAAGGTTTAGAGTCCTACCTGTACTCTGAGCACTGGTGGAGAACATCTCAAGAAAGGATGTCTTTCACAGTTTTTCTAGGATCAGCCCTGGGGTATCCTGAAACAATCTGGAAGCCAATCCAAAGGCAGCGATTATAACTGATATAGTTCTGTTCAAGGTTTTGTTTTTAGTCAGTGCATGTGTTGTTAGTTTGTTGTTGTTGTTAATATAATTTATTGTCAAGTTAATATGTAGTGTGTACAGTATGCTCTTGGCTTTGGGAGTAGATTATCATGATTCATCACTTATATACAACACCAAAGGCTCATCCCAACAAGTGCCCTCCTCAATGCCCATTGCCCATTTTCCCCTCCCCCACCACCAATATTTTGTATATACGTAACCACAAAATAATTAAAATAACAATAATGAAAAGGTAGTACTGCCTAGTACAAATGATTAGAAATCCAGGGGCACCTGAATGGCTTAGTTGTTTAAGCATCCGACTTTGGCTCAGGTCATGATTTCACGGTTTGTGGGTTCAAGTCCCACATCAGGCTCCGTGATGACAGCTCAGAGCCTGAAGCCTGTTTTGGATTCTGTGTCTCCTCTCTCTGCCCCTCCCCTGCTCATGCTCTGTCTCTCTCTCCCTCTCTCAAAAAGAAATAAATATTCAAAAAATAGAAAAAAAAGGGAAACCTAGTCATACTATTTAAATTTGAAAACATTTGCATTTGCCTCAGTTTAATTTTAAAATTACAAAATTTATTCTATTTCTCAAACTTTACACATGGAGATAGTATGCATGTGTGTCCTTTGGATCACAGAAGAGAGGAATGCATCTTGCAACTCACTCTGTTCCCAAAACCAATTCTTCACTAAAAATAGGCTGAAACCCAGATGTAGTTGGGATCTGTTGGCTACTGCCTGAAGCAAGAACTCCTGCTCTCCAGCTTTGGAAAGCAGCTGTCAAAACGCCCTTGGCCTATTTACATGTGTGTATGGTGTGTGCAACAAGCCAATACTGTTTAGAACGGCATGATTCTAAACATGCTGAGTACCTCCTTTCCTGGTGGCCATGTCTAATGTCAGATATCACAGCATATAGGAAACTGCAGTTAGCCTCATGGGAAAGCACCCTCCCTTGTCATTTTCAGAACAACTGAGATGGTCCTGACAGAAAATTCTCTTTAATGAGTAGAAAAACCTTTTTCTTTGCTATCTTGTTTAATACATGAAATGACTTCTGCTAGAGAAGAAATGCAGGCTCGTAGACCAAATTAATTTGCTTAGTCGAAAGAAAAGCTTTCAAAGTGTACCCAAATAAATTACTAATTAATGTTGCAACAGTTTTCCTATATTGTCTCTATTATTTTTATTAAAAAACTGTCAGGGCGCCTGGGTGGCTCAGTCGGTTAAGCGTCTGACTTTGGCTCAGGTCATGATCTCAAGGTTCAGGTTTGTGGGTTTAAGCCCCACTTCGGGCTCTGTGCTGACACCTCGGAGCCTGGAGCCTGCTTCAGATTCTGTGTCTCCCTCTCTCTCTGCCATTCCCCCACTCACATTCTGTGTGTGTCTCTCTCTCTCAAAAATAAATAAACATTAAAAAAATTACCAAAAAACTGTCAAGTTCATTGTTGTTGTTGTTGTTGTTGTTGTTGTTGTTGTTATTATTTTGCATATATCTTCCCATGATATGGGTAAGTGCCCACTGATTTCTAGGACTATTGTATTTTTAATGTGGATGATAATTTTTAGTAATAAAAAATGGAAGAGCATCTATTCATATTTCTAAAGATTTTAAGATATTGTTGGTTAACAAAAGAAAATAATGGCTACACTGTATAGGTAAGTGATTACTGGCTAGCATTATTTATTTTATTTCCATCAATATATAATTATAAAACAAGATGAAACTAAAGGCCCAGGTCATTCTCCCAATAAATATAATTTTTAATTATTTTTGAAAAGTATTAACCTCAAGAAATTGCTTTCTACCGAAAAAAGATTTAATAGTGCAAAATACTAAAACTTCTGTAAGTTCAGTTTTTCCCTTAGAAAACCATCATTATAGGATTGTATGAATGAACCTAAAGGCCAAGTCATGCATTTTGAAGTTGCAGACTGAGCTGTAATAACCTCTTTATTCAGTTTTTAAAGTAAAAAAAAAAAAAAAAAGAAAAAGAAAAAGAAAAAGAAAATACTCAGATTGTATTCAAAGGCTTGTGTTTCTAAACTGAAAACAAAACATGATCTTGTCATTATGAAGTTTCCAGTTTTAGATACATTGAGTGCTATCAAATTGCATCAGAAAATGATTCTTTATGCATCATTATATACAGAATTAAATAATGAGAATAAAATGCTTCTTTATGTTCTTTTATGATTTTTGAGCAAGGAAGTGAATTTTATCAAGCATTCCGTCTTTTTTTCTATTTTTTTAAAAACTCTATCTCCTTGCTGATGTCATTATATCTCGTCTCTGTGTATTCTACCTAGCTTGAATTTAACACCCCTTTACTGCATTATTTTTCTTTAAATTTTTGCAAATTATATGTTCTATATACATATTCATACTTGCTTAGTTGTTGTTATCCTTGACTTAAAAAATATACATATAATGGTTATGTTATTAAGGGGTCATGTATTTATTAATATAATTTTTTATATTCACATTTATATAAGAATTTGAATGATTTAAATAAATTTCAAAAATAAAATTGACACATATTTGTTGATACATGTTTTCATAAAAGATCATAAGACTCAAAACAATACAAAAATCTGAGTCCATCCCCCCTAATAAATGAAGTGTCTCCAATGATTTATTTTGCTTTCTTGATCTCTCAGTTGCAAAATGTGTTTGGCCTGCGTTTGTTACTATACTTCTACCTACTATCTCTGCACCTGTTACCCCCAGAATCTATGTCTGACATCTTCATTTGTTTTCCATGAGTTTTTCCTCTATGAATAGTGTAATTCCACTAAAAGAACAATACTTATGTCATACATTTATATTTATTCCTCCAAGGGTCCTATGAGTCAGTTGATCTGTCTTTTTGTCCTTTTTCCCCCACACACTCTCTTTTCTAGTCATTTATCAAGTCCTGCCAGTTTTCCTCTTTGGGGTTTTACATAAACTGTCCTTTACTCTCTCCCAGACCCACCCTCTTCTACATCCTCTTCTACTTTAATCAAAGTTACCATCAGATCATCCTAAGGCTATTGCAATTATCTGCTAATTGAACTCCCTCCCTCAAGACTCTTGGTAATGCAATTCATCGTATAAAGCATTGCCTGATTAATCTTCTTAAAATGGTGTTGTGTTCATGTCAGACCTTACTTGAAAATTTGCACACATCTCTATAAAATTCTAATTCTTAAGTCCCACATTGAAAAACCACACAAATTGGCTGCTTCCCCCTTTCATTCAAAATCTATTTACTGAGTGCTCAGTAGATGCAACTTACAATTCTTGGTGCTAAGGATATATGTAGAAGAAATAAGACAAAGAACCTACCATCCCAGAGAAAATATACCAACGAAGTCTTGCTGCTTAAGCACAGACTTTATTTCCCGCTTCTATACTAATGAATGGGCAATGCACATTCCTCCAAATTTTCTTCACAGAGCAACTCCAGTTCTGCCCTCTTGTGATGCCTTCTACTGACAGAAGAAATGTTCACTCTTCACCCTCATGTTTCTCTAGAGGTGAGGAAAAGTCTTCTCTCCCCCTCAATCTCCCTCCAGGTAAAAGGTTTTGAAGGTGCCCTTCTTTTATTTTTTTCACAGCTCTTTACTGAATCTTCACCGTGAGAGGAAAAGTGATTTACCTGATTCACTGGTATATATAGAGAAGAAATGAACCTGTATGGCTCAATTCCTTTATACTTTTCTCTCTCTTGGAGCAGGCTGCTCTCAAGTTAGTCTACCTCTTCTCTCCTTTACAATAACTAACCTGTCCCTAAATGGAAGAAAGATCTGTATTTGTTCAACTCTGCCTGATCCTGAGCAGGAATGTTGAGTAAAGGGGGCGAGGAGTGTCAGAGAGTGTAAGGGAGTATCAGCCTGCTTCTGTTAGCAGACCTAGTCTCCTCCTAGTATCAGCTTTACAACTATTAATAATTTGATCTCTTTAAGCCTGACTCCTTTGTCCATTTCTCTTTTGATTTGGCCATTTACGTGATATTGCTTAGGACCGTATTTTTATCTTTTAGGACTAACAGAACGTCGTGTACATAGTATTTATGTGTAATGGGAAGATAATTTTGCTTTTGAAAAAGGGACTCTATAATGAGTTCCAAAGTATCTGGGGTGCCTCCCAAATATAAGAAAATTGACTTGGGGATTAAGTATATTTCAGATTTAAATAAACCATGAATGGGAGGCAGATAATTCATAGCAAGTAAGAGTAAAATGTGAAATAAAACAAAAAGAAGCATGTTCATGGGAGAAGTAAGGAGATAGAAAGGGAAGAAAACTAATCTTTCCTGGATTTAATGGAAAATTAGTTTGCAGTGTTACTCAAATTATAAATAGATTTAAATTTTAGCAGATTAATTTCAGATAACATGGCAGAAGGAAATAGTGCCCATCAGAATTCCATGTGTTCCTGAACATTTCTTACCTCTTAAGATTTTAGAACCATCTGATTGGCCATGGCCAATGGACTGTGCATATAAATGGTATATGCCACTTTGGGCCCAAAGCAGTTTAATGTTGCTATGTCTCTTCCATTTCTGTATATCCCTGCCTTGGTGACCAAATGTTTAAAAAAAATCACAAAAAATGGAGTTATAGATCTGTTCACTATATGGAGGAAAACTCTGGCTACCTGCAATGAATAACATGATTGAGAAATAAACATTTGCTATGTTAAGCCACTGAGATTGGTTGAGATGATAATGTTGAATCATAACAAATATAAATTGATTGGTAAGGGATTCAGAGTAATTATAAACCAAATTCTATGTTATTCTGACGATTTTCTGGTCATAATTAGCATTACTGAGTAGTATCTAACTCAAGTAATAATTTATTGTTTGAGCAACTCCTTTTCAGAGGGCTGAGCAAATGTGTGTTGTACAAATATATTCCACAAGAGAATCCTGCAATGGGACCTCCCCAGGAGTGAGGTGTTACTTAATTTATCTTGTGGGAAATAGTTACAGAGCACATGGCTGTGTTCTGTTGGGAAGTAGTCTGTTAGAATGAATAGACTAAATAATCTCCCAGTACTTTCAGATTATAAAAGCAGTTGGAGCATTGATACAAAAATATACAGTGAGAAGTTAGCATTACCAAGAAGATACTAAATAAGCCTTCCACTTGCATTTTGCAGATACACCTTCTCAGAAAATGTGGAATTTCAGTTAGTCTTTGAAAGAGACATGCCAGGATTTTTGAGGAAATGAATGTAGGAAGAATGGCAAACAAACAAAGATTCAAAAATAGGTGAGAGTAATTTCAAAGAACCATGAATAGAACAGTTTGGTTGGCATGTGTGATTGCTATGGAGGAACAGAGAGATCAATTAGCCTAAATAGGATCTTGAGGCCAGAATTTGGGAAATATTAGCAGTTTGAACTTTGTTTAGAAATATATACAGATAGGGATGACTGGATGGCTCAGCCAGTTAAGTGTCCGACTTCAGCTCAGGTCATGATCTCATCGTTTGTGAGTTGGAACCCCGTATCCGGCTGTCTGCTATCAGCACATTGCCCACTTTGGATTCTCTGTCTCCGTCTCTCTCTCTTTCAAAAATAAATAAACTTCAAAAAAAGAAATATATGGATATATAAAAGATTCTGAAGCAAGGAATTACATGTATTATTACTCTCTTTATTTGTACTTACAGATTGCAAGAAGTCCCTGTTTCATTTTCCTGAAACAGTGATTATAAAGAGATATTGTGTATCTCAGAAAATTGTTTAGGGGCTAAATGATGAACCTGTCTCTGGGTTGGCCTCCCAGAACAAACAAGAATCATGGTGTAGAAGAGGTCTGTGGGGAAGCAACTACCACCAAAGTTTTAGCATGGTTACCTTTTCTGGACCAAGAAATCAACCTAATTGCTACCACTGCTTTCCATGCCTATGTGTCAGTTCTGCTTCAGGAAAGGTCCCTCCTGGTCACTGATGCCTCCAGGGCCAAATGTCTCCACTACTTTCTTAACTGAAATATGCTTGGTGTCTGAGCCCTACTTCTCTTACTTATGAGTCAAAATTTCCCACCAGTGAGTGTGATTGGTGGATTCTGATTCACAGGCCTATGCCCTAACTGCACAGAATAATGGGAAAACAATTTTCAAACGTAGGGAGACTGCTACTGAGAGATAGAAAAATCCCCAAACATAAGCAATATGTTCAAAAGGGCCCAAGGATAAATTTTATAGGTATTCCCTACATATGTTCACAGCTATACTCTATTAAAATTAATCTTATGGAGGTTAATGAACAATAAAGGAAAAAAAGACAAAAAATGCATATTTGTTAAGAGACTATGGTAGTATTCTCTCCTTCCCTACCACCACCACCTGGCAAAGCAACAAGGATCATAAAAATGAAGCCTGAGAGAATAGAGGATGCTAAGTAAAGTCACATTTAAAGGTTTAATTAAGGGGCGCCTGGGTGGCGCAGTCGGTTAAGCGTCCGACTTCAGCCAGGTCACGATCTCGCGGTCCGCGAGTTCGAGCCCCGCGTCAGGCTCTGGGCTGACGGCTCAGAGCCTGGAGCCTGTTTCCGATTCTGTGTCTCCCTCTCTCTCTGCCCCTTCCCCCGTTCATGCTCTGTCTCTCTCTGTCCCAAAAATAAATAAACGTTGAAAAAAAAAAATTAAAGGTTTAATTAATAAGAATAGACACTGATTGGACTATAGAATGGGACCAGAAAGAAAACAGTCTCCATATCCCTAAAACACTGACCTTATGTGTACAAAGGATAACAGCACAATACAAGCTAATTGAAAATTCAGTAGGAGGAGGTAATTTGGAAGAAGAGGTGTTGATTTGAGTTTCAGACATGCTGAGCTGGGGTGGGGGTGAAGTAGCATATGCAAATTATAAAATGAGTAAATTCAAGAAGATTGTGGAAAACCTAAAGAAGGCCATTAATCTGGGGGACCTGAGTGGCTCATCAGTTAAGCCTCTGACTCTTGAACTAGGTTCAGGTCATGATCTTAGTTTGTGAGTTCAGGCCCCTCATCGGGCTCTGTGCTGATGGCATGGAGTCGGCTTGGGATTCTATCCTGCTCTCTACCCTACCCCCACTTGTGTGTGTGTGTGCGCACGCGTGGTGTGCGCTCTTTTTCTAAATAAACTAGAAATTAATTTAAAAAAAAAGAAGAAAGCCGTTATTTGGATTAAGTTTCTAAAAGAAGATCTAGTTTGAAGAAGCCAAAAAACAAGATGCTATTTAGTTTCAGCGGCACAAACAAAGGTCTAATTTCACTCTTTGAGTTGTGGAGATTCATTACAGTGTTACGTTGATATACTGTTCTCTAAGTCCATTGTGGAGAAAACAGAAGAAATCAGTTCTTTGGGAAGAGTGTGAAGGCTATAGACATCAGACTGGGCTATCCCAGTAGAATCCAGAATGTCTGCTGAAGATCTCTGAAATAGGAGACAGAATTTCTTCCTATCTGACTTGATCTAGAAGCAATAAAAGTTGAAGCCATAAGATGAGAGACCATGATCTAAGTGAGCTTTTATTTTTATTTTAAAACAAGTTTTAAATATTTTGTATATTTTTTAGAAAGAGAGAGAAAGACAGAGTGCAAGTGGGGGAGGGGCAGAGAGAAAGGAAGACACAGAATCTGAAGCAGGCTCCAGGCTCTGAACAGTCAGCACAGAGCATGATGAGGGGCTCGAACCCATGAATCGTGAGATCATCACCTGAGCCAAAGTTGAACATTTAACCAACTGAACCACCCAGGTGCCCCTTGATCTAAATGAGCTTTTAAAATCATATTCCATATTGTAGTTCTTTAATTCTTCTTAAAGACTGACAAATTTTCATAAAGTTGCATGTATAATCTAAGAAAGCCACTTTTTATGCAGAAGAAGCTCTCAGGATTGTTTGCAAAACTCTACTTTAAACTGCAAACTACCTCTTAGTGGAAAATGATCTAAATATTCTCCAAGAGTAAGAGAGAAAACTCTAAGCTTCCTATTATTTTCCATGTAAATCCTGGCAAATATAATTGGTTTCTCTATCAAAATGAGCCTGAAACAACAAAAGAAACTACTTTTTCACTGACTGTTAGAGAAGTGACCCCTTAAATCCAATATTGTCCTCAATTTAAATGCAGTAGTGACCTGTTTAATGATATAAGATACAGTTGTTGTGGTCATTATCCTGGGTTAGCCAAGAAGAGAGAAACAGAGAAGGAAAAACATATTCTTTAAAGCAGCTGTTCTCTAGTAATTTGGGGATATTTATGTCACTAATTCTAAGGCGCACATAGATGTATACAGTTAATAGCTGATTTAAAGATCTGTCACTGCAAAAACTAGGGCAGTGATACATTTTATTAAAAGTAAAAAATAAATGACTAGATGCTTTGTGTTTCTGAAAAGAAAATAACTAATTATGTATATCAAGGCTTCTGAGATAAAATTCTTCAGGAGATGTATGGGTTTAAAGAAGAGCTAGCTGACAGACAACTCTTCTCACGAACCTAAGCTGAATAAATAAGCTCGGTAAAAAGACCCATAGGAATAGAAAGCTTAATTTGTGGAGTTAATATGTAGGTCCTAAATTGGTCAGGTTAGCTTAATTGAAATGGTGACCATGAAAGCTTTCTGCTTGTTTTAACAGACTCCAAGTGTTAATAGAATGGAATTTGCAAAGTATAAACTTTAAGAAGAGGCTTGTAAAGTCATTGGAAGTTAATAATTAATTGGGCTTTACTCTCTCTGGAATTAGTATCCATAGTCAAAAATAGATTTGGGAGCAAGAAAAGTAGGTAGAAAGTGTTGGTTTCCATTAAGGACCACACTGTTTTTAAAATAATAAATTCAGGCACACAGTAACTTAAACATTGGCTTTTGCAAAATACCTGGGCACTTGACTAAGTATTACTAATTTTCCATTTTTTCCAACCTGGTAGGCCTCTAGTAGTAAAGTAGGTGCTTAGGACAACATCATGTCTTCTGCTGATCACTAAGAATCCTTTTCATTGGCATCAACATAATATGGTTATTCTTTCTGTTGAGACCATTGTCAAATACTTATTGAGCACAAACTTGATGCAGGGCATGCTACCAAGAATGTACACAGCTATAATTCCACTGATTTGCATAGGAGGAATTACCCTTTAAATATGACTGCATTGCTTGCACAATATTGACTATACTACTTTCACAACATAGTGACTATATTATAGCATAGCATAGCAGTGCAGATTACTATACGGCTTTTCATAAATTGCATTTTATGAGAAATTTGCACCCAGGCATACCTCTCTCAGCATCTTTGGGAGAATCTCATACAAAGATTGAGATTTTATTTTTGCTGGTAGTTCCTTTTTCAAATATTTGGACCAGTCTGGTTATGGTTCTGATTTACGCACAGCTGTTTTCATTTCCCAGTTGATGTCAGTGACCTTGGAATCTCTGTTTAATTAGTCTGAACATTTGGCTTCTGTGGGAGACAGAATGATGCCACACATCCCCCTTCCCTCCTCCAACTCTACCCTTATCTCAAAAATGTCACCATCTTAATCACTGGAACCTGTGAATATGTAGCCTTGCATGAAAAAAAAGGGATTTTGCAGAATTGATTAAACTAGACGTTGAGATGGAGAGATTATCCTGGATTGTTAGGGGAGGCCCAATGTATTAATTCTCATGGCCCTTAAAAGAGGGTGGCAAGAGGAAAACAGTCATAAAAGGAGATGTGAAGATGAAAACAGACATCGGAGTGATGGCTTTGAAGTTGGGGAAAGGGGCCATGAGCCAAAAATAAAGACGGCCTCTTGGGGTGCCTGGTGGCTCAGTTGGTTAAGCATCTGATTTCAGCTCAGGTCATGATCTCACAGTTCATGAGTTCGAGCCCCATGTTGGGCTCTGTGCTGACTGACAGCTCAGAGCCTAGAGCCTGCTTCAGATTGTGTCTCCTTTTCTCTGCCCCTTCCCCACTTATGCTCTGTCTCTCTCTCAAAACTAAAATAAACATTTCAATAAATAAATAAATAAATAAATAAATAAATAAAGCCCCTAGAAGCTGGGAAAGGCAAATAAATGTGTTCTCCCCTAGAGTCTCCAAAAGAAACACAACCTGTGGAGCATTTTAGGTTTAATACATTCAGAAGAGTAAGAGAAAAATTGTAAGTCACTATATTTGTTATAATAGCAATGGGAAACTAATACAGTCTCTAATAGAAGAAGAAGGAATTATATTGTTTTTTATTTAGATTTTTGAGATAAATTTTATGTATAATGAAATCACAGATATTAAGTATATAATTTGATGACTTTTGACAGTTTCATACTTGTATAATCACCATGCAAATTAAGATATGGATTATTGGATTAATGGACTAATGGATTATTTCCATTCCCCCAAAAGGTTATATCTTGTCCTTTCTGATTACAAACCGGTCCCCCCCCCCCCCCCCCCACACACACACATACATCCTACCTCCCAGGCAACTACTGTTTGCATAGTCTGATTATCTGCCAGCTTAGATTGAGTATGACTGTTCTTGGGTTTTATATGGATGAAATCATACAGGATATACTCATTTATGTCTGATTTTTCATTCAACATAGTTTTAAGATTTCTTGAATTCTTTTACATTGAATATTAGTATTCCATTTTATTCTCTCTATTGACTTTTTAGCTGGTTTTTATTGACTTTTTAGTTGTTTTTCTAAAGATTGCAGTATGTATGTCAGTGTATTTTATTTATTTATTTATTTATTTATTTATTTATTTATTTATATCTTAGTCTATTTTAAATAAATTTTATAATACCTCATTAATAACATAGGCTATAAAAGCACAATTCCATTTGTGTCTCTTAATTTTTATGTTGTTACCATACAGTTTGCCTCTGCAACTTATAAACCTTACAATACTTAACTAGTATTTTAGCTTTAAACCCTTTAAGAGATAGCATCTTCAAGTTCTTTTAATATTTTTTATGATTCCAGACAAATTTTCTTACCTTTTGTCTGCAAGTGTCTTTATTATGCCTTTGTTTTTGAATGATAATTTTAATGTGACAGCTTAAAATATTTCTTATGTACTTTACAAAAGTCTTTAGTACCTTAAAATTGTAATTTTATTGTCATCTGGCACCTATTGCTTTTTATAAGCAGTCATCCATCATTCTTACTGTTCTAAATTAATGCTACTTTTTTCTGGTTGTTTTCAATATTTTGTTTATTTTTCTCTTTATCACTACATATGTTTTAGTAGTTTGACTCTGACATTCCTCAATATTGTTTCCTTCATCTATTATAATGGAAGGCTCCTCAACTACCTCAATCTGTGGGTTGATATCTTTCATCAGCTTTGGAAAATTCTCTCCTTTTTTCCCCTAGGATTTCAGCTGCACTTTTGTTAGAACATCATATTGTACTTCAAGTCTCAGAACTTCTGTTCACTTTGTACATTTAATCATTTCTTCTTGTTGATGTGGTTTGATAATTTCCATTGACTTGTACCAAGATTTGCCCAGTCTTCTGTTAAACTGCTGAATAGATTGGTCATTCCTGATATTATTTTACTGAAATTCTCTATGCGTTTGCACATTTCATTGTCTTCTAATGTTTGTGTCTTTGTTTATCTAAGGAGTTTCATGTCCCCTGGTAAGCACTGTTGTAGCTAATCCTGTTTGCTTGCAACTATGAGCTCACATTTTTCAAATCAGTTGGAGAAAAAAAAAATGTGTCTTTCTGAATGGAGAAAGGGCCTTGGATCAAAGAACATCACAATTGTACCTCTGAAATCATTTATGTCTTTCTGACTAGTCTATCTCCAGAACTGCTGTAACCATCAGTGAAATTTTTCTAAGACATGACAAATTGTGTGATGTTATGCTTTAGTTATAGCTGGAGTTTTAAAACCAAAGTTGTCAGCTTTCTGTATTTTTGTAATTCTGTGTGTGTGAACATAATGTCACTTCCTCTCTAAAGAAGTTAGAGTTTAACAGTAGTCTGTTTATAAGTACAGATTTCTCCTTCTCTCAATTGTTGAAGATTAATTTGTCATAAAGATCTATCATTTTTGCGAACTACAGGCATATCTACTGAAGCAGATTAGCAAAGGGTAGAAAATACAGGAAATACTTCTAGTGACTTACATTGAATATCAACAAATGGATATCAGTATCTGGTGATAGAAAGAGTCTTTTACTGAGACACATCCTATTAATGACATTCCAGATGCCCATTTCTCTCTTTTCCTTATTAACAGAACTGCAATTTTAGAATGAGTAGCAATATGTCCAGGCTACAATATATATTTTTTGGATTCCCTTGCAGCTGAAGGTAGCTACCTGATATATTTTGGGCCCTTGAGATTTGTTTATATCTCTGTAGTTTTTAAATTTATATTTTCTAAATTCTTCTGCCCTCCACCTTTTTCTTTTCCCAATTTTGTCACCACCCTTCTTCCTTTAGTTAATCAAAAAGGAAAGGATCTTTGCTATAGTTGAAGTAGCCATTTTGAGATCATAGCTGAAGGGATGAGAAAATCACAGTAATCTCTGCCTTTATAATCTTGAACTGATTACTCTAGGAACTCCTTATTTCTACTTTTCTTGTTTAACAAGAAAAATAGATTCTTAATTTGTTACTAGGAGTTGAATATTAGTCGTAAGCAACGTATTTGTCTAAAGATACTTAAAATCTTATAAACATATTAGAACCAAAGCCACAGGAAAAAAAAACTAATAATACAATGAAATAGCTCATGCTGAGTTTAAATTGAATGGTACTAATATTAATTGCTACAGAGATTAATAGAGTTCTAGTCATGGAGCAAAAACTCATACAGAAATAAGAATAGAGGCAAGCACTGAAGTTAAAAAAAATAAAACATGTAAGTGGGGAGAAAAAAATATGGTAGTAAGTACCAGTAGAACAGCATGAAAAAGTATATGGGAAATGATATTTATCATTGGACATTATGTTTTTATGACACATCCCTGTAATGTTTCCTGTTGAATATTTATTTTCCCTTAGTACTTGACTACAGGCAATATGTTATATTCATCTGTGCTTTCTGAGTTCTAGTAATGTGCCTGAAACTAGATAATAATCAATTTTCTTTTTGCAATTTTTTTCTGTTTGTTTTTAGCTGGAACTTGAGAAAACTGGAGTTGTATTTTGGGAAAATAAATTATCATTGGTTTAATAATACATCAAATAGAGGAAAATGAATCTTCAGTTACGAAATACATGTAATATACCAAGAATGAGATTAATATGCCCTGAGTTAGGATAATGAAATAAAGAATATACACAAAACAAGTACATGCAAAATTAATGAAGGACCAATGTACAATATGGTCACTACAGCTAACACTGCTGTATAAAATACAGAAAAGTTGCCAATAGAGTAAATCATAAGAGTTCTTATCACAAGGGTTTTTTTTTCCTTTTTTCGTTTCTTCTTTCTTTCTTTCTTTTTATTGTAACTGTAAGAAAAGACAGTTGTGAGTGGAACCTGTTGTGGTAATCATTTACTAATATGTATAAATTGAACCTTCATAGTGTACACCTTAAGCATATATAGTGATGTGCATCTATTATTCATCAATAAAACTGGAAAAATAAAACTGACAAAACTAGAAAAAAGTATCAGCAAGACAAGTACATATATGGAGAAATAAAAGATTTTCCTCAATATTAAAATTAGGAAACCTAGGTGAATAACAACATCCTTTGCAGATGTTTCACTTTGTATATGCTAAATTTGAGGGTTTGAACAAGGATGTTCAGATAGAAGTGATCACAGATGTGGGGTGCCTGGGTAGTTCAGTCAGTTAAGAGTGCAACTCTTGATTTCAACTCAGGTCATGATCTTATGGTTCATGAATTCAAACCCTGTGTCACACTCTGCGCTGTGTCAGCATGGAGCCTGCTTGGAATTTTCTCTCCCTCTCTCTCTGACTCTCTTTCACTCATGTGCGTGTGCGCATGCCCTCTCTCTCTCAAAATAAATAAGTAAACTTAAATAAAAAAACAGAAGTGACCAGAGATGTAAAATGAGGCTTTGGGAAAGGCAAACTTAGAGACATAGCTTTTAGATGAAATTGTTTAAGCTACTAATGAAGCTGTTTTGCTCAAAACAGTTTTATGGTCTTATTCTAAAACACATAAAGTACAACCTCTTGTGAGATGTTAGTGAAGGAGAGTCTCTGATAGTGACTGAGAAGGAACTGATAGAAGTCTATAGGGAACCACAGTTGAAGAGTTTCAGGGGGGAATTAAGATAACAAATGGCTTAGAAAAATAAAAGGAAGTTAGGTGGTATTCAGTAATAATAAAAGAGATTCAATAATAAAAGATAATTCTGTGTGATTGAAGAAAGAAATTTTAGTAATTGTATGAGAGAAGAATTTAGACTTCATTGTGTCAAAGAGTGTGTGGTTCATGAGGAAATGGAAGCAGTGCACACGGGTTATTTATTCTTTGATGACTGGGGTGGTGAAAAAGATAATGATATGAGATGATGCCTTGAAAGTATGTTTGTGTCAAGAACTGTGAAGGGTTTGAAAATTTACTCTATTTTCAAACTAATAACCTAACTTTTCACAGTTTCATGGATGCTGGCAGAGGACACAGACTCCTGGATCAGAGACAAAAGTATTATTACTCACAGCAGTATCAGTATCAGCAGAGTATCATGTGCATGAGTGCTCTGAGCCACAATTCTCACAGACAGCCAGGTGAGGTGCCAGGTGAGATGTCTGCACATGGAATGGGTTTAAATATATGAAAAGAAGCCAGAGTGTAGAGAACCTATATATAACAGTCCATTATCTTATTTACCTTTGCCATGAAAGAGACAGTAGTACTGTTATTACACTGCACAGTAAGGAAACTTTCTCTTTGCTCCAGAGGGAGACACTATCTCTTTCTTCCAAAAAGCTATTTTCTATACAAACATCCTTGAAAAGGTAGTCCAGAACAAAGTCAATCAATGCTTCAGCTTGCAAGAAACGACGAAATGGAGATCCCTGGAGAATTGTCTCCCTATAATTAGATTGGAAAATAAAACTTTAACATGTGAAACTGTAGAATGTTTGTTAGTAGAAAGACAAAATCTCTAGTGAGAGCATTTATTAATAACAGAGGAGAGAGAAATAATAAAATACTTGAGGAAATACATTGGAGTATAGTCAAGCAAACAGATAGTAAAGTGGCATTGCCAGACATGGGTAGATTTGGAGATATTTTATTCTGGAAAAAAAAGATTTTCAGAGTCATGTCAATATTTACAAAAAATTAGGAACTGAAGCAGTTTTCTGTGAGTTAGTAGATGTGAAAAAAGATAATGGTTTCAATTAGAATATATGACACCTCCAAATTATTTGACAAACTATGACACAAACAGAAAATTAGACTAGTGGACATCATGTGAACTCAACTGCAAGAAATTCTCTTTGTATTGTTGTGGTTGAATTTAAACACAATAATGCATGTTACTTTCATCAGACAGGTTTCTAAATAAACACAGATTTTATCAGTAGTTCCAATATAACTTAAAATGGAGAGCTAAGTGGTTAAATGTGTTTAGTTACTGAGTCACAAGCACACGCGCACACACACACACACACACACACACACACACACAAATAGAAGATACTTGTACATGAATAGCACAATTCAAAATCAGGGACACCACAAAACAGAATTTTACTGTTAACATCTTTATATTTTGACAATCATTTGTGTTTAGGTTTATTTATGGGAATATAGGTAAAATTAGTTGAAGTGGACCCACCTGGGCATTAGTCCCAGTAGTTAGGTGGCTGTGTAGTCCCTGAATTGAAGCATTTTTAATTCATTTATTACCTATTTTGTTTAATTTACAAAGTCAAGCAAAGGGAATAATTTGGAAACCACTTAATCACATTACATGTAAACCTAAGGGCAGATTTATCAAGCAGTTAAGTTAAACTTCCTAACTATTTATTGACACATTCAATTATGAGGTGAGCTTTAACAATTGTGGTCTCCTCACTAGAGTGTAAGTAAGAGAGAATTAATGTTCCATTTCCACTTGTTCTTGGCATCTTAACCAGTCAGTGTATCCACAGATCATGGTGGAGGAAACCTATAAAATCCATTAAAGCCTCCTGCAGACAAGAGCTCCTATATCTATTATTCTCCCTATACCCTCTGTGTGGGCTCCCAGCTTACCAACATATAAGCGGTATTCTCAGATGTCAGACCCTGTCTCCCTGTCTTAAGTTTCCTATCATATAGTGTCAAGACCATATGTTTTGTCAATAGTTTCTCTTACCCACACCTCTTCCAATCCCATGACTTCTCTCATTTTCGTGGGATTCAAGATCACTCAGCATTTCCAGTGAAAGTCTTCCATCATAACTTCTCTACTGCTTGTTCGTTGTACCACCTATTTTTTCCTGTGTATACATGTGTTTAGATCCATATTCTAAGATCTCTAAACTTTTGAAATCCTGAGACAAGTGATTGTGCATATTGTACATATTTATGAAGTAATATTGTAGCACAGTTTCAAAAGCTTTTAATTTATTCAACAAGTCTTTGGAGGCTCTGTTGATTTGGCTACAAATTCTCAAAAATACATTTTATCTTTGCAGCCTGTCATATTCTATACATTTCAATCTTCATGTTTCTTTGGTGCTATGTGTATTTCTGTATTTCTATGAAGAGGTTTATCTGAATCAATCAATCTCTCTTCCGCCCCATCCGTCTTTGCTGATCTGATGGTCTACTATTTAGCTGCCAGCTGCCAGCATCCAAGTCATCTATTTTCCAGGTTCTACATTCTCTTACCTACTGTTTCTTCAACTCTTTCCTATTTGTTATTTCTGACTGAATTTACTCAGGATGATAATAATTACTAATTCTCCCATGAAATATATTCTGAAATTGGAGGAAAATGCCTAGCTCCTAGCAAACAAAAACCTCTTAAATAATGTAAGCACTCTGTCTTTGTGCTGCTCATTTGTTTCCCAGCTTGATTTAGACTCTCCAGCAACCATACACAATTTACTTCAAAGACATTAGACAATCTCTTTGTGGATTTACTAAACACATGCTTTGTCCCAGGACTGATAGTATTAAAAAATAATAATAATAAAGTTTAGCAACCAATACGGTATAGGAACCAGCCAATCTAGAAAAGGCTGTAGCTAAAGCCTAGAGCAGAGTCCTGCAGGCTACCTGCCATGACACTCACTAACTCTTCAGTTGTAGTTTTGTTGGAAATGTGGAATAGAAGGACCTCAACAGCCAGTTGAGGGATGGGCTGCTGCCAGAAGTGATTATTTACAAACCTATCAGAACTATTTCAATATTGTAATTGCTAATGTCAGGCTAATGAATGCTGGCTAAATCTTAATTCTGCCCTTAACCCCTTACTACTTATTTCTTTCCAGGAAAAATTTTCAAATAATCTTGTTACTATTGTCCAAACTGTCCTAATGGCAAAACTCACCTGGACCTCATGTTAATATTTAAATACCAGAGTCACATTACTGCCCCTCTAAATCAGAATCTCCACGGGAGGCATCTGAGCAGTAAAAGCTTCCACAATCCCTGAAAGTGACACTTATCCTTATCAACTTCATGAAACAGTGGTCTACTTGATGTGATCCTCACCACAACTTCATAGCTTGGTCAGTACAACCTTATGAGGTCTATTTACAAAAAAGAACCTGAACCATGTCAGGGTTTCATAACTTGGTCTGTATTAGAAACGAAGTCTTCTGTTTCTAATTATAATAGTCTTAGGATAATTAGATTGGATTCTTTCCCTGCACTAAAGAAGTTTTTTAAAATGGTACAATTTCTCAAGTTTTGTGTTTGTACACTAATTGGTTTTTTCTTTTCTATGTCATTTTAAAATTTTATTTCAGATTATCTATTGAAGGATCATGTAGTATTAATTGTATTTGTCTACTTCTTAAAATCAAACATAAAATATTAGCCTCATTAGTAAAATATTAGGAGCAAAATTTTTATCTTCAAACGTTCTTCTAATAACAAAAGTTCCTTTTGTAAGTGACAATTAATACAAAATAGGGGAATTTAGTTTCCCTAAAATGCACATGAAATCAAAAGTAAAATGGAAATAGTATTGGAAAATAGTGGCTATTTAACCATCTCTCTCTGTATCACTTGTTTCTCCTAACAGAGTACTTGTTTTATTGGTTTGTTTTTTGGAAATAATAGTGAAGAAATTTTTGTCCTCTTTGCAAATGAGGTTAATCCCCTGAGGTTAAAATATACTTTCTATCAATAGAAAGCTGATACATGTGAAATGTATACAGAGAATGAAAAACATTAACTGACAAAGAACGAATGAATGAAACCAGGCAAAATAATATGTAATATGAAGACTATGGCATCTCATTCACTGAAAAACCTGATGGTGTCCTGGAGAATCCAATCCAAGTGGCTCTGCCAATTAAAAAAAAGAAAGAAAAAGATTGCCAGTCCATCAATAATCAACCAGAAGATAGGAATTATGCTGGACTGAGGTGAACTTCCTGATAGAAAATGTGCTTGTTTGGGTATTAACTAGACCTTCTATGTAGAACTGTATGTATCGATGTGACTGTTAAGCTTGAATTCCTGGAAATTAGGAATCTATCATTAGGGTCTATGGGTCATTTTGTATCGATAAGGGGATTAGAATTTAAAGTTGGGCCAAATAATATATGGCTGTTCCTGAGGCTCTCATTCTTGGCTTTGAAATAAAAAGGAGTTTAAGGGACTAAACAGATGGGCAAATCTGCCAAATGTTTTACAGACTGCTGGGAGATTTATGTATTTATAATGCTAGGGCAATTGAGAATTTGTATGTATTTATTTTCTGTAACTATTCAATACAATTTTCCTTAAAATTAGCTCTTTGAAGCACATGCTAGCATCACTGGCATATTCCTGAGCTTCTTTGAAAAAAGTTAACTGACAAGTATCTTTGTATTTATTGATAAGCATTCCAGATGCTTCTTATGCACAGTGATGTTTTAGCACCACTGCTCTAAACTCATTGAATCAGGGGCTTTTCTACAGAACCATTGTTTTAAAAAATTTATAAACAGAGCTCAGTGATTCTATGAGCATGCAACATTATCATGTGATGTGAAGAGTACTGAAATAATTCCTCTCCAAAAGACAGGGCTACTATAAATCTACCACAAAACCTGAAACTACATTTTGTAAGATTTACTTCTTCAGATCAAATAAAGCCGTCTTTATACATCTTCATCTACTAAGCCTTCTGTTAAGTGTAAGTCAATATCAATAAGTTTGATTAAAATAATGTTAACCCTTTACTAAAAGCTTTCATCAAAAATCTTTCCCCATAAATAGCACAGAGTAAAGCATCAAGAGAACAAATATTGTGATGCTTAAGACAGAACACAGTTACACATTTCTACCAATATTATACTTGCAATTTGTCTTTTATTGTAATCATCTATGTGTACATGTATGATCGTACCTAGTGACTAATAAATTCTTGAAGGGCGGGCACCACTTCATTGATCTTCCTAACTCCAGGCTTCAGGGCTTGCTGTACTGCTTGATGCATGATAATTTATTGTCTGAGTAATAAAACTTTTATAAAAGAATTAAAGCAAAAGCATGGGTTAATTTGGGGGGAAGGTTGAGCTACTGGGAGAATAAGGTAGTCTATGTCAAAAAAGAAACCTAAGAAATCCAAGGTAGGATGAAAATAGGAGAAAGGAGAGAATGCATTTAGGTTGCTTTGCAATTCTTTCAGAAGTCAGTACTTCTTTCAAAAATATGCTTCTGCCTCTGAACCTCATTATTTTAAATAAATACATAAAATTTGTGTGTGTGTACACATGCATATACATGTATATGCATTATGCTGTATGCACAATAGCATATGATGTGTGTGTATGCTATTGATAACTGCATGCTTTTCCTCTGTATTAAATTTTATGATTGCTTAAGCAGTGATGGCTTTTTAAAACATGCACGTATTTCATTTTATAAATAAATTAAGTATTTATGTATAAGCCATTCACAGTTTATTAATGTTTACAAAACACCAAGGTAAAACTAAAGAATTTGGAACTAAATAAGTTATTTTTTAAAACATCACACAGAATCTTTGAGTAAGAATTGACTAGAAATCATTAAATGAGTTTATAGTCTAAGATCTACCATTTACTTATAAGAGCCTATCTTGGTGAACAAGTTTATGGCCATGACCATACTAGTTGCCTAACTGAATCCACAGACTTATTATGAAGTTGGAAAGAAGCAATGTGTATGAAAACATTTTGCATAAATAAAAAAGTGTGTGTGTGTGTGTGTGTGTGTGTGTGTGAGAGAGAGAGAGAGAGAGAGAGAGAGAGAAAGAGAGAGAGAGAGAGAGAGAGAGAGAGAATCGATGTCAAATATTAACATTACAGCCATAGGTTTCCTTTGGGCTCTTAAGAAAAGTCCTTGAGTAGCATCCAAATTTGACATTCAGTCTTTTTTCACCTATTTTCTAGGTTTTGTCATACTAGTAGTCATACCAGTGGCCTGAACAAGTGATATAAGATCCAAACAATAAAAGGATCAGACATTAGACTTAAGGTTTGTTAATCACACCTGTTCACGGTTATTTGCAACTGGCTTTGTCCCAATCCTGTTTTTAAACCTCTGAAAAAGTGCCGAACACTCTTTTAAGTTCAAATCATTTAATTTGTTAAGTAGTAGGGAGAAAACAAGAATTAAATGCTACAGAATTCAAATGTTTTTATAAAATCCTGAAAGTCTAATTTTGATAACATAAGCATGATCCTGTCTCTACTTTCACTAATATAGTAAGACCACAACTGCTATTACTAACATTTTTATATACTTATTGATCATTGTGTTAGACTGAAAAATGACCTCCCCAAAGGACAACAGGATTCCTATGCTCTACTTTCCAGAATCTGTGAATGTTACAGATTAATTTAAAATCTTGAGATGGAGAGATTGTGCTTGGTTATCCAGGTAGGCCAATGTAATCACAAGGTCCATATAAGAAAGAGGTAGGAAAGTCAGGGTTAGAAGAGGAGATTTGTGATTTTTTAAGAGTTCAGCTTTTACAGATTCCATATGTAAGTGATATCATACAATATTTATCTTTCTATGTCTGACTCATCTCACTTAGCATAATGCCCCCAAGGTTTATCCATGTTGTTGCAAATGGCAAGATTTCTTTATTTCTTATTGTTGAATAATATTCCATAATTGGTGTGTGTGTGTGTGTGTGTGTGTGTGTGTCTGTGTGTATGGGACCATATACATACACTTATATATGTAAAAAACATTGTAAATATATATGAAATATTGTGAATAACCCTGCAATGGACACAGGTGTGTAGACATCAAGATCTTGATTTCAATTCTTCTAGATATATACCCAGGAAGGAGATTGCTGCTAATGCTATAGTGGTACTGGTAATATGTAAATGCATCAAATCAACGTATTATAAACCTTAAACTTACACAATGTTATCTCAAAAAGAAAAAGCAGAGATTGGAATAATTCAGTTTCTCACTGCGGGGGATGGGGGTGGGGTCACAAACCAAGGAATTTGAGCGGCCTCTAAAAGCTAAAAAAAAGCAAGGAAATGGATTCTCCCCTAGAAGCTTCAGAAGCAGTGCAGCCTGGTTAACACCTTGATTTTAGAGCTTCTGAGTTCCAGAACTGTAGCACAATGAATTGGGGTCACTTTAAGCCACTATATTTGTGGTTGTGTGATAAAGCAACAATAGAAAACTAAAACAGTCATAAAATACAGCCATAACCTAATTTCTATTGAAGAAGAAAAATGTAAGTAAGCAATGGTTAAGAGTTTAGTCTATGGAATCAGAATGCCTGTATTTAAATCCCCTTTCTATCACTTACTAGATGTGTTACTTTAGCGAATGTTTGCTTGCACAGGAGGAATAATAATAGTGCCTACCTCATAAGATTTTTTAGATTAAATGAGCTAATAAATTTAAAGTTTTCATAAGATCCAAATCATCATGAATCATTTTATTATTGTCTTTATTAAAGTTATGATTCTCATTTACTTATTATGTAAATGAAAATATCTAAGTTTGTGCTCTGGCGTGGCCATTTGATGGAGAAAGTATCAAAATGTATTTTACCAAATCTCTGCTTTTTGGAATCCACAATCATGAGAGAGAGGTAGAAATTACTGCAGTGCAGGAAGGAAAATTGTGGATGTCATAAATGTTTTTCTTTCTTCTCAATACCCTGCTTCTGAGTCTAGCAAGTTTGATAAATGGTATATTGTGTATCTGCCCTTGACTATGGAAGCATCTCAACTGTAGTGTAATTTTGACCCAATTATATACGTAAAATTCCTGTTAATTAGAAAAATAAATGTTATTTTGGAAGAAATAAAAGGCATTTGATTTTGCTATGTGTTGGATTGTCGTCCGTTACTCTTTCCACTATATGGTAAGTTACAATCTCTAACCATCCATCATCACACAAAATTGTCAGATATGGAGTCATTTCAGTTCTACTGCTTAGTTAAAAGCAAAACAAAACAACCAACAACAATTATGTTTTATACCTGGTGACAAACCACCTCTTCTGGTAATAGCTCTCATATTTTTTTAGAATTATGAAGTGACAGCTCAGGACTGTACATAAAGTGTCAGACAAGAAAACAATAATAACAATATGATCCATGTAGCAATTTTCCTCTAAAATCAACCTTCATAATGCTATGATGGGTTAAACAGGTACAATTTTCAGATGTCATCTATAAGAGGAGGAACATTCAAAGATGTATGATCCACAGTAAAAAAAAATGAAAGAAAAACATCATTACCATCTAAAAAAAATTTAATATGCACATTTTGTTGCTTTGATTTGTTTTGCATTCAGTGTTATACTTCTTAGGGACCAAAACAAAAAGTGGTTTCTGGTACCTTCACCCAGGCAAGATGCTGGACTATGCCTGCTGATCTCCATTAGCCAGCACTCTACATAAACATCATAGTTACACAGATTAATTTAGTATTTTCTCTATCTTTCTGGAGACACGGCCTATAAGAATCTATGTTTAAAACTATTATTTTGTTTGAAATTAATGGAACAGCATGAATTAGAAATAACAAAATAAACCAAAATATTAAGATCACCACATAAAATGGGAAAACTCGGGAATTCTAGATATTTCAACTTGTGTCTTTGGCTATGTAAAATTCAAAGACAAATGCTCACGTAAATTTGTACACTTATTTTTCCAACAAATACTCTCAATTTATAAATGCATGTATGTTGTTGTATCTATTTAAAAGATAAAATTATATCACTACCATGCATAATCGTTAACAGTTATTTGATATTTATTAAATATCATTTGAGTAATTCAGACGATAAAACTATTTTAAATGTCAATAATAGCAACAAAAAGTTACATTCTCCTAAGAGCATAATTTGTGACCAATTTATCTATTTTTTTGCAATATATCTATTTTAAGGAACTTATTGCATTATAACCTCCCTGAACTTCTAGATCTTGGTAATGATTTTTCAGACAACATTAAACTCATTCTTATAATACAGTCTCCTTTTTTTTTTTTTTTTTTCAGGTAAATGACAGAGGATAAGACCCTGGCCCAAAATGAAAACATTTTTCATAAGGAATCATACAGTACAATGCTATATACCAAATTTAGGCTGAATATGGTGGGTTTCTCGGACACATATGTATCCGGGAGCAGATTTTGACAACTCAAAGTCATATATTGACAAACCATGGATAAAACATTGCCTTGTAAAGTTTAGTACTTTTGAGTTAAAACAATACAGATATGTGCTAGAATCTTGTAATATTGGTGTTTTTTTAGTTGCAAATCACAGAACCTGGCTATAAATTATCTACAACAAAAGAAGTATTTAAAAAGGATTTTGGTAGAATGCACAATGGGTTTTAAGAATGCAAAATTGGATATTTAAGGTAGGAGATCCTGGATCCTTAAATATCCAATTTTAATTGGACAGGAAATTCTGGATGGCAATGGCATTAGTCTTATAGTAGGAGGCATGAAGTCTGACAGCCTCTTCTAGAATGAAATGGAATTGAGTGTGTTTATATCCTTTTGTGGCATGCTCAAGTTTCTGATTCTAACTGACCTTGGGTGAATCAAGAGCTCAAACCTTGCTATGGGCAGAACAGTGCACATAGTTAAGAGTCTCACCATACTGTATAGAAGAGAAAGGAAATTTGTACATGATTAGGAGGGAGGAATGCTGCTAACAAATAATCCCCTCCCCCAAATCCAACTGTGTGTTACAGGTTTATTCTCATATTTTGACAATCTTTAAAATTTCATAGCTAAGAATTAGGAAACTCAAATATTTCCTTATTTATTAAAGTCTCATCAATGCTATATATACAGCAGGAAATGGAGTCACTGGTGTGGGTGGGGGTGGGGTATGAAAAAAGAAGCATTTTTTAAAGAATAAATTTATCTGAAAACATACAATTTTAATAAGTTCTCTTTAGGCTGGATTGATAATTAATTCTGAATCTTTTTTATCAAGCAAGAAGCTGGAAATAAATCAAGCCTCCTATATTATGCCCCAGACACCTGCCATCCTCAGTTGTGATAGATGCATATTAAATTGTTTGAATTTTTACTTAAATGCAGTTTAATACGGAATTTAAATTATATAAAATAGAAAATAGCTCTAATTGCATAATACATTATCTTAGCGAATAAATAATACATAATTCACTGTATCTATAAGTGACACCAACAGAACTTTAATAAATTTAATTGTGCTACTCCCACCCATCAGTAATTCTATAATCACTTGAAGTCTAACTCTTCATGAGGTGAAATTATTTTCAACTTTTCATATGGTGACAAACACAGACCTTTTTATTCTCCATTTACAAAATGACATCTGTTCTATTTCCATTTTACTTTTTCAGAATGAGGTTACTTTAGTATTTTATTTCTTATTTTGTCAGATAGCTTTGCCAAAGATGGTGAAAATGCAGTCCCTGAAGACCAAAAATTACAGAAATGTAGACATAATGCTTTACATATGGTAGTTATGTACTTAACATTTTATATTAAGTTATTTTAGACATCTATTTCCCTTTATATTTTTTAACTCAACCAAACATAAGTTTAAGCAAAAAAAGAATCAAGCCACTTAGCAAGTAGAAAACTATTATTTTAAATGGCAGTAACAATATAGTATTATTAATATAAATCAGTCTGCTCAACTGATCAGCTAAATACACAGTCTGTAACTCTTTTATTCAGTAACAACAAAACAAAAGGAAAAAAAAAACCAAAAAAACAAAAGTAAAACTCTGATCAGAGATATGTTGCTATTGTTATCTGATTACCTCATCATCCTCTCCTTCACATTATCTGCTTTCTCTTAACTGACATGCAATGTCCATGCAGACACCACACAGGTACACATCTGTATACACACACACACACACACACACACACACACACACACACACACACACACTGGAGTGTGAGGTTTGATGGTGTAGATTCTGATGTCAGACTCACCTGGGTTTAGAGCTAGCTCTATCCTTTACAAAGCGTGCAACCTCAACTAAGTTACTTCTCTAAATCTTGGTATCTTCATTTAAAAAACAAAGAAAGGCACGATGCATATTCTCAATAAGTGCAAAGTGCTCATATTGCAATCATTGTTATTGTTGGTACCGCGCTGTGATATTAATATGTGTCCATGGTTTATCCTCTGTATTCAAAAAGTTTATTCCTAATCATAATCACATACAAACATCTTGTTGGGAGATCATTCCTAGGACATAGCACATACAAGAAAAAGTAATTATAAAGACTAAGATGAATCATAACTTTGATAAATCTTGAGACAATTCTGTCATTAGAGCTACATGTTTCTTTTTCACTTTAATCTTTTCTTACTTGCTTAGTTATTAAAGAAATCAGAATATGCGAAGAAACTCAACAGTACTACTCATGACTCCTGAGGAATTTTAACAAATAGGGTTAGATGAATCAAAGCCCACAACACATTTTGCTATATTATTACAATATATTATTTTCATTCATTTGTGTATTATTTACCACTGCAATTAATTTAGACTAAAATTTAATTTATTAATATTTTAATCAACACGATCTTAGAAAGATACAATGTTATATCAAGAAATTACCTAGCTTTAAACTGTGAACTTACATCCAGTTTTCCTCCATTTCTTTATGAAAATGCCTGATGTCTGACTTCAAGTTAGACAACACAAGAGTCAGCATTTATTTTTTATTTTTTATTTTTTTTTTAAGAGTCAGCATTTAAATAACAAATGTCAGTCCTTTCTATCTCTGACTTGAAGAATATTCCCTGTAGAAGAGGAGACTGCATATCTGCATATCTGAGCTAACGGCACAAAAACTTGCCTCTGTTCTGGTCTCAAGCCTTCAAGTTTAGGCTCCAGGCTAGAACATTTTTAATTCTCACTCTTTTTTATAAAAAATGAAAAAATAATCTTAAGCAAGAGTAGTTTAGGAGAAGAAACACAACTAGAAATCAGAAAGTCTGGTCTAGCCCTGAATCATGTTCAATCTATCTTGGTAATTATGAGCAAATAAAACTTAGCCTGTATGTAAAATGAGAAAGTTTGGTTAAACTATTTCTAAGCATCACTCCAGTGTTAATGTTTCTGGGGGAAAAAAATTCATCACCATGTGTTATGTTAATCTAATTAATATTTTTAATAACACATACATGGACACCATACACACTCTACATGTACATTTATATGTATACTTATAGATACACACCCTTTCTCAATCTCTCTCTCTTCCATAGCCAAATATGGAAACCCAATACTCCAATAGTCTTACTCTTATTAAACAAAAGATAAATCTAAAAGGATTTGTCATCAGATCAGGAGGATTCTGTGGAAGATTTATCTCCCTGGGGAAATATACATGCCAATGATAGAATTCTAGGTCTGACTTTGCATGGTGATAAAATGTCTATTTGTTTTTTGCTAGTAAAAGAAAAATGGAGTGGAGGTCATTTATCATCCCGTGGAATGAAAAGTGCTCAGCAAATGCTTAAGTAAAATCCCTCCTCCCCATTTAAGATACAAGTTCTCCTAAACCCACAACTATTTTTATTATTGATTTTTATCTTCCTTGCCCTCAAGAAATAACAAGAAACATGTTCAATTCTAGCCAGGGGGAAAATAGAAGAAAAAAAGTAACATCAGCAATCTATCCTACTCTGGTGAAAAGATTGACTTGATGACCTAATTGGCCCTTCCTGACACTAATTTGTATGGCTGACAGTTAAAACACCTTGTGCTAGGTGGAAACCAAATTGAGCACTATAGTAGAGACAGAAACACCAGCCAAATTGAAAGGTAAATTAGATGTGCTTGTATGAGTCTGAATTTGCCAGGATTTTTTATTGTATCTCTATGGCAATGTGTAATTCCATCCACAAGAAGGTAAAGGGGAAGTTAGAAGAGCCATCAGGAGAGGAAATAAAATAAATTCTTATTGATGTTCAAAGGAAATAAATACCCCATTAGTGTGCCTCTTAGATGCTAAACCGTGAGATGTCTACTACACAGGTAGATAATTTCTGGGTTATTTGAGCAAGATAAACTTTCATGATCATTCTACCAAACTCATAGCAGAAATATATTGAACAGTGGACAGACACCTCACCTTAAATAGCTAACCTGACCAACATGGTTAAAAGACACCTACTTGCATACCCAGTAGCTGGAAATTCCGATATTGAATTGAAAATGCCAAACTCACAACTCAAACTATAATAGCAGATTTTGCTCTACTTGTGGATTATATGGAGAGGATCTGAAGCTGTGTTCCCCTTTTTCTTTTACTCCCCTAGGTGCAAAGGAGTAGAAGTTTGAGTGAACTATGTCATTGTTTTAAATGCATAAAAATAATAGAAATATCCAATATTAGTTATGTTCTACATTTACATATATTCCCTCATTTCATTCACACAAGAACCTTCAGAGGAAGGTACTAGTAATATCCCCCTTTTACAGATGAGGAGACATAGTGTTTTCAAATCTGAGTCTACTTGGGGTGCCTGGGTGGCTCAGTCAGTTGAGCATCTGACTTGGGCTCAGGTCATGATCTCATGATTTGTGAGTTCGAGCCCCACATCGGGCCTGGTACTGTCAGTGCAGAGCCCACTTCGGATCCTCTGTCCCCCTCTCTCTCTGCCCCTACACCACTCAAACTCGCAAAAATAAAGATAAATTTTTAAAAAATCTGAGTCTACTCAACTAGTAAGTAGTATAGACAGTTTTAAAGCCCAGGCATTTTGTATCTAGAATCTGTCATTTTAAGTATTCTACTATTTTGGCAGAATAGGATTGTAATTTATACAAGGATTATACATTAATACTCTCAGTTGCAGAATATTTTAGACAATAACTGCTATTATATTAAAGATGACTTTGGTAACTTAATTAGAATTCCATTAACCACAATTTTGTTTCTGCATACCAGCCCTGTTATACCTCCATGTTTCTACTGAGATTAAAAATCAGATTAATTAATATTTTGTTGACAAGAACAGGATCTGTGTTATAAACCACAAGGAGCTGAAAGAGACTATTAAATAAAGCAAACAAACAATGAGAATAATACAAGCAGATAAAAACAGCCTACCTTTCCTGTGGTAGGTGAGATTCAATAGGCATATAAAAGGAAGAAGGGCCAGGCTTACCCATTTAGATAGATAAAGAGCATTTTCAGCCCTGAGAAGGATATGGGAAAAAAATTGAAGAAACTTAGGAAGTAGAAGCTAGACAGGTTTCTATTTTTTTCCTAACAAACTTTTGCCATTATTTTATTTTCTTTCCACTTAAAACATTAACAATATGGAATTGTCTATACTCATTTCTTTTCCTAGTAGGATAATGAAGATATCACTAGATTAAAAAGTTCTTCTCTTAAAAAAGTAAAATCTGAGGCATCTCAAAAATGCTCAAATTTGACTTGTTATCAAATCCATCAGGAATATTCTTTAATAGAGTTTCCCGAACTTTAGTCATTAAGAAATTCCACAAGCTAATAGCATCAGTGACATGCCCTGCAAATTTTATAACAAAAAGCTATCAGGCACTGGACAAGGGAAAATAACTTCGTCATCTATGCTTCACACTGTCAAAGGAAATGCTTCAGATGCAAACTTCGGGGTTTGCATCCCTATCTGAACAATACTGGCTGGATGAATTGCAAATTTGCACAACAGTTCTAGATAGAACTGGAAAATAAATGAGTTAAAGCATATTAATTCAGTTTCTACCCATTAGAAATTCAAAATGTGTACAATGTTCAATGACTACAATTTAAAAATATAAAAGGAAATGAAGAAAACATTGCCACAACTAATATCAATTCATAAGCATTCAACTTTGGCAATCAACCTTACACATAAACTAATAATATCAGTATATGAAGAACGACGCTCATGTTTGGGTAGGGATGGTACTTTTGCACAGGTCTAATGAACCTGTAACATTTAATGAATACATGCAATATGTGTACAGAATGTGAAAGCTATAAAGGTGGAAAAGAATGAATGTAGACAGTCTCTTCACTTATGGAAGTTATAGTAAGACATGTCTTCATAATAAGATATTGATGAAAATAGAACCCAAGTGTCCTGAAAAAATCTCCTTGTCAACTCTGCAAAGCTAAGGGGAGTTCATCAAATAAGCCAACTCATTCTGTCTAATTTGAGCCACTATACTATAAAGTATACCTTCAGCATGTAGGCTCCCCAAGGTCAAGGCTTTGGTGCCTCACTTTGGGCTAAATTCTCTGTTGCCAGAAAAAAAAAATTCTCTGTCTCTGTCTCTAGATGTCAGATTCATATTCTCTCTCACTCTCTGTCTCCATCTCTCTCTGTCTCTCTGTCTCTCTCTCTGTCTAAAGATGAATGAGAAGGCAGGCAAACAAATTTACATAGATTGAGGCTTTCTCAAAGGAGAAAGAAGCACATTTTTACCAATTCAGTCTGAGGCAGAGTGAGTCAGAGTAGATTTCTAGTATAACGAACCATTTTGCTCTCAGCTTAGACTCAGTCTCTATGTTGCAGAACCGAGCATCTCACTTTAATATTATACCACTTTATATTGCTTTGTGTTTATCTGAACTAAGACAGTGGTTTCCCAGAATGATATATATAGTTTGCTTTAAGTTTAGCTACATAATGGTAGGCATTCTGTAAGAATCAAATACGTCTCTACACCAAAACTGAGAGTCTTCCAGACAAGGGAAACGTAATTTTAAGCTTTTACTTAAAATATACAATACTGGAAAGATCATTGTTTCCCAACTGTACAACAGCTACATAAAAAGCTGGATGGTGTACAAACCAAAACTTCTTGAACTCAGGGTAACAAAATAACCAAAAGTCTACAGAAAGACAGGGTCTTCCTAAGAGAGAGAGGACACAGTACTTACTTACCTGGGGTGGATGCAATAAGCCGACAATCAAGAAAAAAAGAGTTCTGCTAATATTTAAATAATTTGTTAAATATTGAACATGGGCCAGTGCAAGAGTATATGAACCCCTAAGTGATAAAAAAATACATTAAAATAATTTATGTCCATTTGTAAAATTTCTCCTCAGACCTTGAGATGTGATCATGACAAAAGCTGGCATCAAAGTAATAGGAGAGCCCTCATGATGTGGGCCAAGGGAGGAGGACTTTCATGCAGGACAGGTATAAAGTCTCATTCAACACAGAAATACAATTCTAGAGATTCCCAGTCAAAAAGCCAGAAAATAAACAAACAAATAAACAAAAAAAGGAGTTACCTGTCCCAGCAATTTCAAAATCCAGCTGGGAAAACATTAGGTTTCAAGGCCTGGGAATAATACTCTGTGCTTTAAGGTTACACCCACTGTGCTTATTGCTTTGTTCTTGGAATCATTCATTCTTTTCATGAAGGATAGCATGCTCTTGCAGCTTAGTAATCTTCATGCCTGCTTCATGCCTGTAGAATTTTGGGAGTCTCACAATCTTCAGTGTCCCCCTTAGTTCCTCTTAGTACAAATTGACGGTATTTCTGCTCGTCCAAAACTTGCAAATACCTTGTGCATATCCCATGTATGTCACATGGATTCATTATGTTAGACAAAAGGTTCTTCCATAGATCTTTCCTGATAATCCCATATCTATTTCTAGCTTCTACTGAGATGGCTAAGGGGACCTACATGTCACACATCTAATCTCACAAAGTTTTCTGTGTGATGAATACACTGTCTTTTTAATCCTTCTGAAGCATTACAAAATGATTGCTAGCCACACCTTTGTTCTCTCTCCAGAGAATCCTCTCTTGGCAGTAAATTAATTTTGATAGGTTTTACAATGTAGATAGCCTGAGGATTTCCCAAATCATCAAGTCCGGTTCTTTTTTGCTTAGAAGTTTTTCCCTCAATTTATCTCCTTACCCTCTGTATTTTACAACAGACAGCAATAAGAAATCAGACCACACCCTCGATAGATTGTTTGCAAATCAGTGGGGCGGAAACCTCACTTGTAAGAGAAACTTGAACACAACCTCTGACCGAACATAAAATAGGCTTCTCTGACCCACAGGTGATTCCTAGGAATCCAAACTTGTGAGTACTATCACAGTCATCCCTGACAGTTTGGAATAGTATATACATGACCAAGTCTGTGCCTTTTCAGAAGAATCAGAGAGAGAAGTTCCAGGATAGAACTTCCTGTCTATATGCGGGACAAAAATCAATAAAGACAACAACCTACAAAAAAAAGGAAAAGCAGTGTTTCTCTTCAATGTTTTAGTGTAAAGAAGGCATTCAACTTTTCTATAATCCTTGCGTCCAACTGTAATTGGTCTTGTAAATATAATGAAAGATCCAGGAAATATAATGCTAAATGCATATATTGAATTCATTTATCCTTTTCTAAATCAACAGCTAACACATATAACCACGGGTAACAGTTCATGAGAGGTTATCAGGACCACAAAGATTATGTCACTCTTTTAAAGAACATAACTTAAAGTCATTCCAGTGAATACTTAACTGGTGCACTAGTTCTGGTATCTGAGTCCCCGATATCACTTTAGATCACTGATAAAACAAGTATATATACTTCAACCTTTGGTATTCTTTGACTATTAAATGTAATTATCTCATCAGGTATTTTCAAGTTGTCTTTGTTGTTGTGTTATTTTTTTCCCTAATTAGTTTTTTTTTCATGTTTCACACTGTTTTTCATCTGGTAATATAGTGCGAGTTTTCACACTTTTATGGCATTCATCACCGTGTAAAGGGCTTGATTTTCTCATTAGTCATCTTTCATGTTTTTGTATGCGTTTATTGACTTTTGCTTTAAAACATTCCTTTCAACATTCTTTAACCAGAATTCCTATTTTGTTGACATGATTGTTACCTAATAAATAGTTTATTTTTTCCTAATACTAAGGTGTTAAAATCATAATATCATTTCTGATATCACACAGCTTAAATAAAAAATAGGTGTTTTTTTTTTTTTGCTTTATTTTGAATACAGCATACTAAGGTGAAACAGGGCTCATAAAACCCCATGATTTGAACTACTTTTATGAAAGCTTCTGACCAGATTTAAGGGCAGGCATAATCCTAAATATTGCTAGTAATTAGGTAGAAATGATAAATGTAAAAAATTTCTTTGTTGTCTTTTAAAAAAATATTCTAACTTAGAATATTGAAGGATGAGAAAGTGTAGGGCAACAGGAAAGTACAATGGGACATTCCGAAAATTCCTGGTAGCAAATGGCACATTCAGCTTGGCTTCAGACAGCACTCCTGAGGAAGTGCACAAAGCCTAGAGAACAAGGCCTAGAGATCCCTTACCCTTCCTCCCCCTTCTCAACAGTCTTTCTGAAAGAAGACCAAATGGATAGTTTTCAATGTATCCTTTCTCTCTATATTTCTGCTTGCAAATAACTGGGCTTTCTTAAATATTTTCCCCATGATGATATTAGCAATATCATAGATACTGATATGATAGAGCAATGATATTAGCAACAAGCATAAGGATACAGCATAAAGTACAAAACCATTTCAGTTTGCTCAGGTTTGAAGATGTTCCCAGGATGCAGATCTTCAGTGCTAAAACTGAGGAAGTCCTAGGCATTTCCCCATGAATTAGGAAGAATTTGTTATGCTTAACCCAATACCATGTTAAAGGTGACCTCAGGACTGGGTGCGTGCTGTGTCCCAGATCTCAGCACCAAAAGATGATATGTGTCAGATAAGGCCATCAGAAAACTCTGAGAAGCAACATACCCAAGTATCCTTAGGGATTAATATAAATGGGTTAAACTGCATAAAATATTTAGATTCTGTCAAAACCAAACAAAATTCTGCACTCTTATTTTAATAATCAGTTAAAAGTTCTTGATAAATCACTTGTTCTTCATCACTAGATTAAGGAATCTAGCCCCTCCCACATCTTCTAAAAGCCTTCATGTGGTGTACTGTGAAGCATCATGGTCATGATTAGTGGATGTGGATCAGAGCAACTTTGGAGGCAATCACTGAGGGTTTGGATGCTAGTGCAAAAACCAGTATCTGGGAGGTATGGGAAGTTGCATAACCTCCTTGTGCCAATTTCTTAAGTTTTAGCCATGCCTGTTTCATAGCAATGTTGCAAGAGGTTAAAGCATTAATATATGCAAAGAATTTAGAACTGTCCTGATTCATAGTGAGTATGAAAGAAGTAAAAGTGTTATTTACTTCCCTATCCTGTCACTCATCACTTAACAAATATCTATCAACATACATGGCATGCCTTTTTTTTTTAAATCTCCAATGCCTAGAAAAACACCTGGAACTTAGAGTTGATAGCTACTTATTAAATGAATGAGTAATGGGGTGTTGGTTAAATGATGAAATTTAACCAAGTCTCCTCAGCCTATCATGATATACAGCCTGAAATGTCACTCTAAAGAATGTCACTCTAACACATGACAAATAGTGTTGATTTAAACAGATTCCCTTTAACTATTTCCCAAAGAAATAGACTTTAGGATGGCCGGTGGAAAGGATGTGACTAGTAATACTTTGCTAGAATATTAAGCTATTGTACTGATGGACATGGATTCTGGGAGCCCAAGACCTGATGTCCCCATCAGGACTGAAGATATATTCCCCCAGGTGCCAGTTGTCAAGCTCCTTCGGGAGCTGCCCTTGCTTAAGAAACTCCCCTCCACCCCCCGCCCCGCCTTACAAAACTTATGCTTCATTCTTGAGACAACCTTCTAGGGACTGATACACATGGAGATATAAACACCAGCCTCATTGCCTCAAGTCAGGAGAATTCTAAAGGGCCATCTCAGCTTCAGAGTTTACACTGGACTGGTCAGGGTTTGTGGTGAAGTACAGATCCCAAAATCTCTCTGCCCATTCTTTATTTCTTCTCTTCTCTTTCAGTACATTCCTTTCAACAAAAAGGAGTTGTGAGGCTTAAATGGGACAGCTTAGGAAAAATTATTAAATAATGTTTCTGCACATGGTAACTACTCAGTAAACATCAGAAATTTTCATTTCTATTATTGGAGAAAACCACTTATTCTATATAAGAATCCATGTAGCTTTCCTCTTTGAAGGCTGATACATCTAGCATCTGAAAATTTCTATCAGGAGACTTACTCTTTATACTGAGCAATCCTGCTAAAAATCTTCAGGCAATGCTTTCTGAGTCAAAATCTCTTTCTCTGCAATAACATGTACCCATTTTCTTCTATAATTACCTAAGATAAACATAATCTTTTAACAGCTTTTCACATTGTGTCTTGGATAAAGAGAAACTTTTCTTATTACCTCTAAATTACTATATACATCCCTAAAACACATTATAGTTGCTTTGGTGTTTATTTGTTTTCTTTTGTTTGGAGCTCCCCAAGTGATCATGACTAATTCTCTCCTTTGCTTGCTGGTAGTAGACTGGAGAAAGAATCTCCTCAGGGGAAAATATATCTCTTTTTCTTATATCCCTTGCATTCCTAGTATATATAGTGACGAATCTGCAGAGTCAGTATTAGTCTCTATTCCAGCAGAATGAAAAGACCTTATTAAAGATATTAGTTATAAAGAGTAGATCGTCTAATAGTTTAGTCAAGATCTTTTTTGTTACCATAGATGGAATATATGAACTTCTTCCTTTTGGATTTGAGTGGCAACTTAAAATGCAGTGAGTTGAGAAAGTGAGACAGGAAAGTATGTAACGAACAAGGAGGGCCTCTTATTCTTGTGGCCACACCTTTTTGAAGAGACAATTTCTCAGGACCACAATGATATGGATGAGGCAAAAATTTCTATTGGACAGGATGCTCTAATGCTTCAGACAGATGGGCACTCTTCTTCTTTTTTTTTCCCCCATGTAATTCCAACTTGCTCCCACATGCCTTCATTATTATAGTACTCCCACCCTGAATAGCATAAGAAATTAAAAGAAAAAAACTGATATCCTGATAATGATAATGTTGCAGTTTTCCCACAATACTTTTATTCTTTTAAATCTCCACTAGGGCAATATAATACATTAAAGAGTAAAACTTAATGCAGTAGTATATAGGACATTCTGAGAAAATATTGCCTTTTAGGGACCTTTAACTTGTAATATTAGGTTTTTATGGAAGTTTGCAAGGGACAATGGCATATACCAACACCTAAAGCACATAAACACATACTCTTCACAAACAGAACTGTGGGGAATAAGCTTAGGAATTCCCTGAGCTTGCACCCAGGGGTTAATAAGACATATAGGAACAGAAAACCCCAGGATGAAAGCATCCAAAATTAGGTAAACAAGATTAGGTATTCAGGACAGAAATGCCCCCTGACTTAGTACAAGAGCAGAAAGCTGCTTTTACAGGAAGGAAGGACCAAAACAGGTAACAGGTAAACAGGGCTATAGACAGAAGCAGAATGAACTTGCCTGGAGCAGACATAATTACCAAAAGAAAGGTGCCTTGTTGACCCTGAGGTAGAAAGCTTTGTCTTTCTTGTCCACTAAGCAAGCTTAGGTAAACAGATGTGGTGCCTCCTGCCTGCCATAAACAACCATCTGCCCTGTGTCAGGACTTTGTTTTATATTGACCCAAACCGTTAATACCCTAATACCGCATATCTTCAAAACCCCCTTTCCCTCACACCCATGAGTTAACGCTCAAGGTTTCATTGTCTCTTTCTGCATGTCCATCATGCCTGTAAGCCTTCTGATCCTAATAAAAACAGAACAAGGACCCTTACTAGGGGCTCTTTTCTCCTCCTGGACATTAGCCTCTCTCACATTTTAATCCTGTGTCCGTTCTCTTGCTGGACAAGAGAGAACTCCAGACCAAGAGTCTACAACACAGAACCACATAATCACTGCTTCTTTGACTGAGCAGATCACAAATACAATAATGAGTTGACGCTCCGTTTGTCAGAGAAAAGTTGATGTGGTGTATGGATCTACTCTCTCACAATGATAGCTGGCGGGTGCACCCTACCATTTAATGAGCTAGAGTAGAATTATTTCTTAGTGCAAACAAACTACCTGAGACCAAAGGGAAATAAAATTTAAAACAAAAGATAATGGAGAAAAGTAAATCACCATTGCTTATTATTTTTCATTTCCTTTTTTTTTTTTAATGGCTGCTTTAACTTGGCTCAAAATACATGGCACTTGTTTTCTGTGCCTTTGTCACAGGGACTGACAGTTTGCCTAGAGCAAGGGTATCAAGGCCGAGTTACTGAAAAGTAATATTTTATGATTCAGAAAGAACAAGTATGATGTTAACATATATTCCCAATTTCATACCTTGTATGAATTTTTGGAAATCAGTAAGCACTTCATGTCTCTGCTTTGACATTTTTTTAAATGCAGCCTGCAAACTACATGTCTCCTGAACATTGTGGGAGTGGAGTCTGGTATAATTAGTGCTCAGTAGTAAAGAGTAACACAAATTTGAAAAAATCTCTGACCACCAACACATGTAAAGCTTATACTATCATAAGTCATAAGGTACCATTCTAAACTGCTATTATGTGTTAAGAACACCAAATACTGTTCTTTTACCAGCATCTCTGGTACAGTGTCACCTTGATTTCTTTTTTTTTTTTTTTTTTTCATTACTCTAGACCTTCCTCATGTTGCCATGCATAAAATATCTACTAAAGGACCAGCGTTAGCAGGAATGGTTTCACAAATGCTGTTGCTATATATGTTTACTAGGGACTTAAAAAAAAACCCTACATATTTTAGGATTATTCTCTGTGCCCAACTGGAGAATTGATTCCAAAAAAGGATAAGTTTCACAGGGCTGATTTTTACGGTATGAATTATCAGCATTATGTTTCTTCAAATCCCTGTTGCAGATAAGAAAGGTTTCATGCAAACCTCTGAAAGAAAAGGAAAACCTATACATACTCCTAGAAATAACTGATAAGGGAAAGTATTTAATATGACTCCATCAAAAGCAAGTTACACGGTCAGGGGGTTCAGAGTACTCTATTAAGGATTTAGGAAAAAGTACACTCTATTTTGTAAAGAACACATACACAAACACAGTCACACACACAAACACACAAGTCTGCATGAACAAAATAGCTTGAGAAGCATTTCAAATATATTCCTAGGAATGGTGTATATTTATTAAGATGTTCAGTGGTAATTAACAAAAAATTCCAGTCATACTAACCTGAATCTCTGTTTTTTAAATGACATTCATTATTGGCACACCTAAATGAAAACTCACAGATGGATCCAGTGGCTTAAATAATGATATCTGGAGAAATAATCTTTCCCACTAGGCTAATTTATTCTTCTTTGTGCTTTGCTTTCATTTTTAGAAACCTATTACAATATTATGGGCCCTCAGTTCTGCACTCCTACATTATCATGGTCTATTATGAGAGAGAAAGATATTTCTCTCTTCTCTAGTTTCAGTAGAAGTACTTGACTTGAGTCAAGTAATGACTAATCACCTACTGTGGATACAGGTTGGAATTTGGTAACAAAGCCTGGATTTATGCCCAACTCCAGAGCTAAGGTTCAATCCGTTCAGTCAGGTCCAAAAGAACCATGGGATCTGAAAATAGGAAAGGGGATTCTTGAAGATAATCAGGAGTCCTGGTATCAGTACAAGTGGAAATGGTTGCATGTTCAGCAAAAACTATGGATATCTCTTGCTTCTGACAATGTAATAGGATTCAAATGTTTCTGGTTAGTTTACTAAAAAAGAATTGTATGAGTTTCAAAGCACTGAATTAATTCAACTAACTTATTTCTCCAGAAATGTTGTAACTGCCCTCTCATCATCAAATTCAATTCAGTTTTGCAGGATTCTGTTATTTCATGCCTTCATTCCTTTCTTGCCTGTCAGTTGTGTTATCTAGACAGAAAATTTCAAAGATCAGTTTTGTGGTGCTGCAATTTTGAAGTAAGTAATTCTAATTTAAGTCAGCAACATTCAATGATTCCTTAGAATATTTTAGGTACTGAGCTATGCATTTTGTCAAACATAAACATTTTAAGTCTCAGTTCCTGACTCAATAGCTCGAAATCTAATGTAGAGAAAAAAAAAAAAACCTATGAAATTCTGAAAGGTAGAAGTGTCAAAAAGCTGTATGAACTTTGTCAGACTTTTCTTTAGAAATTATACACATAAGTTTTTGCATATAACATAAAGAGTAACTGATTTGGTGCAATACTAATGCATAAAGATACAGACTGAGGAGTAAATAAAAATTCCCAAAAGTCACCTTAATATATTTGAGAATGTAATATATGAGAAATGAATTCAAAATTATATTTATCTAAAATCAACATGTAAAATAGTTTTGGGAAATGGACCAGAAACTTGAAAAAATTAAAGACGATATATTTCATGACATATAATATAAATTTGAAATGAATCTAAACTTGAAATATAAAAAATCCAAAAACATTAAACTCTTAGACAAAATTATGAAATATACACATATATATTCATAGATACATAAATACATATATACATATTGTAGTGAAGAGGTTTTTCTAAGTACAGCCTAAATCCAGATATAAATTAGTTATATATGTATATAACTGAGAAAGTCAATGGTATAAAAAATAAAAAGAAGTATAAAGCCCACCATAATCAAAATCAAATTATAAACATCATAGTGGAAATATTTGTCACTCGTGCCTCAAAGAACTAAGTTCTCTAATATATAAAAAGCTCTCCTCAAATGAATAAGAAAAAGGCCATAAGGAAGACATACAGGGAGAAGATATATAATGACATAACTGCTCCAAATCATAAGAAAATATTTCAGTTTCCTCAAAACCACTGCTATTAATTAAATTATAATAGTATCTAGTAATTTAAAAAACAGTATTCTACTATAAGTCTAAAGATTAAAATAACTATATAAATACTGTATTCTAGTTAGTGAGTTTATTTCTCACAGGGCTAAAGGACAACAATTCTAAAATGCTTTATGCATATGCTAGGATTGAGCAAATAAAATATATTGTAAATGATGTGAGCCAGATTCCTTGCTATCACAGATAAAAGTTACAAATAAAGAAAGGTGGAAGGCTAAAATAAACTCTCTGATGGTGCTGAACTGTAATCACAGATGTAATTAAGAGCTTGTGACTTCTAAATATATGTATTTAAATATATACATGCATACGTACAAATGGATGCAAATGTACATGTTAGTAACATACATGTATTTTATAGCTCTGTTCACTGAGAGGGCATAGAAGCAATGATATCCCAGTGGCAATGAGCACACTTAGCACTCTAAATAATAATCTTATAATAAGAATTAGGGCTCCTTAGAGAAATGAGTGATCCAGTTCTGTGTCAGGGAACATATAAGATGAGCCTGCAACATTTGTGATTTCAGAAAATAGGGAAGAACTAAAACAAAACAAAACAAAACATAACAAAAGTGGGGCATGTCCAAAGTCATAGGAACCAACATGAAAGATTTCCCAATGGCTAATCATAAAAACAAAAATGGAATTATACAATAATTCATAGAATAAAATAAATATTCATGATTTTATATTGATGCAAATAATTAAACAGAGAGACATAATGACTAAATGCAATGCAGTATCCTGGATTGGGTCCAGGAGCACAACACATGCATTTATGATAAAAGGCGGGGGGGGGGGTGTAAAATTTGAATAAACTGTGTAGATTAGTTAATAATACAATACCAATCCAATATCTTAGTTTCGATAATTATTCTGTGAATATGTAAAATGTGAACACTAGGAGGAAATCAGTGAATGATAAATGGGAGCTATCTGTTCCATTTTTGTAACTTTACTGAAATTCTTAAATAGTTTCAAAATAAAATGTTTAAAAAAGCATAGTTCAGAAGAGTGTGATAGTATGCCCCTACCTTTTTAAAGTATTAGATATAATTTAAGAAATGTAATACGTACACAAAAAGTAGGATTGCTATGTTGTAAAGAAATGTACTCCTAAAAAGTTACTGGTGTCCAAAGAGGCATATATCACAATGAACTGAGATAGTGATTCATGGCATCATGGAAAAAGTGTCAATTCCAAACTGAATATAATTCTACAATGTGGAAACTAGTGGATTAGACTAAGGAAAAGAGGGCATTAGAGATAGAAGGAGTAACAATGAGAGCAATTTAGAGGTGGGTAAGAAGACATATTTAGTTAACAGGAACTAAAATTTTTAGGCCAGAACATACAAAAGGATAGTGGAAAAAATATTCTATCTTTAGGAAATCAAAAATATAGAGGCAAGAGCTACTTTACATTAAAATAAACAAAAAAAAAAATGTAACCTTTGGAGAACAATGTGTACTTGCAGATGTGCTTTATAATTTTCCATAGGTAGAAAAAGATAAACATAATAAAATTGAATGTGAGGCTTTTAAGGTACATTAAAATTCTTTTATTCACTAAGTAATCAATAGTTTCTAGTTCTAGAAGGCTTTGTTTCATGGTGTGTGTGTGTGTGTGTGTGTGTGTGTGTGTGTGTATGTGTGTATTTCTAAAGCATCTTATTTCAACTCTAGCAACAATAGTCCAAAATTGGTATTATCTATACTTTATAGATAAAAATGAACATTTTGAACACTTTAAACATTTACTCATTTGCCATCCTGCCAACAGCTGGGAACAGAGTTGGTCTGAAAATCACACTTGTCGAGTTACTTGTTCAATACTCTGTTCAATACATTATGCTTCTGTCTGCTTTTTTTTTTTTAATTTTTTTTTAACATTTATTTATTTTTGAGACAGAGAGAGACAGAGCATGAACAAGGGAGGGGCAGAGAGAGAGGGAGACACAGAATCTGAAACAGGCTCCAGGCTCTGTGCTGTCAGCACAGAGCCCGACGCGGGGCTCGAACTCACGGACCGTGAGATCATGACCTGGGCTGAAGTCGGATGCTTAACCAACCAAGCCACCCAGGTGCCCCTCTGTCTGCTTTTTAAACAGAAACAGAAACACCTAGAAACAGCCCACAGTTTTAGAGAATAACATTTTATAATCTTAGAATTTAAAAGCTGAAATACCCTAGAGATGAATTAGTCCAGCTCCAAAGTGTCATAGCTCAGAGAATAAGCACGAGCCTAAAGGCATGCAATTAGTTACCATTACTGGTGACCAGACCCAAGTTTTTTAGCTACTGGCTCCTTCTTCTATGACAAATGATTTATTTTTCTGAAAGCTGATATAATAGAAAACTAGAGACAAAACTAAGACATTTCATTAATGTACTTACTGAAAAAAAAAACAATTTGTAAACAAAAGGATACCTATAAAATAGCATTTTTTTTTAAGATAAAACTATTCAAATCAAGTTATCCTAAGCTATGCCATTGTCTAAATCCGTAAGTGGCTAGTTCAGTTCTTATGGTCACAATGGAGTAATTAATATCTACAACTATAGGCATTGTTAACATGTCATAGCACAAATTCTAACTTGAAAAAGAAGGGTGGAGAAAAGTGAGCATATACTGTGGCATTATGTGGCAGCGGTCATAACAGCAAGAGTCCTTCTGGAACTATTCACTAAAGAAGAAAACTTTAACCATTTCCTCTTCGTTAAATCAGAAGACAGGCTTAAACTAAACTAGCGCAGGACATCTTTAAACCATCAACAGAATTTAGAATCAGTGAAACATTTGACAGGAAAGAGAGCAGATTGGCATAGTAAATTGATCTGTGTTTCAAGGACAGAATTGTACTCATGCCGCACTCAAACAGTGCAGACAGGTCACTGAAGCATGTCTTTGTAAACACTGGGATGTGGGATGTGGGCCAGTTACCCTCCCTTTCTCCTCCTTTTCCTTCATCTCTTTTCCTTCACACTTCTCCTTCCTCCTCTGTCCTTCTTCCTTCTAGCCACATCCCCATGTCTTGTGCATTTCTCACAAGCTGCAGTTAGCCTAATACTGAGAAAGACATCACAGTAATCATTTCTGTAACCTTCACAGTGCCATCACCCAATACCCACTATTGAGATGGTTGGAAAGCACGGCGTGAAGCTTGATAAGTAATGTAGCTCTTGAAAGAACAAGATAAACTCATGCAGTTTCTGTCTCAAAGAAGCATAATTATACATCAAAGGATGACAGTCACCCTGTAGATAAAACTCAGACTAAACAATATAAGTAAAGCAGACTTGGACAGCTATGCACATTTTCCCATCATACTTTTTTTTTTTTTAGTACAGTCTTCAAGACGTGTTGGAGACAAATATGGAATTTCCAGTTTCTTCCAATTGCTAATTTGATATAGACATTCTCAATGACCCTTATATGTCAAATAACATTTTCCAAAAAGATAAGTGAAAACAACAACAACAACAACAACAGTGAAGTAAAAGATAAAACCAAAAAAGATAAAACCAAAAAACAGTGAAATAAAAATGAGAATGATTTCTTAGTAGTAAACTTATTGGAACATTTTCTAAAACAGGCATAATGGTAGAGAAGAAACACTAGTTAACATAATGTGTTTTTCTCAAACTGATTACAATAAGCATGTACATATCTAGGAATCTTGTCCAATAAGTGGCCGAATAACCTAATTACATGTCCTTATTCGTTATTTGCTCAGGTTGGGGTGTCATCAACATTGGGAAGATCAAAATAAAACCAGTAGTTTCCAAAGATAATAATGATAAGAGGAATATATGAAAATAATATATTATGCTATTATGCATTATATATATGTTCTATATAATATATATTGTTGTGGCTGAGCCTGGGTGGCTCAGTCGGTTAAGCGACTGACTTCGGCTCAGGTCATGATCTCCTTGCTCATGAGTTCAAGCCCTGCATCAGGCTCTGTGCTGAGAGCTCAGAGCCTGAAGCCCACTTGAGATTCTATGTTTCTCTCTTTCCCTGCCCCTCTCCTGCTTGCAATCTGGTCTCTCTCTCATCTCAAAAGTAAAGATTAAAATAATATATATTGTTGTATATGTTGTATATATTATATATTTCTCCTATATATCTCAGAACAACTACATCCACGTTACTATTTTAAGAAGACATTGTGAAAAACCATACATCATTGATCAAAATACCTACACAGACTTTACTTGGGAATTGATAAACTACACAACTAGAGCAATATTAGGTTGTAAAAAGTATAGAAGCAGAAGGCTCAACCATTATAATACTAATGATAACGGCTGCCATTGTCGAATGCTTACAATGTGTTTGCCTTCATTCTAAATGTGGTTCATGGCTTAACTAATTTAATCATCACAATAACACAAAGGAGGAGGGGGAAGGGGAGGGGGAGGGGGAGGAGGAGGAGGACAAAGAGGAGGAGGAGGAGTGAGGAGGGAGGATTAATTTATATCCCCACTAATTTAACAGTGTGATCTGATCAAGTCACCTAAATTCTAAACATCTGTCCTCTGACAGAGAATTAAAGTAATAGATTTTCAAAGAACATTTACACTTATAGGAAAACACTCACCATATATTACATCTGAAAAAAAAGCAGAGTATAAAAACTAAGTATATTTTTGATATATAAAATATGTGTGCACATACATATTTATTTGTATGGTATTTTCCCCTTGCCCACCATTTGGATCCTTGCTAATCCTTCCAAAATCTGTCTTAGGTCACTGACCCTGTAATGCCTCTGCCACAGCATTCCACAATCTGGACTACCAGTAGTGACAAATCCATCAAGTTTTACTGAAAAAGATTATTTATTGTGTTTACTGATATCCAAATCATAAGTTAAAGTAACTGAAATCACTGGATGTAATTGACAAGAAAAATATGGATTTAATGTCTAGATACAATATTGCACTATATTTCTTCTTTTTGCATTTTTTCTTTGTATCATTATTACTCCACAGATCTAGTGTCTGTGGACTGTTCCTTTAAATTTCTTTTCATATAAAGAAAATTGGGATCAATGAGTGTATTAGTCCATTTTTAATTGAATGTTAAATTTTGTATTTGATTTGTGCCAAATGAGAGTCAATGACTGAAGAAAATGTCACTTTTTGCTAAGACTGGCTTTTTAGCAATGACTTATCACTTTTGGGTCATATGTAAGCCAGAATGCCATTGAATCGTCTCATTTTCCTCTGTTGAAAGATAATAATGCTTACTCTGCCTTTCTCACAGAGCCCCTATGATGATCACACTGATCATATATGTTAGATTATACTGAAATGTTGTCTACTTATTTTAGTCTGGGTGCTCTTCTCCATGGACACAAAGACAGGACTAAATATACAAAGGTTTTACTAAAGGAAATTCCTGTGAGAGAAAATGAGGAGGGGGTTGGGGAAAACTGGGACATTCATCAGACTGCAAGGTAAGAGTGAGACTGAGGGAGTAAGGCAGATGGAAGTTTTCTAGACTGCTACGTAGGTTCAGAAAGGTTTAGAGGTCTCTGGGGAATCTTGTGTCAAAATCCCTCCTCAGAAGACTACCATGTCTCCAGGAAAGCGATCTGCTTTGGTATCTCCACAATGCTCCATCAATGGCTGGGGAAAAGCTCATGGGAAGTGGCCTTACTGTAAATACAGGGATGGATCTCAGAACTCAGCAGCTGTAGTCCACGGCCAGTTAGGCTGTCTATATATGCAAGTCTGAAAAGTACATTCCTATGACCACTATAGTACTCAAGCATTTATATTTACAATTATGGTCAAAGTTAGCATGTTACATTTGAATGATTGGTATTGATGGGTTTAGGACAGCTTCTCACATTTTAGCATAACAGTTTTAGAAGTGTGTTTGGTGTATTTCCTTTGCTTTTTGCTTAACCCATAGAAAACAAATATATTTTTCTGAAGAGTTATTGCTGAGTACTAAATTATTACACAGACTTGCAATGATACGTGATGAGGAAGAAGAAAGGAAAACTAAATTTAACATCTTATTTTCTTAAACCTCATATCTGCTACCTTTGAAGTCCCATAAATATTCTGCTTGATGTGAAATTACAAATGGAGAAAAATGAATATCATTTATTCACCTCACTATATTAGTTATTCTATAGCTTCAGGGAAAACATCCAGTTATTATCTTCAAGAAAATTTTCCACATCTTTTTCATTCTCTCCCTTGATTATTAAAACACAAACACAAGCAGTAATATGATTTGAATTATATCTGTACTTTTCAGGAGATTCTAAATTCTTATGGTAAAGCAAATCTTTGAAAAAAAAGAGCAAAAACGAAGCATACTAATACAGAATTTGTTTTCTTTGTCCTTTGTTGCTGAGACTTTTATGCATGATGCTGTCATTTGTAAACATTTTAAAACTAAAAACAGAGAAAGAGATATAATTTAACAGCATTTAAGTAGAAGCATCAGAATTCTCTCACAGTAGAAAAAAATTATCCAGTCCATTAGAAAATACCTCCATTTTTCTTTTAAAGAGTTCAGTTGTCTTTAAACTAGAGTTTAAAAGAGTACATATTAGAATTTATCTTACTCAGTAATCAATAATAATGCCTACTAAAATTATAGTTTGAAAGAGATTAGGATAAAACTTTTGGTCTCTCTGAATCTGTAATAATGAATAATTTTCCATGAAACAAATAGTTTTACGAGTTTCCTTGGTAACAGAGGCAGTAATAGATGAAAATTATCGCTGTTAAGCAGTCTAAAACACATTACCCTTAAGATCATGATACCAAGACCCTGCCTGGGAAACTAAATAAATTGGCAGGGCATCACTGTGTGGCCCTGTAGTTTCACATATGGTCCTTGGGTCACTGAGGCTACCAGAAGGAGATTAAATGGCCAATAGACTCATCTACTTGACAAGAGCATTCCAAGCCATGTATATGTTTTACATTTCTGACTTCATCCAAAATTTCTGGATCTGAGTAACAGTTTGCTAAAAGTACTGAATGAATTATAACTCAGAGCACCTCATTCCTCTGATCAAAAATATTCATTGGTTTCCTTAGCAATTAGAAGGAGCCAAACTCATTAGAATGCCCAAAGGCCATATATGACATGTTCTTCAATTATTTCTGCAGCTTAATATCCTAACACTTTCTCTCTTGTTTTCTTTATTTGGACTGAATTAAGCTTCTTATAATGAATTAAAAGAGTTGCACACATTCTTTTTCAGAGACTATATATTTTATTGTCTGTAATTGCTCTGGTCTTCCTTCAACAGGCTGTGGTTTGATCATTCAGGTCTGCTCAAATACCATTCAAATGTCGTATCTTCCAAGATGTTGTCCCTGACCAAGTTATCTCAAATGCTTTCTCAGCTCCTGCCCAATATATATTTTTCCTTTGTCCTAATATTCTGCTTTATTTTCTTTATAGCACTTACCACTAAATGAAATTTATTTATTCTTCCACTATAAGAACAAGAGCACCTTGAGGGTTTTTATCAAGAAAGGATGCTGTATTTTGTCAAATGCTTTATCTGTATCTATTGAGAAGATCATGTGGTTCTTGTCCTTTCTTTTATTGAAGTGATGAATCACATTGATTGTTTTGTGGATACTGAACCAGCCCCACATCCTAGGTATAAATCCCACTTGGTTTTGTTGAACAATTTTTTTAATGGTTTGTTGGATCCGGTTGGCTAATATCTTGTTGAGGATTTTTGCATCCATGTTCATCAGGGAAATTGGTCAACAGTTCTCCTTTTTAGTGGGGTCTTAGTCTGGTTTTGGAGTCAAGGTAATGTGGGCTTCATAGAAAGAGTTTGGAAGTTTTCCTTCCATTTCTATTTTTTGGAACAGCTTCAAGAGAATAGGTGTTAGTTTTTCTTTAAATGTTTGGTAGACTTCCCCTGGAAAGTCATCTGGCCCTGGACTCTCGTTTTTTGAGAGATTTTTGATTACTAATTCAATATTTTTACTGGTAATGGGTTTGTTCAATTTTTCTATTTCTTCCTGTTTCAGTTTTTGTAGTTTATATGTTTCCAGGAATTTGTCCATTTCTTCCAGATTGCCCATTTTATTGGCATATAATTGGTCATAATATTCTCTTATTATTGTTTGTATTTCTGCTGTGTTGGTTGTGATCTCTCCTCTTTCATTCTTGATTTTATTTATTTGGGTCCTTTCCTTTTTCTTTTTCATCAAACTGGCTAGGGGTTTATCAATTTTGTTAATTCTTTCAAAGAACTAGCGTCTGGTTTCATTGATCTCTTCTACTGTTCTTTTTTTTTTTTTTTTTTTTGGTTTTGATAGCATTGATTTCTACTCTAATCTTTATTAAGGAAACAATCAGCAAAACTAAAAGGCAATTGGCAGAATGGGAGAAGATATTTGCAAATGACATATCAGATAAAGGGTAGGTATCCAAAATCTATAAAGAACTTATCAAACTCAACACTCAAAAAGCAAATAATCTAGTGAAGAAATGGGCAAAAGACATGAATAGACACTTCTCCAAAGAAGACATCCACATGGCCAACCAACACACGAAAAAATGCTCCACATCACTCATCATCATCAGGGAAATATAAGTCAAAACCACAATGAGATATCACCTCACACCTGGCAGGATGGCTAACATTAACAACTCAGGCAACAACAGATGTTGGCGAGGATGTGAAGAAAGATGACCTCTTTTGCACTGCTGATGGGAATGCAAACGGTGTACCCACTCTGGAAAACAATGTGGAGGTTCCTCAGAAAATTAAAAATAGAACTAACCTATGACTCAGCAATTGCACTACTAGGTATTTATTCAAGGGATACAGGTATGCTATTTCGAAGGGGCACATGCACCTCCATGTATATAGTAGCACTGTCAACAACAGCCAAAGTATAGAAAGAGCCTAAATGTCCATCGATGGATGAATGGATAAAGAAGATGTGGTATATATATATATATATATATATATATATATATATATATAATATAAACACACACACACATATATACACACACACACACACACACACACACACACACGTATACATACACACAATGGGGTATTGGGAATCAAAAAGAATGAAATCTTGACATTTGCAACTATGTGGATGGAACTAGAGGGTATTATGCTAAGGGAAATTAGAGAAAGATAAATATCATATGACTTCATTCATATGAGGAATTTAAGATACAAAACAGATGAACATAAGAGAAGGGAAGCAAAAATAATATAAAAACAGGGAGGGGGACAAAATATATGAGACTCTTAACTATGGAGAACAAACAGAGGGTTGCTGGAGGGGTTGTGGGAGGTGGATGGGCTAAATGGGTTAGGGCCATTAAGGAATCTACTCCTGAAATCATTGTTGCACTATATCATAACTAACTTGGATGTAAATTAAAAAAAAAAAGAACATGAGTACCTTGAGAGATATTCATCTTATCATTAGAGCCTAAAATAGTGCCTATAAACAGTGCTACAAAAAAATAATCTTGCTGGTATTTGGGAACAAATTATTTGAATATGCAGGGTATTACACCCTTATAATTCAGTGTGAATTAAATTCAACTTAATAAGCTGATAAACTAAAAAAAAAAACAAAAAAAAAACCCATGATGTTATATTAATCCGCATCATGTATTACTTACTTCGGATGATAACAGAGGAACTTCTGGTTTTCAACCTAGACAGAAACTCCCTTTCAGTTTTTCTTTCTTAACATGGATTTATTTATGACACAATTTCTTAGATACTAGAAATAAAAATAAACAATGTACTGATCCATGGGATTGCATTTCAGACAAGCTAATTATCTTGCACATCTGTAATTCTTACTTGCATATTGATTGCTTCTTGAGAATAAGATTGGCCTTCGACATATTACCAACCATATTGTCCATTCAGAAAAAAAAATTCTATTCCATACAAATTAGTATAGTTACCACACTTATTTTATGAAAAAAAATGCAAAGCACAAATTAAATTTCAAATAGGACCTTTCTTCCATGTAATGAAATTCAGAGCTCTTTTCTCATACTGTGTAGCCATCAGAATCTAAAAAGGACATTGCCACAATAACCCATAATGCATGTGGTGCTTAGTTCATTTGTCCACACCAAATAATCCACAAGAAGAAATACATTTTCTCTCTTTCTCCACCTAGGTAACAGTCACATGATCAGATATGTTCCTTACTGCAGCATTTATTACCATGCTTGATTTCCTGCATATGCTTTTTTTTTTATCCACTAGATTGCAAGCACACATAAACAGTGACCATGTCTACTTGTCCACATTATTTTAACCCTTGTTCCTAACAGAGATCCTAGCACAGCAGAGGTACTGAATAGATATTAGTTGGAAAACTGCATGAACTAGAAAAATGACAACAAATACTAAACATATTTTGATTGTAACAATAATATGTTGACCTATACCTTCCTTAAGATATACTCTGAGAATTACATTAAATGTCCCAAAATGTCCCTGAAAATGATAGTTGGTATCATTTGCTATAGTGGTAAGACTAAGATGAAATTGGTAAGAATATTAAAAGAGGGATTTCATTGATAGGAAAATCCTTTGATTCCTGGATGATACCTAAATAATTATTTAGATTATTTAGATACCAAAATAATAACTGAGGCCATTTGGTAACATCTATTTGTAATATCCTCTGAGAATTCCAAAGTTGAATGTATTTAGTTTCTCTAAATAGATGGACAACCTTTTTACCATTGCCACTAGATATTGTAAGATAAAGCTTGAGAGCCAAGAGGTATTGCTTACAAAATTATTGCCAATTGGAGTTGTATATAATTACAGAAGGAGCTGGACCAGGTTTTGACTTTGTTTGATGTGATCTTAATTTTTCTTATGAATCATTTCCACTTAATCAATGGGGAGAAAAACACTGAAACATAACATGGTTACAACACTCGACTATATATACACTAAAATACGATCTTCAATTGGAACATATGTTAACTCTAAAACAATATCTAATTCCCTTTAATTTTTCACCAGATATCTCATGTGTCTTAATTTTATTTAATATCAGGGTAATCTCTGGTCTGTATGATATGGAAAAGTCTTGCTTCTATGCACAGACTCTGCTATAAATCAATGGAAACAATAGATAAAATATAAAAAGAGATTTCTGTTTCCAATTAGGATGTAGAAACCAATAAAAGAATGTCATTCTTAAAAGGAAAAAATTAGAAGAACCAAACAATCTACAAAATCATAATTTTTCTTGAGTTCATCATAGAAAAAATTCAAAATTCTTTATTCCAAGGGATAAAAATCCCTTCCATGGAGAGGAGTACCTCCTTTTTAAAGCATGGTTGGGGGGAGAAAGAGGTGACTATCATAAATGTAAGATAAAATTGGCTGATATTTTTATAGAATCTTTAAAGGTCAAGTGTAGGCTAGCATATCAATTTTGCATAGCTGGGAGCTCCAGAAAGAAAAGAAGTTCACAATTAACCTCAAGATATTTTTAATAAGCCCCCACCAAGAAAGACTGGGGATAGGACATAGATCTGAGGAGAGATGCTGTTTGGTGGCAAAGATATGTAGGATGTGATTGAATGCGACTGGAAGACTGGCCTGAAGCTACCTGCTTCCCTAGACACTTCCTTCAAAGGAAATAAAGGCTTCAAGCTGATGGTGAAGGGACAGTAAATTGTTTCACCTACAGGGCTCATACAAAATCCACTGCCTGTTGTGGAATGGAAGGGTAAAATTGCTTGCCTTTTGGAGATGGGTAGAAAACACTTCCCAAAACACAAACTAAGTGGTGATTCATTGCTCATGAGATAGAGTAAAAGGAAGAAGAAGAAAAAAGAGAAAACATCTCTTTCCCTAGGCCCAAGATTAAGTATCAACAACAAGAAGAGACGTGCTCCTGCTAATGATGGGGAAGAAAAAAATTCCTCCCATGGAAGACCAGTCATAGGTAGAAGACAGAATTTAGCTGCAATGGACAGGTGGGGAAGGAAGGCTGAGTAATCTCTACACCTTAGGCCCAGGTACACAGGGCCTGCCTAAGACCTAGTATGATCCAGGAGAATAAAGAACACTTCCTGGTCCCATTGAGTGGAGTAAACAACAATAAGACTCCCTTCATGGCACATATGTGCAGTAGCTGCTGAAAGTTCAGAGTAGATGGGAACCTTAAGAAAAAGTCTCCCCACACACCCCATTACAATCATAAGGAAATAAGCAGCCCAGCAGCAACTGGTCTCATTAACGCCCAATGGAAAAATTGCACCCAGGTATCATACTATTTACCCCATTTTCTACTATTCTTCCCCACACATCATCTGTTACTAGGTCAAAGTTGTAGATACACAAAAAAGCAAAAACAAACATATTTTCAAGGCAAAGAATAATCAGCAAAACTAGATTCTAGATATATCAGAGAGGGAGTACAAAATGATTGTGATTAATATGACAAAAATCCAGTGGAAAAGGTGAACAGCATACATGAAAAGATTGAAGATTTCAGCAAGGAGGTAGAAACTATACAAAAAGTCAAAAGAAAATTCTAGATATAGAAATATAATATTCGAGATGAAGAATTCCTGTGATGAACTCAAGAGAAGACTGGTTACAAGTGATGAAAACAACAATGAACTTGAAGGTATGTTGAGAGAAATTATGCAAGCTAAAACATAATATATATAATATGTATTATTAATATATACATTAATTAATCAAAATTAGAATATCCAAGACAATGAGATGCAACACAAATTTGATCAGATAATCACCAAGAATTTTCCAAATTAATAAAAAATGAACAGTAGACACAAGAAACCCAGAGAATACTAAGCAGGAGAAAAAAAATGCTGATACATAGTAGCCAAAATGCTGATTAAATTATGCATATATATATACATACATACATATATATGCTGGAAAGCATACAGAAAATAAGAAATATATAAAGAGGAACAACTCCAACAATGAAATGTAACAGATTCCCCTCAGAAACAATGCAAGCTATAAGACATGAGATGGCATTTTTAAACTATTGGGAAAAGTATTTAATTCAAAGTTCTATATCCTTTGAAAATGTTTCTAAAGTTGTATTGATTTCTCTGTGTTCTGTTTTCTATGCCATTGATTTCTGCTCTGATGTTTCCATTTCTTTTTTTTTGGTCTATCTACTTTGAGTTTTATTTGCTCCTGTACTAGTTTCCTTCTTTCCTTCCTTCCTTGTATCCTTCCTTCCATCCTTCCTTGTATCCTTCCTTGTATCCTTCCTTCCATCCTTCTTTCCATCCTTCCTTGTATCCTTCCATCCTTCCTTGTATCTTTCCATCCTTCCTTGTATCCTTCCTTCCTCCCTTCCATCCTTTTGCCATTTTTTCCTCCATGAAGATATTGAAGAGCTGATTTCTGATATTTCTTCCATCCCAACACAGACATTTAATACAATAAATTATTCTCTACTGCTTTGGTAGTAATTTTAATATATTTTGTTTTTATTTTCTTGTAATTAGAAACATATCCTGATTCTCATTTGATGTCTCCTTTGACTCATACGTTATTTAGAATTGTGCTATTTCATTTCCATTTATTTGGCTATGTTCCAGATCTCTTTCTCTTTCTGTATGCTATTGACTTCTTTTTTTTTTTTTTTAATTTTTTTTAATGTTTCTTTATTTTTGACAGAGAGAGAGACAGAGCATGAGCAGGGGAGGGGCAGAGAGAGAGGGAGACACAGAATCGAAAGCAGGCTCCAGGCCCTGAGCTGCCAGCACAGAACCCGATGCGGGGCTCGAACTCACAGACTATGAGATCATGACCTGAGCCAAAGTTGGACGCTCAATGGACTGAGCCACCCAGGTGCCCCTATTGACTTCTATTTTAATATCAGGTGTCAGAGAATATACTTGGCATGACTTGAATCCTTTTTAATTTATTAATAATTTATTATTACAAATATATTTAATTACCAAGTACTTAGAGATTTTCCTGTTATTTTCTCTTACTAATTTCTAATTTGATTCCATTGTGGTCAGACACCACTTTTAGTGTGATTTGGATTCTTTTGAATTTGGTGGGGGAGGTTGTTTTATGACTAGAATATGATCTATCTTGGTATGTGAAAATAATGTATATTCTGCTGTTGTTGGGTGAACTTTTCTATAAATGTAGATTAGATCCTGTTTGTTGATAGTGTTATTAAATCCTTCTATATCCTTATTTTCTGTCTAGTTGTTTTATCAATTGTAGAGAAAGTGCTTAAGTCTCTATAATTGTACCTTTATCTCCCTTCTATCATTTCTATCAGCCTTTATCATATTTGGAAGCTGTTCTTTGGTGTATAAACATTTAGGCCTACTCTGTATTCTTGCTGATTGATACTTATCTTTTTGAAACAGCCCTTTTTGTCTCTAATAATTGCTTTGCTCTAAAGTCTATTTCAACTGATATTCATGTAGCTATCCTTGCTTTCATTTGGTTCATATTTGCATGATATATAATTTTCCATTCTTTCATGTTCAACTTATCTATATCAGTATATTTGAATTGAGTATAGTTGGATCATGTTTTAATTTTATCGACTCTGCCAATCTCTGCTTTAATTAATGTATTTAAAACATTTACATTTAATATAATATTGATATATCAGGGCTTTGCCATTTCATCTTTTATTTTCTATTTGTTATCTTTGTTTTCTGTTTTCTGATTCCTTTTCCTGACTTCTCTGGGTTATTTGAATATATAAGGGCATTTTATAAGATGTAAAGAAATAAGCAAAAAATCTTATTATATTCACTTGTGTGGTAGGAATTTTGGTTCTCATCATTATTTTGTACAGATACATATTTCCATCTGGCATTGTTTTCTTTCTACCTGAGGGATATTCCTTAAATTTCTTTGTATTATGGGTCTGATGGTGATAAATTTTTTCATCGTTGGTGTTGAAAATTTTTCATTTACCTTTTTATTGAAGAAATTTTTCCTGGTAAATAATTCTGTTTTGACAGGCTTTTGCTTATCCAGAACTTTAAAGATGTTGTTCAACTCTCTTCTCCCTTGGTATTATTCTTGTTTTGGGCTCCTTTGTTCATAATGTGTCCTTTTCCAACTGCCTAGATGGGTTTTCTCTTCACCTCTGGTTTTAAAAAATTTGATTATGATACGCTTTGGTGGAGTTTTCTTCATGTTTGTTTTGAGAATATTGACATGAACATCTGTCTGTGAATTTATGATTTTCGTCAAATTTGGAAAAAAAATTAGTAATTATTTCTTTTTTTTTTTTTTTTCAACGTTTTTTATTTTTATTTACTTTTGGGACAGAGAGAGACAGAGCATGAACGGGGGAGGGGCAGAGAGAGAGGGAGACACAGAATCGGAAACAGGCTCCAGGCTCCGAGCCATCAGCCCAGAGCCTGACGCGGGGCTCGAACTCACGGACCGCGAGATCGTGACCTGGCTGAAGTCGGACGCTTAACCGACTGCGCCACCCAGGCGCCCCAGTAATTATTTCTTTAAATACCTTTTTTTCGGTCCCCTTCCCTTTTCTACTTAGGAGACTCCAATTACAAGTAGATTATGCATGGGGCACCTGGGTGGCTCAGTCCATTAAGTGTCCAACTTCAGCTCAGGTCATGATCTCATGGTTTGTGGGTTCTAGCCCCATGTTGTGCTCTGTGCTGACAGCTCAGAACCTGGACCCTGCTTCAGATTCTGTGTCTCCCTCTCTCACTACCCATCCCCTGTTCATGCTCTGTCTCTCTTTGTCTCAAAAATAAATAAACATTAAAAACTTTAAAAAATCATTCACTTAATGTTTTCCTGTTGGTAACTGATATTCTGCTCATTATTACTTTTTCTCTTACTCATTTTTCTTTCTTTGGTATTTTATTAATATGTCTTCAGTTTCACTAATTCTTCTGTACTTTCTAATCTGCTATTAATCCCACCTAGTATATTTTTGGATAATATTTTAGTTTCATCTCTAGAAATTTAATTTTTTATATCTTTCATGTCTCTACTTATCTTTGAACATAAGGGATACAGTTACCTTAACTATTTTAATTTCTTTGCTCAATCTAACAACTCTGTACCCTATGGGTCTGTTTCAATTGATTGTGTCTCCACATATCTAGTAACATTTTTTAAATTGAATACCATATATTATAAATTTTACTTTTTAGAATAGTGGACATTTTATATTCCTATAAATATTTTGAGCTGAAGCTCAGTTTCTTGAAAATAGTTTGATTCTTTTATTCCAGCTTTAATATTTCTTAAAAGGGAGTGGGTGAGTTCTCAGATTGGGACTAATTATTTCCCTCTACTCAAACATTACCCTTCTGTTTTCTAAATTTTCCTTGAATTATGAAGCTTTCCAGTGCCCCTTGGAGGAAAGCACTATTGTTGTCCTTGTAAGAGCATATCAGGGATGTACTTTAAATCTTTGTGTTTTTTTTCCCCCATCCTCAGGTAGTTTCCTCACACAGATATGTTTTCAGTACTGTGTTGAATACTTGAGAAAGGACCTTTTCTACATCTCTGCAGTTCTTTATCTATATAGCTCCTTCTATATTGTGCTCTGTTTACTCACAGTGGAGTAAAGCTCAGATACTCTTGGTGGTCACTCATTTTTTTTCATGTTACTCAGGGATTACTGTCCTTCATTGACTGATTCTTAAAAACAATTGGTTTACGTATTTTTTTTCTGTTTTTTGGCTAATTCAGGTCAATAGAGGAATCCCATCTCTATTACTATGTTTTTATGGGAGCAGAAATTAACATTTAAGGTTTTAATGCTTGTTACATTTTTGCTATATTTTCTTGTTATTTTGTTAATTAAACATTATTTTACAATGTTGTTAAAATAATAAATCAGCTTTAGTTAGGAGATAGACCTCAGATGCTCAAGTCTATGCTATAACAGTTGGTAGGGATAATAAAACACAATCATCAAAACATCATGTTGTCATTGTTTAATAACTGATGGGACCATGACAGCATCTCAGACACCAGAAAACATGAATATTCATTGTGATTACTTTGGATCACATTGTGACATCAGAATGAAGCTTCAAGGGTATGCTCTTTCCAGTCTTTTGACTTTAGGGCAGACAGCAGTGTCAAAACATTACCATATTGTGATAGAATGCTCACCTGCTTCTTACTCCCTTTGAAATTATTATCAAGTTTTGGAATAGGCTGTAGTCATCACACTTAAGCGTTGGATATTGAACTTGTGAACAGAATATTAGCAAACGAGCTAAAGAAATCAATAAGCAGTCAGCAAGTTCAGAAGCTGTTATATTGGACAACTTTAAGGTCAACTACTGTTTCATTAACAGAAAATTTCTAGAGTATTAAAAAATGTTCAAAGAGCTCTATTTTTAAGTGGATTAGTAGTTTATCTTCATGAGGGGATACAGGAAAATACAGAGTTTCTCTCTGTCTCTATGTCTCTTTTACTCACTTTGTATTTCTGAATGGCCTGGTTCAGTTTGAATAGGATTTTTTGGGGAAAACTGACATACAAATAATTTAGCTACATCATTTATAAGAATAATAAATTTTTACCAGATATCAAACCACGTCTTTTTAAAATTATAGGATTTTTATTCTTCGTGACTAAAAAATCTCTCTCTCTCTCTGTGTTAGGTACAATAATGGTCCACCAAATTGATCTACATACTAATCCTTATAACCAGTGAATATATTTTCCATCTGGCAAAAGAGACTTGACTGATGTGATTAATGTAAAGTATTCTGGATTATCTGTTGAAGCTCAATGGAATCACAAGGATCCATATAAAGGAATGGATGGAAACAGGAGAGCCAGAGGCAGAAAAGAGATATTACAATGCCAGAAGTTAGAATAATGCAAATGCTAGGAGAGGCCACAAGACAAAGACTAGAGGCACCCACTAGACACTGAAAAAGGCAATTTTCCCCTACAGCCTCCAGAGAGAAGGCAACTTAAGTTTAGCTCAGTGAGGCTGGTTTTAGATCTTTGACTTCTAGAACCACTAGAGAATAAATGTGTGTTGTTTTAAGCCCTTACATTGCAGTGATTTGTTACAGCAACAACAGGAACCTAATACACTCTCTAGTGAGGCATCGCTTTTTACTCTGTCTTATAGTTATTTGTGTAAAATAATTTTAGTCCAACAGGCGATAACCTTTTTGAGGTCAAATATTTATAAACGCCATGTTGCTTAACATAGTACCTTTCACCATGTGTGCTCTAAATATAAAATGTAATCTCACAACCAAACAGACCCAGATGAAGGAAGGTCCTCAATATGTAATAATCCTAACTGTAAAGAAATAAAAGATTTGATGATGAATGATGGATGTAAGAAGTGAGAATATATTTAGTACTAGGTAATAACTTTCCAACATTTTCTGAGACCATCTTTCTAATATTTTGGGTTTGGATTGGACCTATCATCTCAAGCCAAAACAAACAAATAATAAAAATGAAAATGTTACAATACCTGGGCCAGAATATCACTATTTAGATAGTTTTAATGGGAAGGTGTAAATATTAAGGGCTTTCTTCCATATCTTTGTGGTTGTAGATGTCAGAAAAGAAAATAGATCTGTAGTAGTTAGGAGATTTAGGCCTCCTGGTTTTAGAGAAGTTGAAGAGAATTTTCTAAGAATCTAGCTTATGTTTAAGAGTCTTTCATTTCTAAGGTGAAACTATAGTGTGTGAGGTAAATGGATCTTCTTTTCCTTTTGATGAAGGGATAGAGAAGCTGCCATGGGTATGAAAACTTTGGTGGGGGGGTGGGGGAGGTCAGGAAGAGAGGGCTTTATTTCACTAAATACAGCTTTCAAACATATCTTGGGAAGTTATCTAAAAGGAGAGAAGTTGAGCTGCGTATTGAAGTGCCCAGGATTGCATAGAAATTGAATTGCAAGTCACAATTACCCAGCCTGCTGCTGCATAATTGTGGTTTATCTTTTCGTTGTGGAGCTACACTGTGTGGACACCTCTTGTAATGTTCAGGGAACCTAGTGAGGGGATGGTGAGAAATCTTCATATCCAACTTTAGTAGAGGCAGAAATGAATAAGTCACACTGGGAATAAAATGGAGTAGTGGGATCCCTGTGATTATACCTTGTATAATATACAATTTAAATGGGGGGAAAAATCATTGTTAAGAGATATCTCCATTGGGCCTCTCAGGTTTCTGCATGTCTTGTAAGCTAAGACAATGAAAGCTTTTGACCAGACCAACTTCTCAAGGATTTTTGTAGAGTAAATGGCCTTGGAAGATAGGGAAAGTGTCTCCCTCCAGAAAAAGGCAGGTTTATTTGATGTTTAGAATAATATCTCCCTACAGGGCAAGATCTGGGCAGGTTCTTGTGCAGCTTCTTTATAAAACGTTGGGGTTTCCTAGTGTGTAGTATCTACCTGTGTGCTCCTTGTTATCCTTGTGAGATCTGAGGGGACAACAACTGGCATGAACATGAAGCTCATGCTGTTTGCTAGGTAGTGAGTAAATAAATCTTCTGTCTGACCCAAAAAAAATCATGTCTTCTGCCAGCATTCATAAAATTATGACAAACTTATTTGTTACTTGAAGTAGGGAAAAATCTCAGAAACTACACATTCTACTTAGTTTCTAACATTCAAGGAGGTTGTTTTTTCATTGTTAAATTAAGGATTTTCATACTCATTGATTTCATTTAGATCTAAAATTTCATGCTTCTCTACTATGACACAAATTGAATGAACATGCAGACTGATTCAGTAGTTCTCAAAACGTGTTCTCTAGATCATTTTTTATGAGACTTTCTGGATGTATCTGTGAAGTACATATATCTTTGTGTCACACAGCAAACTTATTGTAACAGAATCTTTCAGATTAGGGTGCAGGAATCTATCATTTAAAAAAAATCTCCTCAGGCAATGACAGGGTTCTCCAATGTTTGTTAAAGGCTGAACTGTGGAATGTAAATGGATAATAAGTAATATATGGCCATGTATTTCTCTTTCTGGTTGTTATCTTATTTTGATGTTTTAAATTAAACGTTGTGGTTTATTGGGAATCATTTCTTAGAAAAATAGATTTGTTTAGGGAAAAAATGGATTAGTGAGAAGGAATTATCAGCTCTCCAGCTCTGTCAAAACAAACACTAGGCTTCACACTTAAAATAATTCTTTCAAGTTTCTAAGCAGTCTATGATAATACTGTCATCACTTTATATTTTTAGGTTTGCAAGTTCAGCTCTTAAAAGGTTGATTGTAGGATTTCGGATTTTTTTTAAACCATTGTTAATTGCATCTGCAGTGGGTACAAGGTTTCTACCAGATCAGTGTTGCTGACTTGTCTGTTTGACTTAGAAGCCAACACAATAGCTATTTAGCAGTAGGGATATTCAAGTAAGGGATATCAGTATTCTCTGTTAATCAATCATTAAATTATCCTTTTAAATTGCTAAAAAAAAAAAAAAACTAAAACTATAAAATTATTGCAATAGAATAGAAAGAATGTGGCTATGGATTAAATTCTGGTTCTTTCTATTTTTGATTCTGAGATCTTAAGCAAATAACAAAATACTGTGTTTAGAATTATATAAAATGGTTACAATTAAAATATGATCTAAAATATAGTTTTAGTTACATAGTTCTTAGGAGACATCAGTTTCTTATTTTAATGGTCTATGTGGCAAAGTTCACAAACATTAAACATGATGAGTTAAACACTCCTAAATTATTATAAGATCTACATCTTCAATAAGATTTTAAAGAAACATACACCAAAATACATCCATACAATTAGATGTTTTCATCATGGGTATTAATTCATATCACTATCTGGTAAATGGAACATATACCTTCAAACATATACAGACACACATTCAAAGATTCAGTATATTTTCAGATCTAATTTCTCCCTAAGGGTAATTTAGAAATAAAAATTTTCCAGGGATTTTTAGATGGGCATAAAGCTTCAACCAATTTGGCAACATTCTTCTGTCTCCCATAGCCTTTTTAAGTCATAGCCTTTAAGTTCTGAAATGGAGTTATTTTACTGCCTTGCATTTTCTACTCTGACTTGGACAAACGGTGCCAGATTTCTTTTGATACTATTTGCAACGTCTGTTTCCATAAATCCCAAGCTCATAAAGTCTTAAGGGAGACAATACTCTCAAATAATCTATTTCTAAATCTTTTGAAAAGCTTAAAGGAATAGATTAAATATAATAGTTTCAGTGATGGACTTACAATATTTCCTACCTCTGTTTAATATCTTAATTTAGTAAAATGTTTCTGTGGTTATGTAAATGAATTTGCAACATCTTCATAAAAAATAAGTACTATAAAGAAAAGGAAGAAGGTACTTTTACAAATATAAAATCAATCCATGAATTAGAGTTTAACATAATCACAGAAGTTCACTTTTAGATGTAAAAATCTCTCTCAGATATCCAGAAAATGTACATTCTGTGCTCTACAGATATAAGAATATAAGAAATGTATCAATTGGAATTAAGTTTGGCTACATACAAAATATAAACCTTTGGTAAAGGACTTAAACATGATTCCAATTTAATCTTCGGCATTAAAGAGATTCAGAGGTCTGTGTCTCACAATTGATGTGGGCTTCACATATTTTAACCTAACCTCCTTTCATCTCTCTGTCCTGCCTTCTTTGGCCTGTGTCTTCCATCTCTGTTGCTAGAACCTGCCATTATATGAAGCAGTAGAAAGGAGAGAGTTTTTCTTTTCAGGGAAAAAAAAATCCTTACTGTCACATTATACTTCTGTTTATGCTTTACTGGAAGAATTTAATCTCATGGCCACACTTAGTTACAAAGCAGAAGGAAAGCAGAATAGTGACTTTTATTTCATATAGCAACGTGACTAATTAAAAATAGGGAATCTGGGGTACCTGGGTGGCTCAGTCAGTTGATCGTCTGACTTTTGATTTTGGCTTGGATCAGGATCCCAGGGTTGTGGGATTGAGCCCCTCATCTAGCTCTGTGCTGAGCGTGAAGGCTGCTTGGGATTCTTTCCCTGCCCACACCCCTACTGCCCCTCTCCCCCACTTGCACTTTCTCTAAAATAATAATAATAATAATAATACATAAAGGAAATCTGTTACTACACTAGTATCCTTTGTCCATGAAGGATATATTCCAAGACTCCCAGTGGATGCCTGAAAATGTGGACAGTACTGAACCCTACATATACACTGTTTTTTACTGTATATACAAACCTATGATAAAGTTTAATTTATAAATTAGGTGTAATAAGAGATTAACACAATAAAACTAGCACAAATTTCTTTTTCTTTCATTACAGTTTCACAGATAGATTTGTTCTTACCATAGAATTTAGCAACCTCAGCATAGGAATTTTTTTCTGTATTAAGTCAAGATCTTTCAGTTTTTCACTTAAAGGAAGCATTTCACTGCTTCTCTTAGGTGTATCCAAATGGCCAGCATCACTACTTCTGTACTATGGGGCCTTTGCTTATTTATTTATTTATTTATTTTGCATTGAGCTTGATTATTTTGTCTTTTTAAAAAGTTTTTATTTAAATTCCAGTCAGTTAACATACAGTGTAATATTACAATATAGTTTCAAGTGTATAATATAGTGATTCAACACTTTCATACATCCCCCGGTGTTCATCACAAGTGCACTCCTTAATGCCCATCACCTATTCAATCCATTAAATAAAGTAACACAAGCACTGTGATACTGAGATTGCTGATCTGATGATCGAGATGGCTACAATGTGACTAATGGGCAGGTAACACACACAACATGGATATGCTGCACAAAGGGTTGGTTCTCATCCCAGGCAGGATGGAGCAGGAGAGTGCAAGATTTCATCACACTACTCAGAATGGTGCATAATTTGTTAATGATGTCTGGAATTCTCCATTTACTATTTTCAGACTGCAATTGACCATAGGTAACTGAAACCATGGAAAGCGAAACTATGGATAAGAGGGAACTACTGTACTGAGAGGAGTCATAGCTGACATAGGGCAAATTGAATCCAATCTCCCCTTCAAATGTAACATGAAATCACTCGTGGCGGTGTGGTGTGGGGGGGGGGCAGTAAATGAACAAGGTGATGTATACATGTTTCCTTACTGAGACTTTTTAATATTTGGAGAAATTTCTTCAAAAAGTGTTTTTTATTTTGAGGAGCTTGGGTGGCTCAGTTGGTTGAGCATCAGACTTTTGATTTGGGCTCAGGTCATGAAATCATGGTTTGTGAGCTCCAGCCCCGCATCAGGCTCTGTTGTCAATGACGACCCTGCTTATCTCTGCCCCTACTCTGCTCTCATTCTCTTTCTCTAAAAATAAATAAATAACCTTAAAAAACAGAATTTTTTTTTAATTTTTAATTACTGGAAATTTTATATGCCTGGTGGAAATAGTACCTTATCTCAGAAACAAAACAAATCAAACAACAAAAAAAAGTCTTCTGAATAGCCTTAACTCTCTCATTTCTTGGATATGAAAATGGAGGATGTCACCAACAGCTTGATATATTGCTGACATTGTCTGAAAAAAATGTTCATTTTTTTACTTTAGTAAAAGTTTACTTTTACTTTAGGTAAAAACCTAAATAGTGTATTATCTAAGATAATAAATTATAAAACACTACTCTCTTGATCTAAATTTACTCTGAGATAATGTACCCCAACTCATTATAAAGCAGGAAAATGAGGAAATGAGTTGTTCTAATCCCATATAAAGATTCTGGTCTCCTGAGACTGGTAACTTTTATCTCCCCATGTTGAATTTTCAGCTGATGAAGCTTCATAGCCTCTTTTACTCAATCTTTTTCCATTCTCCTTTGCTTCCTATCTTTGTCTCTCTAATGATATATATTTTTTTTAAATTTTTTTTTCAACGTTTTTTATTTATTTTTGGGACAGAGAGAGACAGAGCATGAACGGGGGAGGGGCAGAGAGAGAGGGAGACACAGAATCGGAAACAGGCTCCAGGCTCCCAGCCATCAGCCCAGAGCCTGACGCGGGGCTCGAACTCACGGACCGCGAGATCGTGACCTGGCTGAAGTCGGACGCTTAAACGACTGCGCCACCCAGGCGCCCCTCTAATGATATATTTCTAATGGTATACATCTAATGAAATATATGTCTCTCTAATGTATTTCTGGAATTTGAAAATGAGATATTTCTTTTCTGATTTTCAATGCAAGTATTATTGAATACACAAAGTAAATGTCAGACTATAAGCTACGTACCAATAAATTCCTTTATGTATTGATGTATGTATGTATGTATGCATGTACGTATGCATGTATTTATTTATTTATAATTTAAATCCCAGTTAATATATAGTGTAATATTGATTTCAGAAATAAAATTTAGTGATTCATTATTTACATATAACACCCAGTACTCATCCTAATAAGTGTCCTCCTTAATGCCTTCTCACCCATTCAGCCCAACACCCCCCAACACCCCACCAGCAACCCTCAGTTTGTTCTCTGTATTTAAGAGTCTCATGGTTTGTGTCCTTCTCTGTTTTTTATATTATTTTTGCTTTCCTTCCCTTATGTTCATCTGTTTTGTGTCTTAAACTCCACACGAGTTAAATCATAGGATATTTGTCTTTCTCTGATTTATTTCACTTAGCATAATACCCTCCATTTCCATCCACATTGTTGCAAATGGCAAGATTTAATTCTTTTTGATTGGTGAGTAATATTCCATTGTGTGTGTGTCTGTGTGTGTGTGTGTGTGTGTGTGTGTGTGTGTGTGTTTGTGTACACACACCACATCTTTATCCTTTCATCAGTCAATGGACATTTGGGCTCTTTCCATAATTTGGCTATTGTCGATAGTGCTGCTATAAACTAGAGTGTATGTGCCCCTTCAAACCAGCACTCCTGTGTCCTTTGGATAAATACACAGTAGTGCAATTGCTGGTTTATAGAGTAGTTCTATTTTTAATTTTTTGAGGAACCTACGTACTATTTTTCCTTCCATTTCTGTTGTTTGGAACATCTTCAAGAGAATAGGTGTTAACTCTTCTTTAAATGTTTGCTAGAATTCCCCTGGAAAGCCACCCAGCCCTGGACTCTTGTTTGTTGAGATGTTTTTGATTACTAATTCAATTTCTTTACTGGTTACAGGTCTGTTCAAGTTTTCTATTTCTTCCTGTTTCAGCTTTGGTAGCATTGGCAGTCTATGTATTTCAGGACTTTTTTCATTTCTTCCAGATTGCCCAATTTGTTGGCATATAATTGCTCATAATATTATTATTATTTGCATTTCTGTGGTATTGGTTGTGATCTCTCCTCTTTTTTTTAAATTTCTTTAAAATGCTTATTTATTTTTGACAAAGAGAGAGATAGAGCATAAGTAGGGGAGGGGCAGAGAGAGAGGGAGACACAGAATCCGAAGTAGGCTCCAGGCTGTGAGCTGTCAGCACAGAGCCTGACATGGGGTTCGAACTCACAGACCGTGAGATCACGACCTGAGCCGAAGTCAGACGCTCAACCGACTGAGCCACCAAGGTGCCCCGATCTCTCCTCTTTCATTCGTGATTTTATTTATTTGAGTCCTTTCCTTTTTCTTTTTGATCAGTCTGGCTAGGGATTTATCAATTTTGTTAATTCTTTCAAAGAACCAACTTCCGGTTTCACTGATCTGTTCATATATATATATATATATATATAAAATTGATTTCGGATTATAATATATATATAATTGATTTCTGCTCTAATCTTTATTATTTCCCTTCTTCTGATGGTTTTAGGCTTTACTTGCTGTTCTTTTTCAAGCTCTTTTAGGTGTAAGGTAGGTCGTGTATTTGAGACCTTTCTTCCTTCTTTAGGAAGGCCTAGATTGCTATATATACTGCATCTCAGAAATTTGGGCTGTTGTGTTTTCATTTTCATTGGCTTACATGTACTTTTTAATATCCTCTTTAATTTCTTGGTTAATACATTCCTTTTTCAGTAGATGATCTTATACTCCAAGTATTCACAGTCTTTCGAAATTTTTTTCTTGTGGTTGATTTTGAGTTTCATACAGTTGTCCAAAAATATGCAAGGTATGAGATCTTGATCTTTTTGTACTTGTTGAGGGATGATTTGTGGCCCAGTATGCGATCTATTCTGCGGAACGTTCCACTCAAAAAGAATGTGTATTCTACTGCTTTAGGATGAAATGTTCTGAATAGATCTGTTAAGTCCATTCAGTCCATTGTGTCATCCAAAGCCATTGTTTCCTTGATGATTTTGTTCTTGCATGATCTATTATTGTAAGTGGGGTTTTTAAGTCTCCTACTATTATGGTATTATTATCAATGAGTTTCTTTATATTTGTGATTAACTGATTTATATATTTGGGCGCTCTCACGTTGGAGGCATAAATATTTACTATTGTTAGATCTTCTTGGTGGATAGAATCCTTTATTATGATATATGCATTATAGCTCTTCTTCATCTCATTACAGTCTTTATTTCAAAATCTAGTTTGTCTGACATATGTATGGTTACTCCAGCTTTGTTTTGATGACCATTAGCATGATAGATGGTTCTCCATCCCCTTACTTTCAATCTGCAGGTCTATTAAGGTCTAAAATGAGTCTCTTGTAAGCAGCATATAAATGGGTTTTATTTTCTTATCCATTCTGATACCCTATGATTTTTTATTGGGGTGTTTAGCCCATTGACATTTGAAGTGAGTACTGAAAGATATGAATATATTGCCATTGTGTTCCCTGTAGAGTTGGTGCTTCTGGTGGTGTTCTCTGGTCCTTTCTAGTCTTTACTGCTTTTGGTCTTTTTGTTTTGTTTTGTCTTTGCTTCACTCACGGAGTCCCCCTTAAAATTTCTTGCAGGGCTGGTTTAGTGGTCATGAAGTCTTTTAGTCTTTGTCTCTCTGGGAAACTCTTTATCTCTCCTTCTATTTTGCATGACATCCTTGATGGATAAAGAATTCTTGGCTGCATATCTTTCTGATTTAGCATGTTGAATATATCCTGCCACTCCTTTTTGGCCTGACCAGTTTCTGCGGATAGGTTTGCTGTGATTTTAATCTTTATTTCCTTACAGGTTAAGGACTTTTTGCCCCTTGCTTCTTTCATAATTCTTTCATTGTCTGTGTATTTTGTGAATTTGACTATGATATGCCTTGGTGATGGTTGGTTTTTGTTGAATCTGATGGAAGTTCTCTGTGCTTCTTGGATTTTGATCTCTCTGTCCTTCCCCAGATTAGGAAAGTTTTCTGTTGTAATTTGCTCACATAAACCTTCTGCTCCTTTTTCCTCTCTCTTCATCTGCTGGGACTCCTATGATTCATATGTTATTTCTTTTTAATAAGTCACTGAGTTCTTTTAGTTTTTTTTATTGTGTTCTTTTGCCTGTTTCCCTCTTTTTTTTCCCTGCCTCATTATTCTCCATAAATTTATCTTTGAGATTGCATCTCAACTATAGCATTTTTAGTTTTGTCCTGACTAGGTCTTACTTCTTTTATCTCCAAAGCAAGGGGTTCTATGCTTTTTTCAACCCCAGGTAGTATTCTCATTATTGTGGTTTTAAATTCTAATTCAGACCTCTTTCTTATATATGTGTTGATTAAGCCCCTGGAATTATTTCTGCCTGTTCTTTATTTTGGGGTGAATTCTTTCATTTTGTCATTTCAGAGGAAGAAAAAAATTAATACAATAATAAACAAAAATTAAAAAATTAAAAACAAAACAAAAATCAAATAAAGGAAGCTAGATCCTAGAGATGTTTTGGTCTGCTTGTTGAAAGAAGCTTGATAGAATAGAGAATGAAAGGGAAAGAAAAGAAAAAAAGGGAAGGAAAAAATTTAAAAATTAAAAAAAAACATATAATAAAATAAAATGATAAAGAAAAGAAAGAAAAAAGAGAAAAATTTAAGCAAAAACAGAAGCAAAGAAATTGGACAAATAAATGATCCAGCAAACTGAAACCCAAATGAAGTTACATCCATTTTTCCCTAGAACTGAAATTATGAAGCCCTGTATCATTGGTACACTAAGCAGGGGGAGTCACTTCTGCTGGTCCTCTAGGAGATGTGCTTGAAGGGTTGAGTTGGGCGGGGCTTGATGTAATGGCTTAGCTTAGTAGGGTGGATCAGTGCGGTGGGCATTCGCATGCACAGGAGAAGTGGAAACACCTTCACACATCTCCCAAGTCTCTGCCACAGGAACTTTTGCTCTCTCCTTGACTCACAATCAAGCACCTCTCATTTGTTTCAGGCCTCTGTCCACTCTCCTCCTCTACCCTGTCCACGTCCAAGCTGTCCACCCGCCAGATGGCACCTCTCTCCAGAGTTTAATCTCAGATGGGGTTGTGTTTTTATAACCCCACATTTCAGAGACCCATGTGGCTTGGACCCACACCTACTCTCTGGGGGAGGGTCTTGTTGAACAATGCCTGGGTGCTGGCTTGTCCTAGAAAACTTTCGTGCAATTGTGCAGCACCAGAAGTTCACAGGTTATGTCAAATCACAACACACAGATGGTGCCAGGTTTTACTGCACTCTTGCTTCTTCATCCCAATACCGGCAAACATGGCTTCTCTATGTTGTCCTCTGGGACCTTTGGCTGGGGAAGGTTGTATGGACTCTACCAAATGCACCCCAAGAAGGGGAACCACTTCTCCCTCTGTGGCAATGGAGGGAGACCCCGCTGTCTCATCCTCCCTCAGACCCCGCTGCCTGATCTTAGGGATTTTTCCTGCTTCCTCACCAGAGCACTGCCAAGCACTGAGCTCTGGAACTTCAGATTCTGTGCTCCACAGTTTATAGCATGCTGGTGGTATTGAAACCCCCTCCTTTATTCCTGTCAATGGTTTGGGGGAACAGATTTCTTGTTCAGTCCCCTGCCAGCATTTTCACTCTTTGTCTCTCTTTCTTTCCAGCTATTTTTGGAGGACTGCTTTTTTTTTTTTTTTTTTTTTTTTTTTTTTTTTTTGCATCATTCCAATGTGCCACACTCTCCCCATTTCTCTTTCTCTGTCCTCTTGCCACAAAATCATCTCCCACCCTTCAAGGCTTTTCTCTCTCCCAGTACACCTCTCCACACCATGTACCAGCTTTCTGTGGCTAAAGTTATGCATATTGTTGGATTAATCCTCATCAATTTCCTAGGTGTTAAATGGTTTGGTGTTGATCTAGTTGCATTTCAGGGACAAGATAAGCTCAGGGTCTCCAAGCTTCTCCACCATCTTAACTCCCTAGGTGACAATAAATTCTAAACAAACTTTATAAAGCAATATGGAATAAAGTAGTGGAATTTATAATCCATATTTTCTTTTATGGAGTAGAAATCAGTGAAGAATTTATTTGCTAGTAACAGAGACCTATATTAGCAATTGATTAAAATTTTGGTGTTTATTTTTCTCTCATGCAAAATGAAGACAAAAAGTAGTTAGATCAGGGCTGGTGCAGTGGTCCTACAATGATGACGGTGTCCCCAAATCTTTCTACCTCTCTGCTTCTCCACCTATAGCATATGTCTTTCTGCACAGTGTCCTCATGTTTGCATTAGATGAAACTCAAGCCATCACACTCTCATTGCAAGTAGAAGGAGATGAAAGGGAAAAGGAAATTGATGGTTGAATCAGCCCAAAGTAGGAAACTTTGTTGGAAGCCCCATTAAATAACTTCTAATCACATAACCTGAGCCAAAATATTGGTTATATGCCTACCCTTTTCTGTAAGGAAGCTTAGGTATGTTCTTTTTCAGGTGGGTATATCACCCCTTGTGAAAGCAGTGTCTTGTCTTGAAGTATGAAGAGGAGACTAGACACAGATTTCAGTCAGAGTGTAACATCACAAAACTTCCAAGAAATATGTGGCATCTACAGAAGCCCAGGATTCATGGCACAATTAATAAGTGCTTTGGATGGTTACAATAGGGAGGTCAGTAGGAACTGGAGTTATTTGGGAAGTTAATGGGTTTAAAACGGCTTTGGAGATTGTAAGAATGGGATAGGCAGAGAGAAAGATCATTTTAGTTAGGTGAATAGATTTAGCAATATGACTAATCCTCATTTATCAAGCAAAAATGGGTTAAAAATGAAATTGAAGGGGTGCCTGTGTGGCTTAGTCAGTTAAGAACCGATTCTTGATTTCAGCTCAGGCCGTCATCTCACAGTTTGTAAGTTTGAGCTCCACATGAAGCTACGTGCTGACAGTGCAGAGCCTGCTTGGGTCTCCCTCCCTCTCTGCCCCTCTCCCCTTCACTTTCTCTCCCTCTCTCAAAATAAATAAACTTAAAAGATAAAATAAAACTTACGGTTACTATTACGGGAATGGTTTTATAAATAGGAATTTTGAACAAAAGAAAAAGCATAAAGCGATTTATTTTTAGTCAATATTCTTATTAACAAGCCATACAATTCAGATTCCATACCTCATTTTGGTGTAAAAGAGAAGAATGTTGAATCAGGCTGATTAGATTACAAGCATAAGAGAGATGACAATTATAAAATCCAGAAAGCTCATGCCAGATTAAAATCAGACAGGCAAGTACATGCTTAAAACTGGAAGCAGATCATTGGTTGTGAGTCAGGTGAATATGAACTTATGTCCAAAATTGAATATGAGATGTAAATATCTGCCAATATGGCTGGGATGCTTGGAATTTCTGTTATTAGATGTGGTCTTCATTGTACTTGTATGAGAATCTCAGCTAAAGTTAACTGCACTGGGGACTAGGGAAGTAAAGTTAAATATTACCTTCCTTCTTGAATCCATGATATTCCTAACATAGTTCTCCAATTCCACAAAGCTAAAAAGAATAAAAGTTTGTGCGTGACTAAGAGCTAAGGGAAATAAGTTTGAAATGTAATTTTAACATAAATTTTATTACTAAGTTCTATATATTGAATAACTAAAAACAGTAATAGGTATGGCATATCATTTGTTAATAAATATATTTGTATCACTTAGATTTCAAACAATTACAGATATGTTATATGAGAACTCTATACAAATAATTTATTATCTCTGATATAAAAAGGTGACATTTAAACCCATTTGTGGTATGTTGAATAGTACACAAGGGCTTGCTGGAGGACACTAAATTATACACAGCTGGAAAAAGTCAGAGATAGTTTTTTTAGACAAACTGGAGTTTCTGTAAAAGGCATATTTCTGCCTAAGTGCATGAATAAGATCTGTTCCTGACCTATATGTGTCATACCTTTAACAATTACCTAACAAAGACAATAAAAATAAATGTGTGTGTGTGTGTACATGTTGTATAAAATGAGAACTATAAGGAAAAATAAACCTTGGCAGGTCATTTTGTGTTATCCAATTCAATTTTAAAGCAAAAAGCCTGTCCCACAGAACAAATGAGCAATTCAGCTCAACTTGAGTCCAAGTATCTATTTGTTAATGGGAATAAGTTTCAACAAAACCAATACAAAAACTTGGACTCAATGTAAATAATGGAGAGTCATTAAAAACTCTTGCACAGGATGGTAACATAATAAAATAGTTTTACAATAGTTATTTAGGTGGCTGTTGCAGTTATGAAGTATGCTTAAATGAGGTAATGCTGACTTGCATGGTTAATGATAACCTGTATTTGGAGGTGATGTGGCATTCCATGGAGAAATGCCATGAATATAATCATGGGCTAAAAGACTTACTGAGAATCAAGACTAGAATTAGAATTTGGAGGGGCACCTGAGTGGCTCAGTCAGTCAAGTGTCCAACTCTTGGTTTTGGGTCAGGTCATGGTCTCATGGTTTCGTGAGTTCGAGCCCCTTTGGGCTGTGTGCTGACAGTGCAAAGGATCCTGCTTGGGATTCTCTCTACCTCTCTCTCTGCCCTTCCCCCACTCACTCTGTCTCTGTTTCTCTCAAAATAAATAAATAAAATTAAAAAAACAAAGAATTAGAATTTGGTGAGTTCAGTAAAAGCTGAGAATAAAGGTAGAGACTAAGACCAATTCTTAGAAAAATACATAGGTGAAAAATCCCATAGTCAGACTCACCACCATAGGTAATAAATGATTACAGACAGTCTAAAAGGAAGAAAAAAAGAAGATAATATATAGAAAATCCTAAATACCACACACACACACACACACACACACACACACACACAGTTAGGGCTAATAAATGAACTTAGCAAACTTTCAGGATACAAAATTAAATACATAAATAAGTTGCATTTTTATATACTAACACTGAAGTATATGAAAAGGAAATTAATAAAACAATCACAGTTACAATGGCATCATAAAATAAATACTTAAAATATGATAAAATACTTAGGAATAAACTTAACCAAAGAGATGAAAGACTTGTACAGTGAAAGCCATAAAGCATTTATGAAAGAAATTAGGGCATATACACATAAGTGAAAAGATATCCTGACTTTACGGATTTAATACTGTTAAAAGTAACCCATAGAACCCAAATTGATCTATAGATTTGATGTAATCCCTATAAAAATCCAAATGGCATTTTTTATAGAAATAATAAAATAATCTTAAAATTATTATGGAATCATGAAAGACCCTAACTAGCCAAAGCATTTTGAGCAAAAACAGAAGTGGAGGCAACACATTTCCTAATTTCAGAATATACTATAAAGCTATAGTAAACAAACTAGTATAATACTGGCATAAAAAAAGATATTTAGATCAATGGAGCAGAATAGAGAGACTAAAATAAATCCACACATTTATAATCTGCTAATCTTTGACAAGGGTATGAAGAATATAAAATTGGGGAAGAATACTCACTTCAATAAAATGATATTGAAAAACTGGATGCCCTCATGCAAATTAATGAACTTGAACCCTTATACCATACATACATACATATATATATATATATATATATATATATATATATATATATATAAATTTTATCAACTAAAAATTTATTAAAAACTTAAATATAAGACACTAAACTGTAAAACTCCTAGAAGAAAATAAGGGGAAGAAAATAAGAAAAATCTGCTTGACTGTGGCCTTAGCAGTGATTTTTTTGAACATGACACCAAAAGCACAAAATAATAAAAGCAAAACTAGGCAAGTGGGACTAAATAAAAATAAAATTTTCTGCATAGTAAAGAAAAAAACAACAAAATGAAAAGACAACACATGGAATAGAAGGAAATATTTGCAAACCATGCATTTGATTAGCGGTTATTATCCAAAATATAGAAGATTTTTAATGCAAAAACATCCCAAATAACCTTATTTTAAAAAAGATAAAGAAAATGAACAGACAATTTCCAAAGAAAACATACAGATGGACAAAGTATATAGGACAAAAAAAAAAAAAAAAAAAACACTCAAAATCACCAATCACCAAAGAAATCAAAACCACAGTGAGATATTACCTCATATCTTTTAGGATAGCAATTATATAATAAAAAAAACACTGCACACATACAAAAGATAACACTTGGCAGAAAGGTAAATTGGTGAAATGATTTTGGAAAACAGTATGGAGGTTTCTCAGAAAATTAAAAAATAGATCTACCATATAATAATCCAGTAATAACATTTCTGGGTATTTACCAAAAAAAAAAATCACTAACTCAAAAAGATATATGTACCCCACGTTCATTGCAGCTTTATTCACAATAGCCAAGACATGAAATAACCTAACTGTACATGGACAGATGAATGGATAACGAAAATGTGGTATATATATACAATGAGATATTACTCAGCCATAAAATTAAATGAAATCTTGACATTTGTGACAACATTGACAGAACCTGAGGGCATTAAGCTAAATGAAATAAGACAAAGACAAATATTATATAGACTCACATATATGTGGAATATAAATAAATAGATAGATAGATAGATAGACAGATAGATAGAATCTGATCTGCTATGAATAGATTCAGAGAACTCATTGGTGGTTGCCAGAATCAGGGGGTAGGGGTGGGGTGAAACAAGTAAAGGAGATCAAAAGGTATAGACTTCCAGTTATAAAATAAATAAATCATAGGGATATAACATACAGCATTGTGACTATAATAATACTGTATCTAATAATACTGTACTTATGCATAGGTGGCTAATTTTGTATCCTAAGGGGCATGACTGAGGTCATTCCATACTAAAGTTTGACCTGATGCTTGAAGTCCTGTTGATTATAGCTGAGATACTACATGAGACAAATACAACAAATTTTGCACCAGTTTCTGTTGGTTAGATTAACCAGTGATTGACAGAGCGCTTTACTCATGTTGAAAATTTGAGTTCTGCAGAGAACTTACAGGGCAGAGGGGTGGATTGCTGAGAGAGTTGACCTCCTATGAGCCTTGAATGCCCTCACCAGTTCCTGCTGGGTATGTCAAGAATGCAAGGCCCTGACTGCCCTTTACCTTCATCATTTCTCAATTTGAGACTCTGAGTAGGAGACATGCCCCAAAGAGCAGGCTTGCTTTTCTCACTATAAAAGTAAGTTCTCCCGATTCAGGGGTTCCTTCAAGTAATGCGTTGACTAGTGTGCAGGCTGTTTACATTACCCTGAGGGTCACAGGGGGCATTGGAGCCACTACAGACCAAAAGAATTTCTGGCTATTGCTCTTGATAGGAGTAATAAAATTCTTTGTGTTCCAGCCAGTACTGTTGTGGCTTCTGCCAGGATCCACGAAACAGTAATAGGATAACTTAGATTATAAGTAGAATAAAATTTCAGACCTTTGTAGTTCTTGTCAAAAAAGTTGTCTGCTCTACTGCTTCTTGGCAAAAAAATCTATCATTGGTAGAAAGGTTCAATGATTTCTAGCTGACTATGAGTTTCAGAATATGAATTTTTATACCTGTTTATTGCTGTTTTGGGTTTTAATAATTCAGATAAATCACTGAACTATCTTTTCCCTCAATAACAGAAATTTTATAAGTTGAGTTTTCTTAAGTGTTTTGGCATGTTTGGATTTAAGACAACATTGTATATAAAAATAAAGAGCAAAATTTTCACTATAATAGAATTCCTATAGTCCTTCATCTCCTTTTATTTCTCTTTATCTTCAGCCTCCTCCACACATTCTCTATGGGCTTTACAAATCTTAGGATATGTCACTAAGAAAACTGGGAGGTCAATATCTCTAAGATAAGCAGAATAATTTTTAGGGAAATTTTGATGGAAACTATAATAATCTACCTCAGGGGTACTTAGATGGCTCAGTCAGTTAAGCATCTGACTCTTGGTTTCGGCTCACGTCATAATCGCATGGTTCATGCATTCGAACTCTGCATTGGGCTGTGCGCTGACAGCATAGAGCCTCCTTGAGATTCTTTCTCTCCCTTTCTCTCTGCCCCTCCCCCACATGCATGCTCTTTCTCTCTCTCTCTCAAAATAAACAAACATTTAAAAAAATCTACCTCATACACATGAAATTTTAGGCCACCAAAGTGCATCCCTAATGAAAAATACTTTTATATTTTGCTGACTATAGACATAGTGGCAATATTGTCCATGCTATTCCTTAACAAAAGGACAAGAAGTATGATAGAGATAATTGTCTCAACTTTTTCTTTTTAATGGAACCTACTTTCTTTTCTTTTTACGCCACCCTTCACCAATCATACATACCTGGGGAACCAGTATGCACATGCGTTTATCTGGAAAATTTCTATGTCTGGGGATGTCTCTGAGCTTATATTGTTTTTTAATTCCATTTAGAAATTGAAGGCAGAAGAATCATGTTTTGATTCTCAGGAAGATCACTGAAATTATTTGAACTCAATAGTTTTTGTCTTTTGTATGATGATGATACTTCCTTATGATGTTTTTTGTAAGAATCAGATAAATGCAAAATTAAGTATTTCATAAAATACAAAGTGTTAATTTCCCCAAAGTGTATGTATCAGATTCCTAGGGATGCCATAACAAAGTACCAAAATATGGCTGACTTAAAAGAATAATTTATTCTCTCACAGTTCTGGAGGCTAGATGTTCAACATCAAAGTGTTGGTAGAGCCATGCTCTCTCTCTCTCTCTCTGAAGTCTCTAGTGGGGGACCATTCTTTGCCTATTCCAACTTCTGGTAGACTTAAGTGTTCTTTGGCTTGTGGCCTCTGCCTGAATACTCACACAGCATCTTCTCCACCTGTGTCTATCTTCTTATAAGGATACCCATCATACTGGATTAAAGGTCCATACTACTCTAGTATAACTTCCTCATAATCGAACTACTTTCATCTGCAATTATCATATTTTCAAATTATGCCATATTCTAAACTATTGGGAATTAGGACATCAACATATATTTTTTGGGTACACAGTTCAACCTGTAACTGTCCACCTCTGTATCCCTAAAATTTAAGTCCTTTCCCATATGCAGAATACACTCACTCGTCCCAACATGCTGCAAAGCCTTAACCATTCCAGCATCAACTCTAAGTTAAAAATCTCATCTAATATCATCAACTCAAAATCCCAAACTTTATTCTCTATATCAGTTATGGATGAGACTTGAGGTTGATTCATCCTGGAGCAAAATTCTTCTTCCTCTCTTAACCTGTAGAATGAGATACTAAGTTATTTGCTTCCAAAATATAATAGTAGAGCAGGCATATGATAGATATCCCATTTCTAAAAGGGAGAAATTGGAAGGAAAACAGGGTCATGGATCCCAAGCAATCTCAAAACCTAGAGGAGCAATTTCTATTAGATGTCAAGACCTGAGAACAATCCTCTGAGCTTGAGTGTGTGCCTCTCAGCCCACCAGGACATTGGTTGTGCCTTCTTATCCCACAGGGGGAATTTCTCTTCACCACTGTATTTCAGGGATGTCCCAGAAAGGGGCGATAGTGGTACAGCTGCCCACTTTCAAGTGCTTGTATATTATGCAGATTCATATGTAAATCATTTCCAAGACTTTCTCCTCAGTCAAGTTATTGGAACTCCCCACAAGACCACAGGTGTGGGCTGGGAGAAAGAAGGGAATGTAGCAGATGTGGGACCATGGGCATTTGAGCTACTTTTTTAATGTAACTTATCTGTGTCTTCAGGACCTGCTTGAGCCTGATCTCATACATAGCACTTCCATTTTATGACAGAGTGCAACTATGCATGCTCAATTTTATGACTTGGTGAATTAGAGAGCAGCCAGTTTATGATCAGCAGTTCAGTTTGCAAATGCTTACATGGTTAAGTTATTCAACCTACTAAGTTCTAGCACTGAAGGTTAGAATCTCAGCATGTCTTTTTGGGGGCCACAGTGTAACCTATAGTATCATGGTAATTAATGATAATAGTAATTATATTCATTTTTACTGTATTATTTCTATCTTCACAATGTTGAACTTGTGTCAATACAACACTAGCTTTATCTTATTCTAATGATTTGATTTTTATTTATTTATATTTATTATTTTTTTAAGTTTATTTATTTTTTTTTGAGAGAAACAGACAGTGAGAGTGTAGGGAGGGGCAGACAGGGAGGGGGAGAAAGAGAATTCCAAACAGTCTTTACACTGCCAGCACAGGGCTCAAACTCAGGAAACCGTGAGATCATGACCTAAGCTGAAATCAAGAGTTTGACACTTAACCCACTGAGCTACCCAGGTGCTCCTAATGACTTGATTTAAAAAAAAAAAATTAACATTTTTTTTATTTATTATTGAGAGACAGAAAGAGACAGCGCATGAGCATGGGAAGGGCAGAGACATAGAATCTGAAGCAGGCTCCAGGCTCTGAGTCGTCAGCACAGAGCCCATCGCACGGCTCGAACCCATGGAGCACAAGATCATGACCTGAGCTGAAGTCAGCCACTTAACCGACTGAGCCACCCAGGTGCCCCATAATGACTTGATTTTTAAAATGAGATAACAAATGCTATTTTTAATCCACCAGGTGCAAGTATTGACTTTTGCTGACAAATCAGACTAAATAGAAGGTCATGTGCAGGTGTCATCCCAAATTCCAAAGTACTTAAATTAAAATAAGTGCCTATTACTACTGTCATTTATCCATTGATACAGCAGATACTGATTATGTTCTTAGTATGTTCCAGACATGATTCAAATATTTTGTCATGGAAATGAACAAAACAAATAAGTCTCCTGTTCTCATGGTTTCTAAAGCTGAGGGGAGAGAGACAGACAATAAACAAATGTATTAAAAATATAAAATATTAACTCAGGTCATGATTGATAAGTGTTGTAAAAACAAGAACACAGGGTTTAAAAGAGATAGCAATTGAGTTGAACACATTATGAACATCAGCATTGCATACTGCATGTTACTATTTTGCATATCATGACCCTGAATTTTCACAGCATTTTAAAAATTAAATTTATAAAATATAAGTATCATATTTCATTTTGTCTGGTGAGAAAATTGAGGCAAGAAACTGAGTTACATCTCAGTCATCCTCCAAATAAAAGACGAGCCAGGAATCAAGCTAAGGCTTGTTTTACCTCAGAAAGACTGGGCTTTCTCAAATCCCACACTACATTTGTATGATAGTTTACATTGTGTCCAATATGGAGAAGCAACCAAAGAGAATTCTGCAGGAATATACTTGTTGTGATATATTTACACTAATCTTTCCTTTTTCTAACTCTTACCATTTGTGTACACAAGTAGTGCCTTATTAAAATCTGTTTGTTTCTATAATTGTACATAATTCCTTTCATGTTCATTTGCTTTAGTTCTATTAAAACTGTACGTTTTCATATAGGCACAATAATTGGAATTAGATGAAAAAAATATTTAAAAATGTCTTATGGGTTATGGCATCAAAAATGCTTAAATCCTCCCCTTGACTATCCATGTATACCACCCTTTTAAAGTCCTTGATAAAATAAATGAATAGAGGAGACAGGTAGAAGGAAATAAATCTCTCTTGGTTGTTGTGGCTTCATGCCAAATGCCATAGGGACAGCCTGTGCCTACATCTAACTGAAGTTTAATTGACTTACAAAAAGCATACCATAAAATTCAAACTAAATTTCAGCTCTTATAACACTTATTTCAAGAAAAAACAGAATATAACCACTATTAAGAAGACTCAGATGATATAATGTAATTAATGTAATACCTAAGGTAAAATTTGATTCCCCATCACATTTAAAAAAAAAAAATAACTTATTGTATGGGGAGCAGAAAAGAGAGGAAAGGGACTATTACTAAGAAAGTATTTTTGCCTCATGGATGAACTTAAAGATGTACAAAAATAACTATGATCCAAAAAGTGGTTCTGGAGCAATTGGATGATCTCATATGAAAGAAAGATATATACTGTTATAGGGTATACAAAAATTGGTTGAAAAATTGACCAGAGACCTAAATGTTAGAGCTAAAACTATGAACACCTTAGAAGAAAATGGAAGAGTAAATGTCAATTATCTTGTGTCACGCAACAGTTGCTTAGATATGACATTAAAAGCTTAAGCAACAAAATAATAAATAAATAAGTTGGGCTTTAACAAATTTAAAAATCTTTTATATTTCACTATCAAATATTGAAAATATCCTTCTCAAATTCTTCCAAAAAATAGAAGAGGAAGAGACACTTCCAAACCCCTTTTATGAGGCCAGCATTGCAAAACCAGATATGGACACCACAAGAATAAAATTACATGTCAATATCCCTGATAAACATAGATGCAAAATCTTCAACCAAATATTAGCAAACCAGGGGCACCTGGGTGGCTCCCTCAGTTGAGCATCCAACTCTTGATTTTGAGTCAGGTCATGATCTCATGGTGGTGACTTCCAAAGTTGGGCTCCATGCTACATGTGGAACCTGCTTAAGATTCTCCCTCTCCCTCTCCCTCACTCCTCTCTCTCTCTTTCTCTCTCTCTGTCCCTCCCTCATATATGTGTGTGTGTGTGTGTGTGTGTGTATTAGCAAACTAAATGCAACAATATATAAAATAGGAACATACACCATAGTCAAATGAGATTTATTTCAGGGATGCAAGGGTGGTTCAACATTTACTAATCAATCAACATGATACACCACATCAACAAAATGAAGCATAAAAATCATATAATCATCTCAATAGATGCCAAAAACAGCATTTGACAAAATTAAACATCCATTTATGATCAAAATTCTTATCAAAGTCACAGCTAACATAGTATTCAATAGTGAAAAGCTGAAAAACTTTTTCTCTAAGATAGAAACGAGACAAAAATGCCCACTGTTACCAGTGGACAAAATGGTATTGAAGTCCTAGCCATTATAATTAGACAAGACAAAGAAATATATTGCATCCAAATCAGAAAGAAAGAAGTAAAACTGTCACTATTTGCAGATGACATACTATATATAGAAAGCCCAAAGATTCCATCAAAAAATGGTTGGAATAAATCAGTTCCATAAAGTTGTAGGATACAAAATAATACAAAAAATTTATTGCATTTCTATATATTAATAATGAAATGTAAGAAAGAAATTAATAATTGATCCTATTTACAATAAAATCATAAAGAATAAAATTTATACCTAGGAATATATTTAACCAAGGAAGTGAAAGACTTGTACTCTGAAAACTACAAGACATTGGTGAAAAAAATTCAAGAAGACGTAAATGGAAAAATATTACATGTTCATGGATTAGAAGATTAATATTGTTAAAATGTCCCAACTACCCAAAGCCGTATACAGATTCAAGGCAGTATCTATCAAAATTCCTATGGCATTTTTAACAAAACTAGAACACACAATTCTAAAATTTGCATAAAACCACAAAGGATCTTGAGGAACCAAAGAAAGCTTGAGAAAGAAAAACAAAGCTGAAGATACCATGTTTTCTGATTTCAAACTATATTACAAAATTATACTCATTAAACAGTATGGTGTTGGCATAAAACCAGACACACCAATGGAACAGAATAGAGAACTCAGAAATAACTCCACATGTATACGGGCAATTAATTTATGTGAAAGGGGCCAAGAATAAACAATGGGGCAAGTACAGTCTCTTAAATAAATAGTGTTGGGAGAACTGGACAGCCACATGCAAAAAATGAAACTATACTATCTTACACCATATAGAAAAATTAACTCAAAATAAAGATTTGAATGTAAGGTTAGAAACCATAAGACTCCTAAAAGAAAACATAGATGGTAAGCACCTTGACATTGGTCTTGGTGATGATATTTTAGATCTGACTCCAAAAGCAAAGAAAACAAAAGCAAAAATAAAGTATTGTGACCACATCACGTTAAAAAGCTTTTGTACAGGAAATAAAATTATCAATAAAATAAAAGACAATCTACTGAATGGGAGAAATATTTGAAAACCATATATATCTAACAAGGGATTAATATCCAAAATATATAAATAGCTCATAGAATTCAATAGCAAAAAACAATCTGAGTAAAAAATGGCACAGGAGCTGAATAGACATACTTTTTTTTTCCCTAGTAAGACAGACAGATGATCAATAAATATATTAAAAAAATGCTCAACACTTTGATGGTTAATCAAAGAAATACATACCAAAACTAGAATTAAATAGTAGGTCATACCTGTTAAAATGACTATCACCAAAAAGACTAGAAAATAACAAATGTTGACAAAGATATGGAGAAAAAAGAACCCTTGTGCATGTTGCTGGGAATATACATTGGTGCAGTCACTATGGAAATCAGTGGCATTTCCTAAGAAAATTAAAAATGGAATATATGATTTAGCAATTCTGCTTCTGGGTATTTCTCCAAAGAAAATGAAAACACTAGCTCCAATAGATATATGCACCCACCATGTTCTGTGCAGCATTATGTACTATAGCCAAGACATAGGAGCAACCTAAGTGTTTACTGATGGATGAATAAAGAAAATACCATATTAGAAACAATGGAACACTATTCAGTCACAAAAAGAGACTGAAATCTTGCCATTTGCCAAAATATGGATGGACTTTGCGGGCATTATGTTAAGTGCAGTAATTCAGACGAAGAAAGACAAACATCAGATTATGTCACTTATATGTGGAATCTAAAAATAAATAAACAAAACAAAGCAAAACAAAAAATTAAGCTCATAGACACAGAGAACAGCTTGGTATTTGGGGGGAGGGGATGGGCAAAATTTTTAAGAGGCCCAAAAGGCACAAACTCCCAATTATAAGATAAATAAGTTATGGGGATGTGATGTATAACATGGTGACTATAGTTAATAACATTGTACAGCATATTTTAAAGTTGCTAAGAGTAAATCTTAAAAGTTCTCATCATAAGAAAAACAAATTCATAAATGAGTAAGGGATGAATGTTAGCTAGACTTAGTACGGTGATCATTTCACAATATATACAAGTACTGAATCATTATGTTAATGCCTGAAACTAATATGTCAATTACATCTCAAAAATTGAAAAGATAAACCAGGTAATTATTATTTCCAGTTCCATGTGTAAGGAGTTTAGAAGTTGCCAATACATCCTGAAAATAAGTAAAAGTTGGACAAACGAAAAAAAATCAACAAGTTTTCTTGGATTTATAAGAGAAAGAGGACATAGGGCAAACCACTGCCCCAAATATTAGACAGATGAATAAAGGAAGTCACAGCTTACCAGAGGAGCAGGGACTCAAGAGCAGAAACATCCATGGAAGCTAGTGCAGGAGTGGAAAAACCTGAAATATAATGTATGAATTCCTGGAGGTTCACTTGTGAACAAGTCTGACAGTTAAAAACTCCAGGGGAAACCATCATGCTGGGGGAGGGGGGGCTCACAATATTGTGAATGTCAGAGAAAAATCCCTTCATGCTTCAGGCAGGAAAAGGGGAAAAGGAGCCATTTTGAAATACCCCAGAGTGCTTTGCTCTTTTTAACAAGATCTGCCTTCAGGGGAAAGTAATTAACCAATACCTAACCCATTGGGGAATTAGAGTTTAACTAACCTGAGGAAGGAAAATACTCAACTCAAACCCACTCTAGTCAACCTGTCCCACCTGAGGGGGCAGAAAAAAAATGAGAAACTCCAGTGAAGTCCAGAGGCATAGGTCACTAAAATGCTTTCCCTCCCCTCACATCACACCACTATAGTTAACAATCTATTTACAAGAGTTCCTTTCACCTAAGACATCAAGTCTGCCTTTCAAGAAAAAAATTACAAGGAAAAGGAAAAACCACAATTTGAGAAGACAGAGCAAGTATTAGAAGCATATACGATAGGGATGTTGGAATTATATGAGCAGGAATTTAGAACAACTATGATTAATATGCTAAGGGTTCCTGAGGATAAAGTAGATGATATGTAAGAACAGTAGGGTGATGTAAGCATAGCAGTAGAAATCCTAAGCAAGAACCAAAAATAAATGCTAGAGATTTAAAAAAAAAAAAAGAAGAAGGATGCCTTTGATGAGCTTATTAGTAGACTCGACAAAGCTGAGGAAAGAATCTCCAAGCTAGAGGATGTATCAATAATCTTGAAAAGCAAAAAACAAAAAGGAGGAGGAGAGCAACACAGAATAGAATATTATTCCACAGGGACTGTAGGACAACACACAGGGTGTTTTACACCCATAAGGGGAAGACCAGTAGAAAAAGAAAGAAAGAATGGAACAGAAGAGATATTTGAAACAACAATGACTGAGGATTTCCCAAATTAATGTCAGGTACCAAACAACATATCCAGAAAGCTCAGAGCACAAAGCAAGATAAGTGCCAAAACAGAAACAAAAATCCACAAAGAAAAAAATAATACAAAACAAAAACTACACCTAGGCATATCATTTAAGCTACAGAAAATCAAAGATGAAGTCCTGAAAGAATCCAGAGGAATAAAACATCTTACCCATGGAGGAACAAAGATAAGACTACTTCTTCCAACAAGAGCAGAATACATATTCTTTTCAGGATCACATGGAACATTCATTAAGATAGACAAGATTCTGGGTTAGAAAACAGACCTTGACAAATTTTAAAGAATAGAAATCATACAGTGTCTGCTCTCAGACCACAATGGAATTGAACTACAAATCAATGACACAAAGATAACTGAAAAATCCCCAAATACATGAAGACTAAACAACATACTTCTAAATAATATATGGATTAAAGAAGTAACTAAAGAGAAATGAAAAACTATTTTCAACTAAATGAAAACACAACTTATTAAGATCTGCTGGATGCAAAAGCAGTACTTGGTAAGAATTTTGTAGCATTAAATGCATATATTAGAAAAGAAGAAAGAGCTACATTTCCACCTTAGAAGATGAAAAAAATAGCAAATTAAATCGAAAGTAAGCAGAATAAAAGAAATAATAATGGGTGCAACTGCATCTCAGAAGACCTGGGTTGTGAGACTTTCCTGTGCTTGATGGCCTAGCTTCCCCCACCATCTATGTCCCATGTACCCCCTCAGACCTCTTGAAGGAATCCTTGCCACCTAGATTGGACTCAGAGACGTTTTTGTCTTAAAGCCACAGTCACTGCCATGCCCAAGAATAAAAATAAAGGAGGTAAAATTAGACACAGAGGTAAGAATGAGAATGCATCTGAAGAGAGCTGGTATTCAAAAATGATGGATAGGAATATGCTCAAATAATCAAAATGTTGGAAAATGGACAATTAGCAGTGTTTTGATGGCATTAAGAGGTTATGTTACGTCAGAGACAAAGTGAGAAAAAAAAGGTTTGGATATATATCTCAGACATTATATTGGTTGGTCTAGGAGATTACCTGGATAATGAAGCTGATGCAATTTTAAAACACAGTGTAGATGAAGCTAGAAGACTCAAGGCATAATGAGCTTCCAGAGAGCGCTAAATTCAATAAAGTAGATACATTTGGTCCTGGAGATGATGACAACATGCACATTGGCAACACTGGAGATGATGAAGGAGATGTGATAGTATCTAAATCGAACTCAACACTTTATGTTCCAATTTTTCTGAAAATTGTTCTACACTTTGGAGTCTGGCTATGACCCATTAAAGAAGATAAAAGTTTTATTGGCATCAGAGCAACCTGAAAAGCAGAATGATATTTTCTAAGGTATTTATGTTTCATTAAAAACTAGTAATGCTGAGGGGCGCCTGGGTGGCTCAGTCGGTTAAGCGTCTGACTTCGGCTCAGGTCACGATCTCACAGTCCGTGGGTTCGAGCCCCGCGTCGGGCTCTGGGCTGATGAGCCTGGAGCCTGCTTCAGATTCTGTATCTCCCTCTCTCTCTGACCCTCCCCCGTTCATGCTCTGTCTCTCTCTGTCTCAAAAATAAATAAACGTTAAAAAAAAAAAAAAAAAAAAACTAGTAATGCTGAATATCTCACGTCAAAAGTTAAAGCCATTTTGTTCTTTTGTTGTAGTGGAGTTTATAGGTGAAGACTATCTCGTCTATTTAAAAAAGGTGGGATATACATTGCTGCTTTTTCTCCTTTGACCACTCTAGTATGTGAATGGATATTTTGAGTCAACCTTTTGCCCTACACTCATTATGGATTATGATAAAGCCCTAGTTTTGACTGGCCTGTTGGCTAGATGCCATCATTCTGTATATTCCAGTTCCTAGAAGATCCCTTGAGATTCTGATACAATGTAAGGGACGCAGAAATATGCATTTTAAGTAAAAACGATGACTGTTTTACACATTTAAGTCACAAGTGGCTATCTTTATACTAGTTTTGATGCGATGCACATTCTTTTCATGATCTCATTTTGAGATGATAAACATATTAACACAAAAGCATTTCTGAAAGTTTTTAGAACCTGGATTTTAGTAACAATTTTGAATTTGTAAGGTTAGCAGTTGGATGTTAGGTGACATCCATTATCTTTGGAGATATTAATATATTTGTTGACTTTTTTTCTTACTGTTCATGTGAAATTTAACAAATAATAAAATATGTTTTGTTCATATGCATGTATGCATAAATTTTTTATAGAACAAAAAGTATGTTAAAGTTTCATTTCATTTTCAGAAGTCATATACCTATGAGCTACAATTTTGAGTGCTTTATAAATAAATCACATGTAAATGAAAATATAATTTCCTAACAACTTATAAAACTTAAACCTTTTTCAAACAAGCCCTAAGTGGAGCAGAGAGGAGGGAATAAGAACTTAATAAAAAAATGGTCTGAAATTCCTAATGGAAGAGCTACAGTTGAGAAAAAATAAATAAAAAAATAAAGGCAAGGGCTCAGTGGCTCAGTCAGTTAAGTGCTGACTTCAGCTTAGGTCATGGTCGCATGGTTTGTGGGGTTGAGCCCTGCCTCTGGCTCTGTGCAGACAGCTCTGAGCCTGCAGCCTGCTTCAGAATCTGTGTCTCGATCTCTTTATCTCTCTGTTCCTCCCCTACTTGTGCTGTGTTTCTGTCTCTCTCTCTCTCAAAAACAAATCAACATTAAAAAAATTTAAAAAAATAAAGGCAATGTCAAGCTACAGAGTTAAAAAAATAGAAATAATGGAATTAAAGTAGAAGTCAATTAATTGAAATAAGAAATCAATAAAGGAAATCAAAGAAACCAAAGGCTGGTTCTGTGAAAAGTTCAATAAAATTGATAATCCTTTAACCAGGCTAACTAAGAAAAACTAAGATAGAATATAAATATGAGTATCAGAAATGAAAGAGGGGTATCACTACAGACCCTATGGACATTAAATGGATAACAAATACTATGAAAAGGTCTACACCTACAAATTTGGTGTACTGGATGAAGTGGACCAATTACTTGACAGACACAATTTGCCATAACTCACACAAGAAAAATAGACAACCTGAATAGGCATATATATATATATATATATATATATATATATATATATATGTATGTAAATTGAATATACTTATATGTACTTATATATAATATATACATTATATATATAAGTATATTATATATATAAGTGAATTGAATGTATATATATATATATATATATATATATATATATATATAAAGTAAATTGAAATAACAATTGATAGCCTTCCAAAACAGAAAGCAGATGGGTTCAGTGTGTATTCCATAAAACACTTCAGAAAGAAATTATACCAATTCTTTACAATATCTTTTAAAGAACAGAAGCGGAGGAAATATTTCCCAAATCATTTTATAAAGACAACATTACTTTATTACCGAAATCGGACCAAGACATTACAAGAAAATAAAACTACAGACCGATATCTCATGAATGTACACACAAAAATTCTCAACAATATATTAACAAATCAAACCAAGACTCTATAAAAATAATTATACGTCATGACAAAATGAGATTTAACCGGAGAATGAAAAACTATGATCCATTCATCAACAGGCTAAAAAAGAAAAATCACATGTCATATTAATTGGTGAAGAAAAAACATTTGACAAAACCCAGCACCTATTCATGATAAAAATTCTCAGTAAACTAGGAATAGATGGAAACTTCCCTAACTTGATAAAGAATATCTACAAAAAGCCTAGTGCTAACAACATACTTAATGGTGAGAAACTCAAATCTTTTCACTAAGATCAAGTAAAAGGCAAGGATTACTCCTCTCACCACTCCTTTTCAACATCATATTAAAAGCTCAACAGATTGAAAGAAAGAAAGAAAACTGTGTTTGCAGATGATATGATATTCTATAAAAGGAAAAAAATGATTCTCCAGAATTCTGGTGCTAATAAGCCATTATAACACGGTTGCAGGATACAAGGTTAGTGTACAAAAGTCAATAATTTTCATATGTACAAGCAATGAACAAGTGGACTTTGAAAGTAAAAACATAATACCATTTACATTAACACCACCAAAATCCAAATACTTAGGTATAAATATAGCAAAATATGTATAAAGTCTATCAAGGAAAAACTACAAAACCCTGACAAATAAAATTAAAGAAGAGTTAAATAAATGAAGAGATATTCCATATTCATGTATAGGAAAACTCAATATTGTCAAGATGTTAGTTCTTCTCAACTTGATCTGTAGATTCAATGCAATTTTAAAGCAAATTCTGAGCAAGTTATTTTATGGATATTGATAAACTGGTTGTAAAGTTTGTATTAGGAGGCAAAAGACCTGGAATAGCTAACACAAAATTAGTGGAGAACAGACTGATTACTACACTATGTGACTTTAAGACTTACTATAAAGCTACAGTAATCAAAGCAGTGTGGTGTTGGCAAAATTAAAAACAAACATCAGTGGAATGGGACAGGTTACCCAGAAATAGAATACTATACATATATTCAACTTATCTTTGAAAAAGGAGCAAAGCAACTATAATGAAGCAAAGGCAGCCTCTTCAATAAATGGTGCTAGAACAAGCAGACATCCATGTGCAAAAAAAAAAAAAGAAAAGAAAAGAAAAGGAAAAGAATCTAGATACAGACCTTATGCCCTTCATAAAAATTAACTCAAAATTCTTTATAAACCTAAATACAAAATTATAGAACTCCTAGAAGTTAACACAGGGGAAAACCTAGATGACTTTCAGGATGGTGGTGATTTTTTAGATACAACACCAAAGGCATGATTCATGAAAGAAACCATGATAAGCTATACTTCATAAAAATTAAAAACTTCTGCTGTGTGAAAGAAATTGCCAAGAGAATGAGAACACAGGCCATTGGCTAGAAGAAAACATTTGCAAAAGACAAACCTTATAAAGGACTGTTATGTAAAATAAAGAACTCTCAAAACTCAGCAATAAAAAAACCCAAACAACCCAATTAAAAAATGGGCCAAGGACCTTAAAAGCAATCTCACGATAAAAAGATACATCTATGGCAAATAAGCATATGAAAAGATGTTCTATATCATATGTCATCAGGAAAATATAAATTAAAGTAACAACAACATAACCTTACGTACCTACTAGAATGGTCAAAATCCAGAAGATTGACAATGGCAAATGTTGGCCAGGATGTGGAGCAATAGAAGTTCTTCTACCTCTGCTTGTGGTACTGAAAAATGGTACAGCCGCTTTAGAAGACAGTTTGTCAGTTTCTTACAAAACTAAACATACTTTTACCATACAATCCAGCAATTGTGTTCCTTGATATCTATCCAAAGTACTTTAAAACCATGTTCACACAAAAACCCGCACATGGATGTTTATAGCTGCTTTACTCAACATTGTCAAAACTTGGGATCAACTAAGACGTCCTTCAGGGAATGGGTAATATACAGTGGTACATTCAGACAATGGGATGTTATTCATTAACAAAAGGATATGAGCTATAAAGTCATTAAAAGACATAGAGGGATCTTAAATGCATATTACTAAGTGGAAAACTCATTCTCCTCTTGCAATGTCACTTCATACCTCCTTCCATCAAGAACTATTGTCATTTCCCTACTCCTTGAATATGGGATGATCTTGCTCTACCCTTTGGCCAACTTCACAGTAGTAAATATGATACCAGGATAGATTTGGGGGAAAAAGCTTATACACTAGAACTTGTCTTTTTTTGCTAGTCTTAGTATCATCCATGCCACCACTGCCATAAGATACTCATGCTGGCTCACTGAAGGATGACAGAGCACATGAACAGAGGGTCCATTTATCCCAGCTTCCTCAGATGAGGTCATGATAAACAAGTCAACCCCAGTACACCTATCAGCTGACCATAGATCCATGAGCAAGTCCACTTAGAGATCAGCCAAACTCATTCCAAACCAGCCTATATTACTAACCTGAAGAATTGTGTTACACATGAATGGTTAATATTTTAAAACACTCATTTTGGGAATGGTTATTGTATAGGGAAAGCTAAATGATCACAAGGTAACATATATACAATTCACTCTGTGACTGGAAGTATTGAGTTCATTGTGTGTATTAATTTGCTTAACTTTCACAACAATGCTATAAGGTATTTAAATCAAAAGACTCAGATGGATTGAAATATGGTAGGTCACATAGGTAGTAAATGGTGAAGCAAGACTTGAACATCAGTATTGCATCTGAAGCCATGTTCTCAATTGCCAAATTCTATTGCCTTTTTACAGAAGGACCCTAAATGCAAAATTGTGGGGAATGGGGAGTCCAAGACTAGCTATTGGAAATTTATGTTTCAATAACTTTTAAGGTGGGTATTTTTCTATTCACAGAAAAATCTAACCTTTTTTAAGTGAAATCTAATCTTAACTAATACAGAATTTGGTACTCATACTACATTGCTACAAGTAACAGAACTTAAGCATATGGCAATGGATTAGTACAACTTGTCATATGTTGGGTAGGAAGGATTAGATATTAAAGTGTGATAGTGCTTGCTATTAAATATCAGAATATGTGGCACAAATTCAAAGGCAGATCATACGCTAAAAAGGGATAAAACACTAAAATTATTAAAAATTTTAAAATATAGTTATTCATTAGTTATTTATAGATGCTTACTAGAGAGCAATACTCAGACTAGATTTACCAGCCAAAAAAGCAGAGTTGAAAAAGGTTACCATTCTCCCTAGGAAAGCAATCTAGGCCTGTGGTAGACAATCTTCGTTGACTGAATGTCAAATAATATATGGACTCAGAGGGCAAAATCAAATATGTTGGTACTCCAAACCAATGCCATTATTAATGGTGGCTCTCAAAACAAACTTCAGTGTGACAAGACTATCTCCCCCAGCCTATTTCAGATATATTTTATTCTCTGCCAAAAGACCAGATTAAGTTTCCTTTTCCACCCAAGTCTAATGTTTCAGGTATTCTCAAAGTCGTTTACAATAAGCAAAAGAGTGATAAACTAAAGACAAGTCTTCAAGTTTAAATTAACATGTATAAACAAAATTTGGCTGCAATTGCTTGAAAATGGAGAGTCCTAGAAGGAAATTGGACACCTGTTAAGTTTTTAGGGAAATTATTCTGTCAAAACCAGAAGCATTGCCCAGCAAATCTTGTAATTATTTATACCATAAAGAAATAGCAGGTCCAATCATAGGCCAACACACTATGAAAGGTGAAACAGCACATGTGGGTTGTGTTATTCATTGCCATGCTCAGAGAATCTCTCATAGAAGGGAGTCTTTTCTATGTTTTCCCTGTAAGAAGAGATAAAAGCTATGGCCACTAACTGCTGTGTATTTCTTACCATCCATTTATCATTTCATTGCATTTTTTCTGTCCCTACACCAGGTGAGTAGAAATAGAAATATTCACAGACTTTTAAAAGGCAACCCACAGAATGGGAGAAAATTTTTAAAAATAAATATAAATAAATAAATAAAAGTAGAAGCATGATAGGCAGTTTAGGGCTTTTATTTATTTATTGCTATTTTAAAAACATTCTTCCATTCTGTGGGTTGCCTTTTCACATTCTTTTGTTGTTGTCGTTGCTTATTTATTTATTTTGAGAGAGGAAGAGAAGAGAAGAGAAGAGAAGAGAAGAGAAGAGAAGAGAAGAGAAGGGAAGAGAAGAGAAGAGGAGAAGGGACAGAGAGAGAGAGAGACAGAGACAGAGAGAGAGAGAGGGAGAGAGAGAGAGTCCCTAAGCAGAGATTCACACAGTCAGCACAGAGCCCAATGTGGGGTCAAACTCATGAACTGTGAAATCATGACCTGAAAAGAAATTCTACAGGAATCAAGAAATCAAGAGTCAGACTCCTAACACACTGAGCTGCCTAGGCACCCCCATTCTTCTAATTTTAAAGTACTCTGTTATTCACAGACAAATTTAACACTAATCACAAAAAACCATGCTTTCTGAAATCATCACATGCACACACACACACACACACACACACACACACACACACACCATGTGCAGACAAAAGCACCACCTCCATAAAGTCAAGTAAGTAATTTGTCATAAGCCGTAAGTCAAGTAATTTGACATAACTTAATAAATACCCACTTTGCAATGCTTCTGTCTTTACCTGATGCTATATAAGAGAGAGAAAAATATATGGAGAAGTATCTAACAATTGTAAGTTATGCGGTGATGGAACAAATAAACATAAAACTACTAAAATTTATTCAGGTATCTATTAAGTCAAAAATATTTTTTGAGTACCTCCTATTATGTAACAGGGATATTAGTGTACTATAAATGTGGATGGCAGTGAAGAAAACACTCAAAAGGCTCTGCCCTCATGAAACTTTTATTCTAGTGAGGGAAGCAGAGATAAACATGATAAATACTCCATTTCAAGGATTTCCAATCTACATTTTAATATCTCTGGAAATATAATGCATCTTTCACCATGACATGACATTGTTTTATTGGCAGCATTTTTTCATAGTAGTGTGTAAAATAACATTGCAGCTTGTAACTGAGAATGCTTTTGAATTAGTAGGATAAAGTAATTAAAATGCATAATTATAGAAAAAACTAATAAAAAAGGGACTAAAAATTTGAACAGAGTAATCATGTGATTACTAATAATCATGTGATTTTAGAATAGCTAATAAACATTATATTTAGTATTCCTATCTGATATTATCCTATCTGATATTTAGTATTAAGTTCTAAGGAGAAAACATAAAGCAGAGAGTTGGCGGGAGAAGGTATTGCGATTTTATATAAAATGGGCAAATAAGGCCTCCATAATGACATAATGTTTTTGTATGATTTAATGAAGTGAGATTGTAAACCATGAAGACATCTGAGGGAAGGTCACCCAAGGCTGATGGAACAGTATAGACAATCTAAGCTGGAACCATGCCTGGCTTTTTCAGAAAAAATCAAAAGCAAAAACAAAAACACAGTGACCTATGTGACTCCAGCAGAAGGAATAAGGGAAACTCCTTATGAACAGAGTTAATGGAGGGCCAGTTCATGTAGGGGTCTTATAAGTCAGAGTAAGGACTCTGTATTTGTTTCCTCTATTTCTCAGTTAGTTATTTTATATTTATCTTAAAATATTCATGATCAGATTAATTATTTGAAGAGTGTCACTGAGGAAGGTATCTGAGATCTTAAAAATTTTCTGGTCATGGATAGTTGTCGAATATAGACAGCATTTTCCTCTATGTCATTCCCACTGGCACATACACAGATTGAATCTTGACATAATTCAGTTGTCACATTGTGAATTTGGGGATTTCAGAAAGCCTGAAGGCCTAAGAATGCTATTAATGAAAAGGCTTGAATTGCCTAAGAGAATATATTCACTGGAATCCATTGTCAGGATGATGGGAAAGGCATATATGGATATACAGACCCAAAAGTAAAACAGTGGAGTTATCCAAAGATGCAATCTCATACTATTGTCTCTGGTTTAACTTTAACATCTAGCTCCCTACTAGAATATTTAACTATTATGTTCACGTGATTCATTCATTGCCTTCCGTACATTGCCTTTCAACTGCCCTTCTAAGACAATAAAGGAAATTCAAGAATTTGTGACTTCAGCATTAGAAGTCACCAGTTTGAGTATATGAATAAGCAAAAGATTTTCAGTAAGAAATTCTAAATTATGCCATCTGATCACCAGGGCTGTGATTAAGGCATTTCTAACTTCATATTGTTAATTTTTTCATACTAGTAAAGAATTAATTTAAAAACAATTTTATGACACTTTGGTTTTTTTACATCAATATATTTTTCAAATATGACAGTTTTATCACATTCATTAAAATAGTAATATTTAAGTAAAAGGGGGGGGAGCCATGTCATAAGAGATTCAGACTCTAGTCAGCTTTTTCTTTTCTTTTTTTGCATGTGATCTATAAATTTCACTCTTCATATAAAGAAATCGGAAAAACTTCCAGTTCTTTAGATTGCATTGTGTAGTTTAGTGTATATAGTTTAAATACAATAATCGTCTATAGAGTATAAATCCAGTGGCATAAGCATAAGACATTCATGCCAATGAAAATAACCAAAATGTGCATTTAGTCCTGAGATATCAATGTCTTCTTCTTTATCATATGTAATCAAGTTATCAAATCTTTTTTTCCCTCTCAGCTTGCCCATTCGTTCATGCATTTGACAGAGTCAGGGAACTGGTGTCATGTTAAAGTCCTTCTGATACAAGAAAAAAAGAATGTTTTCATATTCACTTAGAAAAAGAAAAGAAATCTATCTAAAATGTTTTTGAACCTCTGATGTTGAATCTGCCTCTTTTACAGATAGTTGCATTGTTAGGTTGCTTGCTGTTTTCTAAAAGAAAGCCTAGCTGCTTACTCATTCATACATCAATTCACTTTTGAAGTGAAATGTTGGTCAGAGGAGTGACCAAATAAATGTAAACTGCAACAGATCAGCTTTTCTTTGTCTCATCTCCTTCTGTAGTACAATCCCTTTGCTACCTTCACACTTCTATTCTATACTTTCTTATTCGTGATCCAATAGTCATTCATGTTCCATTTGAAAGGAATAAAAAGAAACATAATTTTATGTGATTAAATATGCCCAATTACACTTTGAATCCACTAGTGGATAATTTCTTATAAGTGCTTTAAGAAATCGATAATCCAAGTTCATAATTATTACTGATTCTATCAGTGAGCTGCTTTTTAAAATGTAATGAAGGGATGTCTTTCTACAACTGGGCAAGAGACAAAGCTTTGACTTATAACAATAAAAGGAAAAAAAAACACCTAGAAATGATAAAAACTGTCATTGATAATGCAGTTTCTCCCTCATATAGGAATCAGCGTATTTTAATATTTTAAAAGAGCAAATATATATGAGATAAAACAAGTTATGACTATATGAAAAGCATGTACAATATACCATTACAAGTAGCATGTGATAGTTTCAATAATTGGTGGCTTTATTTTGGAATTTTTACTGTATTGAAATATCAGTTGAATTAACTAAAGACATTTTGATAGTTGCCCATAAAGTCTAGTCATAATTGGATTTTATGGAGCATTCTGAATGCTAACAGAAAAACAGATGCAAATGGTTTTTAAGTAGACATTGAAACAATTGACGCAATGCAACTACACGTATTTTGTAGCATCATGCTTAATTAGAAGTGGAAATCATACAGGACTTGTGGGAAAACATCACCTGTAATTTGGATTAGCCTCTGATAGTACTTGAGATGTTGAGTTACCAAAACTATAGCAGCGTACTTTTTTTTATATGCATTTGGGGTTCTGATTAACATCTTCTTTTTCACAAGTAATGACTCTGATACTCAGAAGTTTCTTCTCTTCCTGATCTTCCTGTGGCTCCTTATCCTTTCTTGCTGTCCCTTACACAATAGGCTTTTCTAAAGACGTAGGCATCCTCCCATGCACATGTCATAAAAATGTGCTGTGTAGAGGTCTTGTGTGCTTTATAAGGAGATAATCACAGGAAATATACAGCAAACATTTTTGTATGTATCCAACATTTTCAGATGGCCTAGTCTTCTTTACTTAACAATAGATGTTTTGTTCAGTGGACTTGAGTTTAGGATGACATTCTTTGAATTAATTCAAATTTTAAACTATAATTTTAACCTTATCTGCACTGTTATAAATTTGATCTATAAATATCAGCCCTAACAACCAGAAAGGAAACAAACATTAAAATGTATACCTGTTAATATTTCTATAAGATGCGTGGGCCTTGTAAGAATTTAAAGTTATGGTAACACATTATGTATTGTAACAAAATGACCAGATAAACATTCACTTTATATTCATGCAAGCAATATTAATTGTGCATTTACTCTGTGTAAAGCACTGGGCTGGCAATTAAGAGCAATAACTGGGGATAGACAAATGAAAATGTTTAATAAACCAAAGTTGTGGCTTATTAAACACATTATAGTAGAGTTGATAAAAAGGACATATGTACAGTGAACCAGATAGAGTGGTAAGGATGTTTAATTTGGAGATGACTATAGCAAGAAATAATTTTAACTAATATTTATTGAGTAATTACTATGTGCCTAGAATAGTGCTGTATTTGGCTAAATATGTGAAATTGCCAAAGCAACTGCTTTAGACAAAATAAATATGAATTTACCTCAAGTCATAGACATGGTAAATTGGGAGAGCTGAAAATATCAGTAATTATGTCTAAGTATACATTTCTTCTATTCTGGAATTAAGGTTTAATAAAGGGTATATTCAGGAATGCTTTTCCATATTCAGTAAAGCCTTGGTTTGCAAGCATAATTCATCCCAGAAACATGTTTGTAATCCAAAGCATTTGTATATCAAAGCAAATTTCCCCATAAGAAAGAATGGAAATTCAGATGATTCATTCCACCACCCAAAGATATTCATATAAAAATGATCACAATACTGTAATATAATACAAAATCATAAAGAAAATACAAAATTTTAATAAAAATAAACAAATTAACCTGCACTTACCTTTGAAAACCTTTGTGGCTGGTATGAGGGAGACTAGAGGGAAGAGGGTTACTGTGTAGGACAGTTTTCACTACCACTAACAGAATCACTGCTATTTACTGGCTCAATGGAAGCTTTTTCTTTTCAGTGCAACTTTAACAAGAAACCTATCCAATGACACTTGCTTGCTTTGCCTCCTTTGAGGATTTTTGGCAAAATGTGACATTGCTTTGCTGTTCAACAGATTCATCGCTTGCGCGGCTACAGCCTTATTTGGTGGTGCTTTTCTACAAAATTTTGCACAGTTTCCTTCATTTTACATATCTCCCTAATTTCATTTGAAGTCAGTCCTCTACCCTATTCTCCTCCTCCTCTGCAGATGAGATGCAGCTGTAGACTCAGCCACTTGCATACCTGGTTTGTGCTTCTCGATGATTTCCTTCTTAACTTCACTGTAATCATCTCCTTCTTACCACCTTTCTTTTCAATTTTTTTCTGTATGGGGGCCATTATATATGCTTGCACTCCAGTACAGTATTAATAAACTCTTGTCATATACCGTGTTTAATGTAACTGGAAATAAAGCAGCAGAGGAAAGGGTCTCTATCTGCAGGCAGCCTGACCTAGAATGAAGCAAAGCATTCCTAAGTTTATGCTTGTATGGAAAAGCAAAGGACTGTCCATAAGTGCTTTGAAGCGACAAAAATTACACTAGTGCCTGGTGCGGGCACCTTCTAACGTTCTGAAAAATCACTGATTTCTGCCAAACACCACAGCCTGAGACCGAGCATCTGAGCATGGAAGATGATCACCCACAATCCCACAGTGAGAGAGAGAGAGAGGAGAGACAGAAGAACCACTGGCTCAGTTGTGATCCTGTGACATACAGCATCAGGTACTACTCTTATTGCAAGGCATTGTTCATTTATCAAGTTAAAATTTATTAGAAATGTTTGCTCATTTTGCGGAACACTTGCAGAAGTTACTTGCAATCCAAGGTTTTGCTGTATACACAAGATTTGCTTCTTTATATAAAACACATTTTTCCTTGTAGGTATTAAATCTGTAGACTTAGACTTCTCCCCCTTCCTTTCCCAGTAGATAAAACTCTGGGTTTAAAACATCTCATTTGTTTCCAATTATCTCAAGGGCTGTCACAAAATTCTCTAAACCAAATTAATTTTAATTAATTTTACTATTTAAGAACATGTAAACTATAGTGCTTTCAGAAAATGAGGCAAGGTGTCATGAAATGATGACCATAGAGCAAGGTGAGGAATCAACTGATGAAGAATGCTTCAATCAGAAGAAATAGCGTACTCAAAGGCTTAGTGGAAAAAGAGAGAATGACAAGTTTATGAAACAGAAAAGAACATCAATCAGATTTCTGTGGAATTCAAAGGTGAGACACAAAACTAAATAGATAAGCGGGAGCAGATCATGGAAAGCCTTAAACATCTTGTTGGAAAATTAACCTGTATATAATAAAGGAAACAAGGAGCTTTTTGAGGAAAAGAACCATAACTATGTGTTAGGCATCATGGAGAGCAAAGGAAAACCATTCAACTTGACCCATCTGCTTGAAGATTCGCAATGATGTGAAAACAAAGGAAAAAAATAGTAGAGGATACAACCATTATTAACTATTAACTAGTTACCAACTGTGTAGTGTTAAAATACGGCATGCTTTAAATTCTTAGCAGTTGACATGGTTGTGAATGGCATCCTCCTAGAGTTAGAAAGAGGAAAATAGCCTGGAAAAACAGTCTTTGATGACCTGGCTGATTTGCTACACGTTCAATATCAACAGCATTTGGTTGAACACATGGGTTTAAAGTAACTGGACTAAAACTGGTGTTAGCATATATAGAGTGTTGACCAGTGTGTGCTGCATGTCCACAAGAGGTATTTTTAGAGATAGGAGCTAAAGCAAAAAAAGAAAATTAGATGTGTATGTATGTATGTATAGATGGATATAGAGAAAAATACATAAATAACTCAGTTTGGACCTCTGAAAATCCTCTGAATTTAATATGATTTTGACATCTAAGAATATTTGAAAATGTTTTGCAAGGCTGCATCAGGTTACATAAATGTGCCCTATTAAATGCATATTAGTCGGAAATAAGCCTTATAAGGAAAACTAGGCTAGATTTATTCAAAAAGAAGTCTCAATGCAAAAAGGATTTATCTTGCTAAAGAACAAACTGAGTACAGAAAGCTAGGTGCACCAATGAAAGAGTTAAAGTAATTCAAAGAAGACAATGTTTCTTTAAGTTGTTCAGGAATGTTTTAAGATCTCAAAGAATCATAAATAACAGGGAAAAGACTATAAATGTTTATAGAACTTTATCAAATCCCTGTATGGTCAATGGTAGAGGATAAGGCATCTCTCACCAGAATTTTTCTTACTCTATACCCATCATATTTAGATTACATCAAAATATTGACATTTCTACCTATTATTGGGAAACTAGTCACTAGATTTAAAGTATTAATGGGAAATTTTGATTTAGAAATAGTGTTACAGGTTTTCCTTTCACTTCCATCAAAAGCTAATTTTCAAAATCATAATATGTGCAGAACTATTTTAGGCAGTATTTCAGTGGCTGCCTGCCAAGTGTAAATTTAAAATATAATAATAAATAAAATATTCCATTTCATTTTATTCTTCAAGTATCAGGAGTTTAAACATTCAAGAAAATTCTTTCAAACTAAGCACTATTATTCTTCGGCCTTTAGTATGGTAGATAACAAGACACCAAATGATTAAATCAGTTTTATGTGTGAAATACTGTTTGTTCTATCCAAGTCTTGTTCATATGTTAAAGGGTAACTAAAGTTATCCAACTTTAATTATGCCTTCCTTAAAGACTTTAACCTAATTGATTTCTTACTACTCTGAACTATAGGATAATTTAAAAAAAAATTTTAATGTTTATTTATTTTTGAGAGAGAGAGGCAGGCTGCAAGCAGGGGAAAGAGCAGAGAAAGAGGAAGACACAGAATCGAAAGCAGGCTCCAGGCTCAGAGCTGTCAGCACAGAGCCCGATCTGGGGCTCAAAATCACGAACTGTGAGATTATGATCTGAACGGAAGTCAGCTGCCTAACGCACTAAGTCACCCAAGCGCCCCTGGTAGATAATAACAAGACACCAAATGATTAAATCGTTTTATGTGTGAAACACTGTTTGTTTGTTTTATCCAAGTCTTGTTCATACGTCAAAGGGTAACTAACTAAAGTTATCCAACTTCAATTATGCCTTCCTTAAAGACTTTAACCTAATTGATTTCTTACTACTCTGAACTAATAGGATAATTTTTGATTCCACAAAATTTAGCCCTGAAATATGTTCCATAAACTACATTTTATTATGGTCAACTGTCTTAAAATTAAGAATACTTAGCAGGGTTAAGCACATTGCAAAACCTAAAAAAATGCTTGTTGAAATAAATAAACATTTTAGTTTGCCCAATATACTATAGAAGCTTTGTGATCTAATCATGGATATAATAATGCCATTCCCTCTTTATATCCATTACACTGGATGAATGAATGAATGAATGAATGAATAAAACTCATGATTCTTAGTCCAGGGATATGGAGGATAAAAAGTCAAGGATTACTTCAGAATTTTGATGATGTGGCAAAGTATCAAAGAGTAAAAAGCGAAAACGGTGAGGAAGTGATTTTTGGAAAAGGTGTTTCATTCTGCATTTTTCATGTTTAGTTTATACACATATGTATTGCCAATGGAAGTTTCCAGTAAGGCAATTTTAAATTTAATTGTTCTTTCTTTTACCATCAAATATTAATCGCTATCATTTTATAAGAACTTAAAAACTTCAGGTAGTATACCTGAGCTTTATAAGAGTTTTATAAAACATTTTACACTTAATTTTAAAAAATGTTGTTAAACAATTATCATGATGCCAGTTTTAAAGGTTAATAATCATGCCAAAAGCTTGTCCCAGTTCACATAGCTGAGTGGGAGATTCATGATTCCTGTCCACATATATCAGATTACAAAACCTATGATCTCAATAACCTTATTATATGTCACTACTAATTTATTAAGTAAATGAATTTTTCAGACATTACACAATGAGCTGTAAATGCAAAGACAAATAAAAATGGTCTTTGACATTGGCTAGGAGTAAAGAAACCAGGACAAGATGCTATGTAATCAGACACATGCATTTACAGACATATGTACACTATTCTAGAAAGGAATTAGCATATTCTGATGGGGCACAGAGAAGATCAGGAAAAGTAAGGACTTGGGGTATAGTTCATACTTGGCAACCAAATGAACAGCGATGATGTGAAAGTGACTATTTCCGAAAAAAAGAACCATACTAATGGAAGAAAAATGGCAGTGGACAGGAATTTGGAGAAGAGGGAGCAGACCAGCAGTCCAAGAAGTGAGGGAAAAGAATTAATATTCTTTGAGTACCTAGAAGTAAAACTTACCATATCATTTCATATAAATATTTTTCTCTTTCAATTATTAAAGCTATAGTAAGGACTAAGTGTTATCACTGACATTTTGCTCATGAGAAAACCAGGGCTTAAAGAGGCTGAGTGAATTGACCAGGACACAACTATTAGGTGATGGAATCAACACTGCTACTTGCCTTTGGTTGAATAAAGGTCACACATTCCCTTTCCACTGTGGCCACTGTAAACTCTGGAAGCATCTTCTATTCTCAGGTATGCCTGAATTATCAGGGGATAAATACAAGCAAGAGAGGAAAACACCATAAAAAGAGCAAGAACGTCTGATTGAAGATCTCTGCCTAGAACCGAGATACCACAGCTGGGGAAATAGATTTTTAAAATGCACTCTGAAGAGGATAGTGTAAGTACGTGCATGTTTTGACCTTGATCTGAGGGAAGCATTAAAACAAAAACAAAAGATGCATATAAAAAACAAAAAAATATATAAGAAATTCCTTAAACACTACACTGCATATGGGATACGGAATTTCTAATTACATTCTGACAAAATCAGTTCATTCATTTCTTTTTTAAAAAGTTTATTTATTTTGAGAGAAACAGAGAACGAGAGGGAAAAAGGGAGGGAGGGACAGAGAGCAAGAAAGAGTGACAGAATCCTAATTTGGAGCCCAACTCAGGATTTAAACTCACGAACCTTGAGATCATGACCTGAGCCAAAACAAGAGTCAGATACGTAACTAATTAAGCCATCCAGGCACCCCAATTCATTTCTTAGTTATACGAAATATATTCTAAGTAATTTTATCTTGAGAGGAATAGATTTTAATGTTCATATATTTCCATTTATAAAGAGTTCAAGAAAATATGATCATAAATTAAAATCACATAACCCACAAAAAACACAATGAGTAAAGTCAGAAGAAAGAAAGAAAGAAAGAAAGAAAGAAAGAAAGAAAGAAAGAAAGAAAAAGAAATGCATAACATTAAATGTGATATCATAAAAAGAAAGAAAAGGTGAAAATGTGTAGTCTACACATACACAACTGAAGAAGTAGGGAAAATAATTTGACAATACTAGAAGAAAGATACAATAGAGATTGAGAAAGCCAAAAGTTGGTTCTATGGAAAGTTTAATAAATATGACAGATAATAGGCAATATTAACAAAAAAGGAGGAAGGATCAAATAAACAATGGGAGGAAAGAAAAATGAGGCATGATAGTTATGCAGCATAAATTAAAATCATGATTTTATGAATATTTTTAAATCTAAAACTTAGTTAAAATGCACAAAAATTAATCAAGAAGCACTAGAAACTATGAATAGTTTTGTAATCATTAAAGTAATGAACTAATGACTCTATAGAAAACCACAAGCTCAGAATGTTTTATAACTACTATTGGCAATACGACGAGAAAGAAATAATTCCAGTATTACTTAATTCTTCCAGAATACAGAAGAGGAAGTTTTCTTAATCTATTTTATGAATCTAATAAAACATTGTTAAACATAGAAAATACACACACACATACACACAGAGGACAGTACAGTAAAGGTAAATAGAGGCAAAATACTAATCAATGATTTTAAATATTTTATTTTATTTTATTTTATTTTTTTTTTTTTAAATTTTTTTTTTTTCAACGTTTTTTTTTATTTATTTTTGGGACAGAGAGAGACAGAGCATGAACGGGGGAGGGGCAGAGAGAGAGGGAGACACAGAATCCGAAACAGGCTCCAGGCTCCGAGCCATCAGCCCAGAGCCTGAAGCGGGGCTCGAACTCACAGACCGCGAGATCGTGACCTGGCTGAAGTCGGACGCTTAACCGACTGCGCCACCCAGGCGCCCCAAATATTTTAAATCATTAAGTTTTGTGATGCTTTGTGATACAACAAAAGACAATTGCAATTAAATGGTTGAAAATTTTATCTTTGACAAAGAAGGCATTGTAGAGAGGTGGAAAAGGATGAACTATTATATGTAGTACAGAATCTTTTTTCAGATAAAGTAAAAATTCCTTATGCTAGCTACACAAAATAGTAACAGATGGATTAAGGATTTAAGTGAGAAAGGAAAACTAAAACTTTTTGAAGAAAATATTAAAAAGTCAGACAAAGAAATAACATTCATAATACAAATAATTAAGAATTTGAATTTAGAATAAATATAAAATAAAGTAAAATATAAAGTAAATATAAAGTAAAAATAAAGTAAAAAATAAAGTAAAAAATAAAGTAAATATAAAGTAAATATAGTAAAAATATAGTAAATATAAAATATAGTAAAATAAAAATATAAATATATATTTATAAATATAAATATATATTTATAATATAAATTTAAATATTTATAAATATAAATATATATTTATAATATAAATTTAAAAATAAAAAATATAGTAAAAATATAAAGTAAATATAAAGTAAATATAAAGTAAAATAAAAATAAATTCTATAGGGGCACCTGGGTGGCTCAGTTGGTTAAGCGTCCCACTCTTGGTTTTAGCTCAAGTTATGATCTCACAGTTTAGTGAGTCCGAGCCCTGCATCGGGCTCTGTGCCTATAGTGCGGAGCCTGCTTGGGATTCTTTCCCTCCTCTCTCTCCCTGCCCCTACCCCGCTTGTCTCTCTCAAAATAAATAAACAAACTTAAAAAAAATTAAAAAAAAATTCTATAAATGATAACAACCCAATAGACAAACGGACAAGAGAGTTGAATAAACATTCCACCAAGAGGATATACAAATAAAAAGAAATATATGCAAAGGTATCAACCTCACTAGTAACTAGAGAAGTACAAATTAAAAGCACAATATGATAAGATTAGCTAAGAATTAATAAAAATACTAATTGTTAGTGCAAATGTGGAGAAAGGGGAGCTCTCATACACTACTGATAAAAGCACAAATTGGTAAAATCATGTTGGAATACTGGCACCACCCTGAAAAACTAAATATGTGTATACTCTATGACCTGGCAATTCAACACCAAGAATATACATACTAGAAATTTATATCCATTTGGACTGAAAGTCTGACTAAAAATCATGGATGCATTATTTATAAGAGCCCTAGACTGTAAGCAACTCAGATTTTCTTCAAGAAAATGATGGATATGAAAGTAATATATTTGTGTAATGGAATAGCATGCAGCAATAAATGGGCACAGTTTGAACCAAAAAAAAAAAAAACAAAAACAAAAAAAAACAAAAACAAAAAACAAAAAACTGTTGCTATTTACCAGAATAAAGAATGAATCTACCAAACATGATACAGAGTGAAAATAACTATTCAAAAAGTATGCAACCTAAATTATAATGTTTAATGTTATGCATTTAGGTACAATTTAAAAAAAAAAAAGCACAATGTGATGGATGGCCAAAATAATTCACGATGGTGGTCATATTTTGCAGGAAGTTTTTAGTGGACAGCATCCTGGGGTTTCATACTTACTGGTCATATTCATCTTGCTCTTAGTGGTTATGTTACTATACAAGAAGTGTACATTGGTTTTACTCACTTTTTTGTGTGTATTCTATATATGAACATAGTTAAAATGATAGATTTTTGAACCAAATAAGAAGTAAATTGGGGAAATACATATCAGGTTTCAATTTTAGTGATGTGGGAGTTTGCTGATAAGAAAAGCAAATCAATATGGGGAGATTGGTAAATGTTGAAAGTTTTTGACAGGTGTTCCGTATGAGTTAAATAGGAATGATGAAAAGAAATGCAGCAGTGAAAAGGGAACTGAATCAAGTTAGGAAACTTGAATTTTTAGTGGATCTAGTTCACAGCATTTTTTGACATTCTCTGCTTGACATTTGGTATTCTGTTAAAAGCATCTGTAAAGACAGGTTAACAGTAATAGGAAGGCATTTGTCTATAGGCTTTAGTTCTGTTGAGGGTATACAATAAAAAGACCTTAGAAACTCTTGTTCTGTTAGCATATTTTCAGAGATCTGAGGAGTGCAGAGTCTGAATCTGGGACATGGAACCAGAGGACAAGCATTCAGGGACCAAATTGGAAGTTAAGACTTCAGGACAAGGTGTTCATTAATTGGCAAGAGAATGCTTGTAAGCAATCTAAGGCATAGAAGAAGGGCATCATCCCATAAAGTGACTCTGAGACATATCAGCACAGCTGAAATTTATTTTCTACATGTGAACAAAGCTGTTATCTTCAAGGAAAATCTTCATGGAAGAAAATACCCTACATTGGTTCTTATCAGATATACCATGTGTTGCACTGTAAAGTGGATTGTTGTCTTGCATATTTCTTAATTTTTTAATGTTTATTTATTTTTAAGAAAGAGATAGAGCACTAGTGGGGGAAGCGCAGAGAGAGAGAGAGAGAGACGGAATCTGAAGCTGTGTGAGCACAGAGCCCAACCCAAGGATCAAACTCACGAACCATGAGATCACGACCTGAGCCGAAGTCAGACGCTTAACCGACTAAACTACCCAGGTGCCCCTGTTGCATATTTCTTGATGTGGTTTCCTAAGCTAAGTGTCCTAACTCAAAAACCTGCCTCTATTATACAAACCAGGGAATACTGAAATCATATAGAATACTTCAGGGAGATTGTAAAAGCCTAGACAAGGTTTGAGAATGAAAAAACATTCATAGAAACCATTTAACTTTCTATGAAATCAAGTTATGGCAAAGGTTTGGGTTGAGGAGAAAGGGTTGTTATTTTTGCTTACTGAGATTCAGAGAAAACAAGATGTTTCACTCTCGGCATCAGTTGCTGATTTAGGCTGTCTCCATTTTTTTCGGTAATTTGTTCTCAAATTATTGCCATATGATGTTAACCCACACTATGATCAATAAGATTCCTTTTCCTAAATTGGAACTACCAAGACCAGCGAAACTTTTAGGTCTTTGTTTTAGTGGACATCTTTCTTAACCTTTTACCTTGTTGACCATTCCTCTGTTTTGAAACTCACTCTTCTTTTGGTTACTGAAGCTTCTCTCTTTCTCTCCTTTTACACCGTCTTTTCCCTTGATTTAATACAGCTTTATCTATTATTTTAATCAACATATATTTACTAATGCTTCTACACAGCAGGTAAGGTTCTAGGTCCTGGGAAGATAAGTGGCAATTAAAGCAAATGAGAGAAGTGTCCCCAGTAAGAGTATTAATGAAGTAAATACTTGGTTATCCAATCCTCTGTGAATGTAGCTAATTTTCCCTAAAGAAATTCCTTGTTTTTTTAGAATGTATTTAGAGAGTAGAGATTAATAAGCTGTTTATGCACATCCTGAATTTTTTAAGTAAGCTAGGTTGATCCAAACTCTACCAGCAAAGTATAAGAATATATATCTTACCAAATCATCCTTAACATTAAGTATTATCATAAAAGATAATAAAATCAAAATCAATACATAGGAAGAATCTTTTTCATTGTCTTTGTTGAAATTAAAATTGAAATACAACTCCAATGCTAATAATTAGGCCTTAATGTTTATAATATAGTTTCATAAAATTATAAGGAAAAAATACCGTGTGTTCAACTGTGTTGAATTTTTTTTTAAATTTTTTAACGTTTATTTATTTTTGAGAGAGAGAGAGAGAGAGAGACAGAGCATGAGCAGGCAAAGGGCAGAGAGAGAGGGAGACACAGAATAGGAAGCAGGCTTCAGGCTCTGAGCTGTCAGCACAGAGCCCGACATGGGGCTTGAACTCAGGAATGGCGAGATCATGACCTGAGCTGAAGTTGGACACTTAAATGACTGAGCCATCCAGGCACCCGTGGAATGCCTGTTTTTAAACAATACAAACACATCAGGGACTCAAACTGATGTATTCAAAATTATATATTCACATAATAAAGTGCCAAATGTAATGACTAAAACATAAAATCATAAAAGAATAGAAGAATATTTAAGTGAGCATGTCTATTTATTGATCTATATACACTTAGGAAAACTCTAAACATGAATTGAGAAAATAATGCAAGAACTTCCACTTTTGGTCATTATAGAAGAAATTATAAGAAATTTTCATTCTCATACTAACCATGAAACAAGCTGGATAATATACAAATTTTAATTTGTTTTAAACCCATCAGAGCATTGCTATCTAATATAACTTTCTGTGATAATGAAAATGTTTCCTTTTTGCACTGTCCAATATATCCCTAGCCAAATGTGGTTCTTTAATTCTAGAAATGTGACCAGTGCAGCTGAGGAACCAGCTTTTAACTTACTAGAATGTAATTAATTTAAATTTAAATATACATAGTCATATATGGCTAGTGGCTCTTCTATTGGACATCACAGCATCAGAGAACTGAGGATGCAAAGAAAGCTAAATGCACTAAATTACAGAAAATGTGGAGCCCTTCACAGAAGAGACCTGAGGCTGTGTTCATCCTTGGCAGAGTAGTAGAAGCTGAGGGAATTCTCCAGAAATGGTAATAAGAAGAAACCAAATGAATTCTTAACATACTTTATCGGTCATAAGTGGGCCGATGTAACAGATTCCAATCCTAAAGAGCTGAGAATAAAGTGAATCTTCACACACCCATCAACACACCCTTCCTTGTCTATCCTGAAGTCTTCACCAAAAGCAAGGAAGTGTGCCAAGTCTGGGAAGTGGGCAGGAGAGCTGAGGGACATTTCTCTCAGCACAGGAGAGGTCTTCACTTAGTGCAGTGCAGCTACTGGCTGAAGGCTGGGGTTAGGGAGAAGATGGAGAGAAATACATAGCTTTAGTAAAATGTACTGCTGTGACTCTTCAAAGGCTGGTGCTGGTGCACCAGGGTGGAGGAAGATCTGTTGAGGCTCAGAGAGGCAGGGACAGAGTTGAAGAACAAAAATAACTCTCCAGTAAAGTGGCAGCCAGACAGTAAAGTGATAGCGGTCCTTGTAATATTTCCAGTCCATATTTTCTAACCCTTACCTAAGAACTTCAAAATATTTAAAGACATATGTGAACTTATTACAGATAAAGATGCAACAAATCCTAGGCCAAGGTCAAATATAGATTAGATTAACTCAGCATCTCCATACTAGTGGTCTGAAAAAAAGAAGTATGCCCTTACTTGATCTTGAGATATATATTATTTACTTCACTCTTTACTGTTCTTTTAGATACAATATTTTGGGGGGCAGGGTGAGGAAGGGAAAGCAAAATACAAAAAAAAGCAGGAAAATTCATGGTCAAGATAGGAAATAGTCAAGACGGTCAATAAAAACAAATCCCAAAAAGATGCATATATTGAAAATTTTAAATTAGTCCATTTCCCAAACCCAAATGTTTGAGTCAGAAAATGAGCTGAAACACTATTTCATGTGGTATATACTATATAGGTGCCTGAATCTTGATGAGAACCCAGTAGGCTCAATATTTCAACTCTCTTGCTTTTCACATTTGGTTTCTGTTTCTGTTTTAGCTGCATGAAACAAATGTATTTTTAGTGGAACAATATATTAATTTTTCTATTTGTACTTTATAATAATCTCTCAGTGTTTAGGATGTGCACAGATTAGGCACCCAAACTATAAGTATATGATAGGACCTTGAATTACTGACCCTATTGTTATTATTTAAATCATTTGTTTGTATAACATAACTCTGCTAGATCGAGGAACTGTTGTATACAACACATTAACACAACTCTTCATGTGTAGGACATTTGTATTCCTGAATATTTAAAAATTATTTACAATGCTTCATATATCTTAAGCAGTACATGAAGAAGTATAAGTTCACAGGATGTTGCTTTCATACATCCTATGTTTGTCCACAATGTTGATTTCACATTCCACAGTGCAATATACCAATTACTATCTATCTTTAACCTAGTTAATCCTTGGCCCTTGAAATTTTATCCTTTAAATAGATATTGGGACAGAAATACTAGTGAAAATTTAGAATAAATAACCCTGGATTCTTTTTTCATTTACGTTTCTATATTTCTGGTTCTGTGGAGGAAGGTGAAACTTCCCTCAGCTTTTACCTCTCATACATTTTTTTTTCCTATTTTGGGACCTCATGCATCTCTGGGTTGACAGAACACTGACTAATATTCCTCAAGTCTATGGTTTCTGAGTAGTATAGGGTGAAGTATATTTGGGTTTAGTGAACCAGCTCCCATCTTAATATGAAAATCCACATTGGATAAATGCTTGATTTATATGATTTGTAATTTAAGCAAAGTCATAATCTATGTTGTGATTCATGGGAATTTAAGGTATCAGAGTAATTAATATGCATTAGCAACATAAAAATCTGATTTATCTGATTTATTCAAGGCCAAGACCCTTGAATCAGTTGTGGGTTTGTTTGTTTGTTTTTGCCAAATTTTTCATCACAACTGCTGATAGCAAATGTAAGTAAGTAAATTTCAGAAATGTATACCTATTTTGCTCAACTTCCATGGAAGGTAGTAATAAGCTCATTCACACCAAAAAAGAACTTCTATTGTATTTTTTCGTTATCACTCACATATTGAATAAACCATAAAACCAGACTATTTATGACAAACTAGTCTATCAAATTAAATGTGATTATTTACCCACGTTTCTCCAATGGGGCTACCCTGAAGTAAGAGCACACACATTTTTTAAAAATGTGAAATACCTTTTACAGAGCTATCAAACTGAACATTTTTGTGTATGTAGTCACTTTAATTTCAAAATCATTGCACTGCCAATAGAGGTACAATGTGATCCCACATGTCAGTCTCAGACCTACTCACAGTAAATTCTTTGCACGAATTGCTCTGCTTTTGTCAGTATCATCCAACTGCCAATTTTGCTCATCCTCCTGTCTTCTAACTTGCCATCAGAAAAAAGAACACTCCAGCTGCTTCAGCACATTTTGTGTTTTGTGGGTTCTGTGAATGTATATGCCTGTGTTTAATGTTATAGCCGTGATGTTCTATCCTCCCCCACATTGCCATATATTTCGAAACAATCTGTGAAGAAGCAGCTCTGAAAATAAAATTAAATCAACAGGAATTAAATAGAAGTGGTTGTGATATAGCACTTACTAGTGTCCACCCCCATGGAGATTTAATAACACCCACATTCCCGGATAAAAAGTAAAATCGCCACACCTAAGTTTTTTTCCACACCTCGGTTTTTTTTTTCCTATTTTCATCTAGTAATAAATTCGTTCACATTATCCTTATCGACTCAAAGGGGAAATATAAAGCATAGAAAACTCTAACAATTTTTAAATCATATGAATATTTTAAACTACATTTGTAGTTTTTTTGACCTCATATATTTTTATATTCTTATATGTAAACAGTAAAGTCAGGGGAAAATATCCTCATATTTAAAAGCTGCAACGCTTTTCAAAATTCCTTTTCTGATCTTTTTGAAAAGTGTCTTGAATAGTGATTTGTACTAAGCAAAAAAAGGTGTAGTTTCTGATCTTGAGTTTTGTTAAGTTGACAAAAAGGCAATCATTAATTTCAATACATGTATTCTGTTTTTTTTTAATTTTTTTACGTTTATTTATTTTTTGAGAGACATAGAGAGACAGAGCACAAGTTGGGAAGGGGCAGAGAGAAAAGGAGACACAGAATCTGAAGCAGTCTCCAGGCTCCCAGCTGTCAGCACAGAGCCCGATGCGGGGCTTGAACTCACAAACTGTGAAATCACAATCTGAGCTGAAGTTGGACACTTAACCGACTGAGCCACCCAGGCGACTCTATTCGGTTTTTAAATAGAGCAATGTGCAAGACAGAAGGGTAAAGCAAGAATCTAGTGATTATTTCTTAGAGTTGTGGTCAAAAATCTAAATTTTTCAGATGAGGAAGTAATTGATAGGTCTTGAGGGATGAGCAGGGGTTCACTTGTATGTTTTATTATTAAGTATAAATTCTTGTTAAGCTAGGTTTGATTTTTTTGGCACTTAGATCTGTCACGTGAAGGTGATTGCTGATCATATTGTGAAACTCTGCTAATAGTCAATTTCTTTTTGCTTTATCAATTCCAACAACATATTAGGATATATTGCCATGAAAGAAAATATATATTATTTTATAGGAATTATTCAACTATCATACTTACCATCTATATTTGCATAAAAATATGTATTTATATTTATATAGGAATTATACAATCAAGCTAAATTCATATTTATATAGTAGTTATATAATTAAACTAAATTCCTGAAAATAAATACAGAGCTTCCAGAAACATGGATTTTTAAGTTGTCTGTGTATCTATGTTATTTTCTGAAAAGAGTGAGGGAATTCCAGATGTAAATTTCTGGAGATCCCACAAAGTTAAAAAAAAGCCAAGAATAACTTAAGAGTCCAATGCTGGGAACTTCACAGAGGAGACAGAATTTGAGCCCAGATGACAAAGCTTACAGGGAACTTAGACTGGCAGAAGAGAATAGGAATGGAATTTCAGAAATTATAATTCCAGTAAAGGTAAATTGGACAGTAAAGAAATAATTTTGACTAGATTAGAAGTAGAGAAGTGGGAAAAAATAGTATCTGAAGACAGGTCTTTATTTTTCTAAACTCACAGTTATGTTCTGGCATTATCAGCCAAAATCCTGAAACAGCAAATGAAATATTTCCTACCTTGTTACTTAATCTCATTATTCTGATGTGCTCCCACTACATCTACCATTTTAAGGACTCAAAGCAATTTTGTACTATGATAAAGGATGTTGGGTTCAAGCCTCTGTGCAAAATAATCAAAAGGTGCTTCCTGGTCTGCCCACTACTCTCAAAGCAATTGTTACCTAAATTGTTAAGTCCCAAAATTAAACCCTTTTACCAATTAACTATTTACTGAATTGGTTTATAAAATATACCACTTTCTCCTGCCATTCTTAATGTAATTCTTAAAATAATGCCTGTATCTTAATTGCTAGGGCAGGTGACCACATTATTTTAAACTTGTAAATTTCATGAACTAAACAGTGTAACACCCCAAAGCTTAGTAAAGTTGGTTAAGGGAAATTCTGAGTTTTGTTTTTCATCTTCTTCTTTCTTACTATTCAAAGAAAATGCAAATTTGAGTATTATAGGTGAGAAAAAAACAGAGAAGATAACAGAAAAAGCTGACTTTTCAGGATTCTAAACACTGAACTTTTAAGAAATACAGAAAATCTGAATTAGAATTGCAGTCAAATGCTCTACCACTGAGCTATACCCCTGAAAATCTGAATTAGAATTGAATGCTCAGAGGAGTACATATTATACCTTATAATAACTGTGCATTTTATCTCCCAATATCTTCTTGAGAATGAGGATCATGTGTAGTGTCAGGTATATCATAGACCCACTCTAAGTACTGTTGAGAGAATGTGTGGATGGACATTATTCAACAGGAAGTTTTAAACATACAGAAAGCTTGATAAATATGGATTTGTGACATGCAATGGAAAGAATATAGAAAGAGTATCTTCACGGAGTCTCTGAATAAATTTTCCATAAGTAACTTTAGATATTGGCAGGGAAATAGCTGATTCCATTGCATAATTAAAATAATAACCAACCAGCTGGAATCTCTTTGCTATTCAGATCCCTTTTCTCCTGATGACCTTTTCATAAGCCAATGTAAGCAACTGAGAGAATCATGACAACAAAACATTCTGACCTAATTATATACCATTTGCAGCTGTTTCAAATTGAGATTATGCTAGACCCAGTAAATGAAATTTAAAGAAAATATAATCGATTTGAGAAATTGGGATATCTAACAATGTCATGTTTCCTGGGGATATGTACCCTCTGTAATATTTTATGAATATGATCTAAAATCCCACATTCCTTTGCATTCAGAACCTTTGAACCTTTGCAGACAGTGCTAGGTCATCATTCTTGCATCAACTTTCATGATGCTCATTAGATCTTACAACCAGAAGCTGTTGACAGTCCTTCTCTCTCAAATCTTTCATCAATTCACGCTTACATGGCCTGAGTAGAGCTAGTAATTTGCATGCCAAGATGCCAAAATGCAGCTGTTACCATTTCATGACTGCACATAATTATCTTAAAATATAGGTTCTTCCAGTGTGATATATGAAACTACAGGGTAGAAAATGGCCACTTGTTCCTTGCTTTGCTTGTATATCAGTTTCACCTACATCCCTTACTCCTGGTTGTACTCTTAATCCATTTTCTGTGTAACATTCTTTTGCAATGAAAATATCTAATTTCCTCTTAAACTTATTTATACCACTTGTTTTAATTGCCACATGTTCCTCATTATTTCTTATATTTATCACCCACCAAACAAAACCTAACAAAAATCATTCGGAATGAACTAATGCATGCACGAGAATAAAAGGTTGCATGTCCTATTTCATTCCGCTAAATATGCCTAACCACATTGAATATGTAACTCTTCCCCTTGCCTGTCCCACTTAACCAATGGAACTACCTGATAAATAAGGACATTACAAAATTCCAGGTAGTTTACAAAGATCTCAGGTGTATTAATAAGTTGGCCATCTTGAAAAGAAAGAGCAACTCCTTCAATGTTTTGTGATTTAATTTTATTCTTGGATTTCTATGACACACTTTTCTCCTTGGACCATGAACAAATAAGGTTATTATACTGATTTTTTATGTGTGACTTGTAGAAAATGTCCATTAATCACACGTTCGTGTTTCAGAAAGATAAATCCTTGGCTTTATCAGATAGGTAACTATACTGATCTCAAAACAAAGACATTAGTGGACTTTTTGCCATCTCTCAGTGGGAGAAGAACTGTTAAATTAGATAATACAAAAGGATATTTTTTTACAAAATAAAAAACCATAACCAAGATTTTTATTGTTAAAATTGTTTTATTAAGCATGGAGTAGGGCATTCTTTTCCTTAATTTTTAGAGTTGATTTCAGTGAGCTATAAGGCAACCCATCAAAATGACAGAAAAATTTTTTTATGTCTTATCTACCATCTCACCAGCTAATGTAATAAGAGTTAAAATTCTTCCATTCCAAAATTAGGAAATAGAGCATTTTGTAGTCATAACATTACTGAAGACATCTGGCAGGACATGTTAATAACAGAGTAAGAGTTTGACATGTAGACTGTCAGTGCGATTTTTTTAAATGGAGGATAAACATGGAGAAGACGATCAAGAATTTTAGTAAATCAAACACAACTCATGGCCACCATAGTAACAGTATTAAGCCAATTTGTTGTGCTCAGGAAGAAGTGGTTCAAGAGGATAAAGGAATTAAATGTGAACAGGAAGGATTCGTGCTCATACAAAAATGGACACAAGCACTTAAGAGTGCATGCAAAACTGCCCATATTTAGAATAATTTCATAAATCTCATCTCCAAAATTCTTCACGCAGTTACTCTGCATTTTGTCTAATGACCGTCGCAATTTAATTAGCTTAGATTCACACTTAATTTTTTGTCTCAAGAACTGGACGATATTAGCTCAGTTGACACTTCCAGGAAGATATTCTGCTTCTAAGAGTGGGAGTTGTTGATCAGAGGAATTAAGTTAGGCTTCAATTTAGAATAGAGAATTTACCATTCTTTTTTTTTTTTTTTTTTTTTTTTTTTTTTTTTAAATATTTTTTTAACGTTTATTTATTCCTGAGACAGAGAGAGGCAGAGCATGAACGGGGGAGGGTCAGAGAGAGAGGGAGACACAGAATTGGAAGCAGGCTCCAGGCTCTGGGCCATCATCAGCCCAGAGCCCGACGCGGGGCTCGAACCCACAGACCGTGAGATCGTGACCTGAGCTGAAGTCGGACGCTTAACCGACTGAGCCACCCAGGTGCCCCGAGAATTTACCATTCTAATATCAAATCAGAGTTTGAAATTCAATTTCTTTATTTGATTTAATTAAAATTTGCCTGTAGTCCTTCATTATGTAAACCATGAAGGTAAAATAATCCAAAAGACAATGATAGAGCATATTTCTCTTGCTTTAGAAATTCAACATTGCAGTCTCTGCTTCTTGCATTGCACATCGCTGGGATTGTCTAATTTATAGCCTTTCAAATATTTTGCCAAGTCAGGAATAAAATATGATTTTATCATTAGACTTTTTTTGCCTTGATATGTTCAAATAATGGGTGGGTTTAAAGATACCAGCAGAGGCCAGGCATTGTATAGTACTTTTTGGTTTATCACACCAGACCAAATGTACTTAATTAGCTGAGGTCAGCTAAACGACAAAGACCTAGATTTAAATAAAACTCATTGTGTTAGTTTTCACATTTATTTTTATATTTCCTTGTCAAGCATTTTAAACATCTGACAAAATAAAGCACATAATTTTTTTAAAAAGCTTTTAGGAAAACAAAGAAAATAAAATTTCTGGTATGAAGACAATTCTGGGAAAGATGCTGGAGTATAGCTGTTGAAGCTGTGATATTGGGTGGAAACCAGGGAACAAGATATTACTTACTGTCACTCACATTCCACCAGTCAATGTGTATATTCTCAGGTGTAACATTGGCAAGTTAAGTAATAAATTAATTCTTTGAATCTCCTAGGCTCCCTTAATAATACAACACTAGTTTATAAAAAGAGATCACAGTGAACCAAAATATTTTATTTTACTTCCAAAGACCTGACTTACTTCTAAAGATTGACTTAGCACTGGGGAAATTTAGGTAAATATTAAATTGGTCATTTTTGTCTGTAGCCAATGAGTCTATTCTCTTTGAAAGATAGATGGCTGGTAGGGAGTGTTTAAAATGTCCCTAATTATTTCTAATTATCTTGAAATCCCTCTGTTAAAGCCAATAATAGGTATTAAAATATAAAAGAATAGTGAGAAAAGTATTTGTTTTGTTTTTGTGTCTTTTTTAAGTTCATGCTAAAAATATCTTTATAATGCAGAATATATTTTTCCTCCTTTCCTTGTAATAATAGAAGAATATTTACAATAGAGTCTCAGGTGACTCTAACACTTGCAATATAAAATTATCTGTTCAACTACAGCCTCTCCAAACAAACTGAATTTTAAATTCCCAGTTTAAGGAATCAATTAAGTAGAAGATATAATCATAATCAAAACAGTCTTTGGTAATTACATGTGTGATGCACATAAAATTATCAGGTATTATATTAATGTATCTGGTTATAAAACTGTTTTGGATTAGAACAATTATACCATATCTGTTGCCAGGAATCACTTTGTTGCCAAGAATATTAATTAGACATGACGGTGAGTAGCAAATGTGATATTTTTGTATGTGTACTTCTAACTATAGTGTTGATATAGCTATTTTGATGTATTTTGCTTTGTTATCCTACTGTTCATCCATTGATGTTAAGTCAAATTGCCAAAATTATAGCTGTCTCATAGTAATGCAGCTCAAGGAGGAGTTTTTTTTAAGTTTCTTGACACATAGTCTGGACCTGACATTCACCTTGAGAGGTGATCAAGCCTCATTTGTTGCCCCTCAAAGATATTTAACATATTCTAGAAAATTGAAGCTATACTTTTTTGGTAATTCTTAAATGTATTTAACTCAATTGTAGGAATTACTCCTTATAGTAAATATTTGTGGCAACTCCAAATCCTTGATGTTGTGATTAACCACAGATCCTTTAGTATATATTTAATCTCAAAAATAAATATTTCCTAAAAATTCTACCATCATCTTCTCTTTTAAGATTCAGTTGTATGTTTCTAGGAAAAATATATTTAGTAAAATCAGAAGGATATAACTTCCTTCTTTTCCTCCTTCCTTTGCTTCCATATTTTTCCTTCAATTTCCTACTCTGCATATGACAGTGCAGGAAATAATAAAGACCACTAGCAGAGGTGAATAGGTAGATAAACATGAATAAATGTCAACCATACAAAATAATATTTGGAATATCTTCAAACATTTAAAGCACATGCTAAATAAAATAATGCAAAAGTCAAGAGCAGGCAAGTGGAGATAAAGTTTGAATTATTTATTTGTTTATTTATTTATATTGTATTTATATATATTATATATATAAGTATATGCATTATAGTTATTTACATATATCTAAAGATAAGAAAGTCAAAGAACATTTTCTAGGATATTTTCCTGGGATAACTCAGAAAGCCAACCACAGGTGTAAAGAATACAATTTCAAGAACGAAAATACTAATTTAACGTAAACAAAATAATTCAATTTAGAAAAGAAAACTAAACTGTAAAAGCAAACAAACTAACAAATAAACAACAAATGATAGCCAGACATGAAGAAGTAATGGTTACCAGATGTCCTCTTGACCTTAAAAACAAACAAACCAAAACTAGAGAAGTGCATAAAATAAAACAAAACAATGATTTTCAGACCCAAGACAACAAGCAGTTCAGGGGTCAGCCCTAGAGATAAGAAACAAGAAATCAACCCTACAATCACTGCAGCTTCTTTCCTCGGGCAGTTTCTGAACCACAATGCAGAATAGGGAAAAACCAAGTAGAGAAAGGTGGCCTCACTTAGATAAGGAGAAAGGAACCAGTGTCCAGGGAGGATGAAACAGTATGAAATTGAGGGGAAGATTATTGGTGAGAAGGAAGATGTACAGATATATTTAATAAACTATGAAAGGCTTGAGATTTTACTCTAGTTGCAAATTCATTTGCCACAATTTCATGGATATAGTAGAAGACTCCCGGGTCAGAGACAAAGAACTGTTCATTACTCAGAAAATTGTCATTCTGAGGTCTGAGGATCAAGAGGAATTGAGCTAAATACACTCCAAATAAAATTCATTAATTCTAAATTCTTAGTTGTTCTAAGAAATAACTGATTATCTAATATAAAAATAGTAGAAATGTATTCTTTTTTGGTTATAGTATGGTGGTATAATATTATTTAAAACTAGATTCTGATTACCTGATTCTGATTCAGGGAAGTGGGTGGGAGGAAGTGGTCTTAGTCCTGTAGGACCCTATGCCGATAAGCAGACATTCATCAGTCAAAAATAAAATAAAATAAAATAAAATAAAACAACCTACGAAATAAGTAGATAAAATTTAAACTCTAAGGCAACCACTAAAGCAGTTTTTTGAAAGGGTTTAAATAAACCAATAGTAGAAGTAAAATGAAATAATAAAAAGTGCTTGATTACACTATGATGTGGCAAAACAAGAAGAAAAAATAAATAAAAATACATAAATAGAAAAGAACTAGTAAGTTGATGTATTTTTATCCAGTCAGTTTAGATACCACATTAAATCTGAACAAGCTACACATACCAATTAAAAGACAAATGGATTAAAAAGTTAGATTCAAGTATATGCTGTTTATATATTGTTATGTTCATATATTTATATGCTGTTACTCTAAATGTAAATATTATACAACTTATATATATTTATATAAATATAACAACACATTAAAAATAAAAAGGATGAAAAAAGATATGTAAGAACTATTTAAAATAACCTGAAGTAGCCACTTAATACCTGAAATGTAGATTTCCTAAAAAGTAATGTTGTCAGGGGTAAATATCTTTACAATACATGAAATAAAACTGATCTGAAAAAATAATTGTAGTAAGAGACATTGACATTTATCTTGGTAGTGACAGAACAAGGGAGAAGAAGATCATTAATGATATAGATGACTGTACCACACCATCAACCAACTTAACCTACTTGATATTTATAAAATATTCTACCTGACAACAGCAGAATATACATTAATTACAAGTACATATGGAATAGCCACTGTTAGAGACTATATTCTGGACCATAACTACAGTTCATCAAATTTAAATGAATAGAAATCAAACAGAGTAATGGAATTGAAATATATATAAATTTTGAGAGAGAGGAGAGTAAATAAAAAAATAATTGGAAATTAAACAACACACTTATAAATAACTGTCTGGGCTATCAAAATGCCCACCCTCAGAAAATAGGTTTGGTGATTTGCTAGAAGACTTTTTGTGGAGAGACTGAAAGTAAATGGCATTTAGAAATGCAGTACATTGGCCAATGTTTGGCTCTGTTAGTCAAAAGCAGGCTTTATCCCAGTCAGAACAAGTAAATGGCTTGGGAATCAGATAATTACAGGTCAGAGAAGATGGAAATCTGTAGGAACAGATTAGAATAAGGGAATAGATTCTGAGGCAAGAAAGCCTAAAAGCCAAGAGCAGAAATGATGGTCTTTAAATCAGAAAACACTTCAGGAAAATGCTATCAAGTCCCAGGAAACCTTCTGAGGAGGAAAGTTGAGAAGGTTCTTCCACTTACTCCAGGCTTATTTAGCGATTACCAGTACTCTGTTAAGACACTTTGATTATAAATGAACAGAATCTTATTCCTTTAGACATTAGGAAGTCAAGAAATAGTTCCCAGATCTCACATTCTTCACAAAATGGGAAAAGAAAAATAAAGAGGAGGGGGGAGGGGGGGGAAGGGAAGGGAAGGGAAGGGAAGGGAAGGGAAGAAAAAGAAAAGAAAAAGAAAAAGAAAAGAGAAAAGAAAAGAAAGAAGAAAAAGAAAAGGAAAAAGAAAAGAAAAGAAAGAAGAAAAAGAAAAGAAAAGAAAAGAAAAGAAAAGAAAAGAAAAGAAAAGAAAAGAAAAAAGAAAAGAAAAGAAAAGAAAAAGCAGACTATAATGCTGTGACTCACTCTGGTTTTCCTGAAGGTGTAGATAGACACTTTCCTAGGACTATCAGATGGGATCTTGGTAGGTTCTTGAACCATTTCCCATACAATATTTTAGTTTGTGTGTACCCCATCTCCTTTGAACAAAGGTTATGTGAATTAAAGAGGCTTGTAATGAAAATCAAGCAATTCCTAAGCATTTCATTTCCTTTAACCTTGTTTGCTGTGCTGCCTGTTTGGAGCAGATGGCTGGCTGACTGGTACCTTCTCACAATGTTAATAGTCATTATCACTGTGTCATTTGAAGTGTTGCTTCCATCCTGTTTATTTCTCTTTCCTTCTCCCTTTTTGCACATTTTCCTTTCATGTGTGCCACAAATCCCTGATATTCTTTCATGCCTTTTTTCACTTGCTATGGAAATCCTTCTTGATCTGGAAAGAAAAAGTAATAATGAGCCTGTGATGTATGAGGTGACTAATGAAGTGTTAAATTCAGCAACTGCTTTCCTAAAAATTCTGGAGGTATGAAATGTGTATTTTTCTCATCAGCACTCATACCGGTGGGATTACCGCCTTTAAAAATTAAGACACTCAGGGCAACCTTCCATTTTATGACACTTAAAGAAACTGCCCTTAAGATGTGTATTCAGTGACATGTATTGCACACACAATGTAAAGGTGACCTATTTAATTACATGATACTGAGTCAATGCTAATTCATAAATAAAACTGCTAATTTATGGATGCTTATGAGTCTTCCCCTAACCTGTCAGATCAGCTCTTGAAAGTGCAGTATTTGGTACTAAATCTTACATTCTCATATATTTTTCCTTCTCAGTTCCTCTGTTAGAAAATCTGTCAAATAATGAATTAGTATAAGATCCACTGCTAGCAAAACTTACATGTTCTTTTGTGGCAGAATATTCTAAAAAATTGGCAGGTCTAATATGCAATGTCATTTTAAAAGGAAAATGAAGTCAATTTGGGAAGAAATGCTCAATGTACAGGACTAGAGCATGTGTGCTAGAAAGCATAAAGCAAAGTGGATAATAGAGAGCATGCCCCATAGTCAAATGCAATAAGATAAATGAGAACACGGTGTGAATACAAGCAGTGTTCCTTCTCCTGAGCAAATCCAAAACTTACAAATCCGATCGCTTAATTTTCCTCCTGATGTTTAGTATAGAGGTGACATACCAAGGTAGTTTTAGATATAAATTCTTATAATAATATCCACTATTACTCACCCATGATTATGCTATTTTTAACTATACAGGATTGCAAAACAATTTCCATGTATCCTTTCCCATATAAGGTTTTTATTATGAAAATTATTATCTGTGAATCTTCACACTTAATTTGCAAACATTCTATGGCTTTCTTTTAAATAATCATAAGATATGGTAAATATGTTTAAGTATTGTTATAAAAATGTAAACTCAGAAATCACAGTAAATGTTACAGCTTGGCAAGGCCAAATTCATATCTTCTATGCCATTAGCATCCATAGCAGTTTTACAAGCTAGCATACTGTGCACATGACACAATGAAATACATAACGGATCTTTACAAAAAAAATCCATGAAAATATTAAAAATGCCAAGACTGAATTATAGTTTGAAGAAAATTCTATTTACACAGGTAGAATGATTACTTAACAAAGTAAATTTAAGTGTGAATAACTTATTCCTTAAAAGTGGTTTAGAGTATGCTTGTAACCAAGCATTTGATTGATTTCTGTCTTTGAAAGATTCTCTAACAGAAAATAAACTTGTAATGAACTGAATTTAAATAAGTACAGTAGAAATGAATCATGGCTGTGGAAAAAAATGTACATTTTTACTGTCTTCAAAATCAAGCACATTAAGGCAAATTAGGGATTTGTCTACTTGTTTAAAAGCTATGAATTACTTAATCTGAAAATTTAACCTAAGCTCAGAAACATAAATCATATTCTAATATATATATTAACCTGAAATACTTTGATAAACCAGTTTAGTTTAGACAACTCATATAGCTTTCTCAATTCTCTAATTTAATAAATACATAATATCACTTTCATGGAAAGATACAGCAGGCTGTTTTCCTCCTTTGGGTTGCTTTTGTTTTTAATTACTCACACTCATAATTCTTTTAGCAAAAAAAAATATATTGGATTTTTTGCACTTGTAATTTTTTCTTTGCTAATGAGTAAAAACCTTCATTCTAGGGGAGTCTGGATGGCTCAGTCAGTTGAACATCTGACCTCGGCTCATGGTTGGTGAGTTCGAGCCTCACATCTGGCCATCTGGCTCTCTGCTGTCAGGGTAGAGCCTGTCCCCCTCTGGATCTTCTGTCCCCCTCTCTCTCTGCACCTCTCCTGCTCATTCTCTCTCTCTCTCTCTCAAAAATAAACAAGCATTAAAAAATAATAAAAAAACTTTATTCTAGAATGATTCATAATGTTATTACAACATGTTTCTTGTCAACAATAAAGTCATCATACGTTAATGTACAAGGTGAAGATAAGTCATTGTGTTGGGGGAAATATGTGAACTATAGGAGAAGAAATAAATTGAAGGGAGAAAATTACGAATCATAAATGTGCACAAACATAAGTAGAAAGACTAAGACAGTGGTAAAGATGGATGATAAATTGTAAAGAAATGAAGAGCAAATTCAAAAAAGAGCAACTTATAGAAGACTTTAGGCATAAACAAGTATCACAGAAAAAAGAAAAAAGAAAAAATGCACAGAGGGTAGGCAGTCTTTCTTGGACCTGAGAGAGGTCTCAGGTCCTCTTTGAACTTCCTTTTTTGAATGTTAGCACAATATCAATAAATGCTACCCGAGTGAAAAATCACATTTTTTTCCTCTTCCAATTTTTATCTGAATTTTTGTCCTTTTTACTTTCTGTTCTTTGTTGGACAAATTTTAAAACAAATATCCGAATGTGAAGTAAATGTCATCCTGTAACTTCCAGTATTTCTTCTTTCTTTTCTTTCTTTCTTTCTTTTTTTTTTTTTTTTTTTTTTTTTTTTTTTGCTTCCAGTATTTTTTATAGAGATGCATGGAAATTTAGCAGTGGATATTCTTCTCTACACAGGGAAACTAACTCTTGGGAACTTTTATTCAACTATGGATCTCTGTTAATTCTCCTGAATCTATTGAAAATGGACCTTCATCTTTTGAGAACATATGAGCATGAGAACATGAGAATATTCTCCTTATTGTATCTCCTCATGAATATGGTATTTTGGAAAAGATAAAACTCCCTAACTAACATCCATTTATTTTCTATATTATTGTTTGGGTTGTTATAGAGAATTTTTTCTATATCAAAAACAACAAGAATTAGTGTGACTGTTTCTAAAAAATATTTCTTAAATGAGATATCACTCAATTTTCAACAATAAATTGCTTCAAATTTAGCTTAGATTTTACCAATGTAGTTTTCAAGATTAATTCTTCACCAACTTCCATTGGTTTGTTTTTTTTTTTTTATCTTTCCATCAGTTTGTATATTATCTAATACAAAAAGTCAATTTAATCTAAGTCAGTTTTCAACATCAAGACCAAAACAACTAAATATAATTCAACCAAAAGAGTTTATTTCTGACTGCCATTTTGAATTAACTTCATAATTTTTCTCAAATAGAGTATCCTAAGAGAATGAAACACCACATAAATATAATAGAAATTATGTTATCATTAGTATACCCAAAATGCACATAACTCACAATACAGCAACCTAATAGTCAAAGTTTGGGTATGCTCATGGGAGTTACTCATCTGATTACATGGGGAAAAAATTAACTACTAACCTAATTCATTTACAGAGAATTCTCTAAGACTATTGTATATCTGGTTTTGTGTATTTGTGACCTTTGCTTAGAAAGTAGATGTGTTGCTCTTCTAACAAACTGTCACAAACTTAGTGGATGAAAACAATAAACATATATTATCTCACTGTTCTGTAGGGCAAATATTCAACACAGATCACATTGGGCTAAAATCACTACAGTGGCAAGGTCACACTCCTTTTTGGCAGCTTTAGGGAAGAATCTATTTCCTTGCCTTTCCAGCTTAGAGGCTGCCTACATTTCTTGGCTCTTTCAAAGACAGCAGCATCACAATCTCTGACTATACTGTGTCACATCTGTCTCTGCAACTGAGGAAGATTTTTAAGGACTTATAAGTAGATGGGACCATCCTTGATAATCCAGGATTATATACCTATTTCAAGGTTCTTAACCTATATCCCATCTACAAAGTCCCTTTTGTCACATAAGGTAACATATTCACAAATTCTGGGGGATTAAGACATAAATATTTTTAGATGACCATTATTCTCTCTATCCCAGTAAAACAAATCAAATCCTAGTATGTTTATTTGGCAGTATTTGAAGGTGATTGACACGTAATTTTATTTCTAAAACAAAAAATTATTGAAAATAGTATAACTTCCATTTTTCAACAAAAAAGTATATACTATTTCATCTACATTGCAAACATGTTACTTTAGTGCTACAAAAGCCATGGACCATGTGGTTATATGGTGTAATTCTACAGTGTTATCCGGGTTTTAGAATATGCAAAATGTGGCCAGGTAAAATTTCATTGCTGAGAATGAAAAGATTAGTGGTTGCAAGTTGTTGGGGGGCAGGGAGAGATACATAGAGCATAGAAGATTTTAGGATGGTGAAACTATTCTGCTATGATCCTATAATGGTGGATACATGTCATTATACATTTGTTGAAACCCATAGTATGTACAACACCAAAAGTGAATCCTAATGTCAACTATGTATGTTCATTGATTGTAAGTGGGGGAGACTGTGCATATGTGGGGGCAAGAGGTAAATGGGAACTCCATATTCTTTCCAACCAATTTTGCTTTGAATCTAAAATTGCTCTGAAAAAGTAAAATCTATTGAAAAAGAAGCAAGAAATCATTGCTTACATCCACATTTTATCATTTATTAAAGAAAATCCAATTCAATATTCCTGACTAGCTGATAATCTCTTCTATCCTCCTTTCTATTCTGTTTAACTTGTATTCATTCTATGCTGTGTCTCTCACTCACCAACTCATCCCTGACACAAAACAAATGAAACTCCTTGTCTGTCCCAGACTGTTAGATTTTACTCTCTCTTTCATATCTTTATTATGTAGATTAAGTATCTCTTCTTATGAGATCATTTGTTCCTTTTCCTAAATCCTATGCTTTTTTTGTTTACTATACATCATCATAAAAGTTTTGACAGTTCTTACAGGGGGATGAGATGGGAATAGAAATGGTTGAGTTGGTCAGGCAGATTGGTAATTACAGCATTTTCTTTGGACCAGGGAGGAAGATTGGTAGAGAGAGAAAAAAAAATTGTGGTTATTTTTATGTTAATGTATTTATATATTTTAATCTCATTATACAATGAAATGGATTCAATTGTTAACCAAGAAAATGGTGACAGTCCTTTCCTGAAGTGGCTAAAATAATATTCCCAATTAGCCAGCTCTGTCTTCTCTGGGTCTCGTGTTGAAATTTGTTCCCTCTTTCTGTACCAGGGTAAGACTTTGGGCAAAAATATAACTGGATCCATGTAAAGTCTTCTGAGTCTTTTAGCCAACATACTTTTCTTTTTTCTCTTTTTTTTTTTTTCTTTTCTTTGTAGAGTGAAGCTATAATGCTATACCTCTTACTCTAAACTGAACATTCATAATCATTTCTGTCCTTTTTGGTCACTACCCTTTTTTCTACTGGAACAGCAGCCTCTTTTAGCTGTTTTCTGTACTCTATGGCTTGAGAAACTGCTTTAAAGTAGTTATTTTGAAGGAAAAGCCCTTACTGCTCAGAGTCTAATGGAGAAAAATGGTCTTTCCAATGCAAAGACACAGACACTATGGTATTTTGTTAATGAACATCATTAAATATTGCCCAGGCAGCAGTTCATAAAGAGAAGCTCAAATTCCTCCATCTCCCATATGCTATTCAATTTTGTAAAATAGGAGAGTGTAAGACTGCAGCCAGGTTTTTGGAAGAATAATGCAAAAGGTTAGAGTATACTGAAGATCTTTAAAATGGAGAAAGAACAGGGTGAATGTTTGCAACAAGGAAGAGAGGTAGAATATAGGAAAACACCCTAGAATACACATGTGATAAAGGGTTTTACATCAAATAAATAAATGGCCCAATCCTAGTTTCCTGACCTACTCTGATTAGCCAAATAACTGACTAAATTATGCATTCATTTAGGAGAAAATCTGTGAGTTCTTGAGCAACTACATGAAACAGTCATTTTGTCAGGAAATCTGGGAGTGTGGGGGGGAATTAGATACAGACCCTGTTTTAAGATATGTTATATCCATATATAGTATGTATACATACTATATAGAGTACTAGGTATCTATATACTATATACTAGAAGAGGATGAATACACATAATAGTTTTGGCCCTGTAAATGTTATAGGAATCTAATGAAGGAAGGGATTCTACCTGGAGGATCAACAAAAGCACAGCTTTGAATAAATAGAGTTGAGACATACTGAAGTAGACAGAGGGCAATTTAAAGCGATAGAAAAACCTGGAGAAAAGGCAGGAATACATGAAGCAGAGAATTTACCTGAAGCATGGATAAACCATAATTTACATATAACAAAGAATCAAGAAGTAAGCAGTCTTCAGCCCGAGGAATTTAGTGTTATATTTCTCAGTGTTGCTCTTTTCAGGATGCTAGTCTTTTCCTCAAGTGGACCTCCTTCATGGATACAAAATGGTGGCAATCAGCCCCTGGGGCATCATGCTTGTTTGTTATTGATCTCCGTAAGTGGGGTGGGGAACTCCACACTTAATCATGAAATACAAACTCTCCCCTGTAGTTCTCTTGGCTCAGCTTGCATCCCTTGACTTCCCAGGGCTAGGTGTTCTTGTATTTCCATATTATGCTCTGGATACAGGAAAAAGTTAGACACTCAATCAAGAAATAGTTTTGCAAGTAAGGAGGTTTCCATATGTATAGGATATAAACAGTGTCCTCACCCAAGATAGCTTGAAGCCAGGCTGTGGCTAATTTGAAACACCAAGATAAGGAGTTTGTATGCATTCTTCAGTATTATATTGCAGAATTTTGGGAAAGGAATGATACAGTAGAGTGGTACTTTGAAAATACTAACATGGCCACAGAGTATGAAATGAATTACAGTTAGTAGGAGGGGGAGAGTTTGGGGCAAAGTGAAACAGTGAAGCAAGAATGAAGGGAACAGCTTTAGTCAAGTTGCTATGAAAATGGAGAAGATTACAGAGAGAGGATTTTCAAACTGATTTCATTTGGAAGCAAGGAAATGTAAAAGAATATGTTTTAGTGGCAAGATGGTGATGCAGTTATCTGAGACAGATGCCATAGAAAGAGAGGGCCTGTGGGCAGAAAGGAGACAATGAGTTCACTTTGGCTCACTGAATGGAAAGAACCAAAGGGCACTCTTTCGGCATTCTGTTGGAGTGAGTCTACAGACTTGTGGAAGTGAGGAACAACACAACAAAAAATTGACGGGGGAAAGACCATAAAAGTGTGATGATTTTGAAGGAAAATCTGCAAGAAAACCTGAAACATGGAGAAGGAAAATAAGAGAGAGTCTTATTGGGAAATAATTCATTACGCATATTAAATATGTTCTTTAGTACTCCTCTTAACATAAGTTAAGTTGACATAAGTTGCACATGACACACATACATGCAATTTTTAATAAAGGTAATATGGAATACCGTCTGCTCAATTTAGACAGAAAATTATGAGTTTGTATTCTGATTTCCAAATGAAAATGAAGATCAAGGGTTTTTTACTTAGCTTAATTTTATATTTGTATCTCTGCTTTCATGGAATATCTTTATTCTAATTACAATGATATAATTACTTACTTTTTATGCTCAACACGAATATAATAACTTCAAATAGCAATTTTACCACCAAAAAAAAGAGATGGATAAATGCCGTTTGGGCAGTACTTGTCATTAGGATTTATTTAAAAAGGTCTGTAGAGTTATATACATACAAGATATTCCTCCTCTTTGTGATTATGTCACCAACTTTATGTATAATTAAGATCTATTTCTATTTGAATTTTGCTAATTTTAGAGAAGGCTTTTTTCTTCTTTATTGATTTTAGTTATATAAATATATATAAAATTTAGGTGGGGCACCTGAGTGGCTCAGTTGGTCCAACTCTAGGTTTTAGTTCTAGGTTTCAGCTCATGATCTTGCAGTTCAGTTCGTGAGTTCAAGTCCCACAGTGGGCTCAGCACTGCTGGCGTGGAGCCTGCTTGGGATTCTCTCTCTCTCTCTCTCTCTCTCTCTCTCTCTTCCTCCCCCCACCGAAAAGAAAAAAAAAAAAAAAAAATAAAATAAAATAAAATAAAATAAAATAAAATAAAATAAAATTTAGGTAAATATTACAAAAATGGCAAAGCCTAAAATATAAATCAGGTTATATTCAAAGACATCTGGCATCCATACATGTCCACTTACTGCTGTTCCCTTGATCCTCTATATGCAAACACTTTTATTAGTTTTTGGCTTTAACTTTCTTTTTAAATTTTATTTTTAAGTAATTTCAACACCCAAGATGGGACTCGAATTTACAATCCCCAAACAAGAGTTGCATGCTCTACCGACTGAGCTAGCCAGAAACCCCTTTAATTTCTTCCTTTGAACATATAAGCAAATAAGCAAATGAATATATTTACGCACAGAAACATATACATATATACACATATGTTTTATACCCCTCTTATGCATACTTAGCATACTACTAAAATATTCTGCAGATTGTTGTTGAGTTTACTCATCTATCTATCTATCTATCTACATATATATTCATAACACCATACTATTACTATGCTATGAAAGCTTCTCCATTAATTTTATGGTATAGATAGACCATAATTTATTAAGTCAGTGCTTTCTCAATGGGCTTTTGAGTTTCTTCCAGTCTTCTGCTGTTAACAATAGTGCACTATATAGAGGTTTTGCATATGTTATTTCTTACTTTGAGTTGGGATAGGTCCCCAAGCTGGTTATTCTAGGTCAAAGGAAAATTAACATGAAATATTGCTGGATATCACCAAACATACAGTCTCTGTTGGATTGTATGCCAATAGGGTAAGTTGTCACACTGTGGGAGTTTTGCCGTACAGACACATAGGAAATACTTTAGTTTAAATTTGAATTTCTCTTACTTTGAATGATGTTGACCATATTTTCATGTTTAAAGATTATTTCTTTTTTTTTCCTGTTTAGAGTTCAGTTTGTCCATTTTTATCTTGGTTTGATGGGCTTTTTTCAAAATTTTTATATATTATGCACAATAATCTTTTCTTTGTAACATATTTTGCAGTTTTTTCCCCCTTGGTTTGGCAGCTTTAACACTTTCATCACTACCCTCTCTCTCTCTGTCTTTCTCCTTTTTTTTTTTTTCCCTTCACCATCACCCTGGCTATAAGTACTCATCTTCCAAAGTATTTAGCTCAGAACCAAATGAACAGACAAAATACAACAAACAAGCAAAAACTAATGACACTGTTTTATTGGGATTGTGTGATCTTTATAAGTTAGGTGATATGTTGAGCAGCATATGTTTTATATCTGGTCCAGTTTATTTCAGTTTCTTTAAACAATATTTTATAGTTTTCTTGTATTGTTATCAGTCAATTCATTTTGAAAGTGGTTTCTGAGTTTGATGGAATGACTACTTTTCTTCATTTATATTTTTACGAATTATTTTTTTTTAATGTAAAGACTCATGATTTCACTATTTGACATACTGCTTACCTAACTAAATTTTCATACTGATTGTGGTAGTTTTTTCACTGATTCTGTTTAGGTTTTAAAAATATTTACAACTAATGTCTGTCAATAGAGATAATTTTACCTTTTCATTCCAATGTTTTTGCATCTAATTGCATTGTCTATCACTTCCAAATCAAGATTATGCATTAGTAAAGACAAAGACATCCTTGACATGTTCTTGCGATGATTCTGATATTTCCCCATTGTGGAATTATTGCTTGAACAATTCAATTTCATAGGGTCATAGTGAGTAAACTCACCTATCAATGGTGTCAGTTGCAGGTAGTTAAATCTAACCAGATAGTTACATTTTGGGGACATGTACATGTAATGGAGGGAAAGAGCTTGGCTACACTCCCACTCATCACCCCATGTTTCATCCTCTCCTGAGCCCTTACATTACTACTTCTGGATAAGCATTCAGAACCCGGGTTATTGAGACAGTCCGTCTATGTTGCTTTCCCTCAGTCCTTATGTTTCAAAGACCAGGGGTATTAAGAGCTTTTATATTAGTGATAACAATGTGGCTTTGGGGAGAAAAAATAGTCCCTAGAGACCAGAACAGAACAGGCCTATCACCTCTATGGAAGTGATAGCTGAGCACTTGCCCATCTGTTAAGCATGTTTTATTTCCCATTTCTGTGTATACTCCCTCAGAATCCTTACACAGAGATTATGTGACTGAGTAGAAAGGTTTCCTGGCTTAAACATCTTAATACCTATAAATCCTCGTGAAACCAGAGAATTTTATGGAAATACATTTAATAATCAATCATGAATAGAATTTAATAGCTATCAAACCGCTAATTTTTATATAGGAGCCAAAATTCCTCATGCTACTAAATGTCATTCTGTGGATGCACTTAACCTAACCCACTTTACTGAAGGCAATATCATTTCCAGTTCTTGGCTGTGGAACCATCTCCAGTATTAACAAAATAGACAGATGATCAAAATGTACATTGTCATTTGCGAGATCTCTGTTTAGGCTTAGCTTGGAGGGTTATTATTAATCGACTCATACCTATGGCCTTTGCCCAATCATCCTTTGGTGACAAAACAGGAAAATCAGACAGCTGATCCTTGTTTCTGTTGGCACATATTTTTTTAAGTTAAACCTCTGTGTTCCTTACTTCCAGGAATTCCTCTCATAGTTTTGCTCCAAGGAACATGACCAAGTGACAATCCCGTTACACTTAAATATGGTGTTCACTTGCAGTGTTTTTAGGCATAATGTTAAAAATATTACAAAAATTTTATTTTTATTTTTTTCAGAAGTGGTCATTTTCCAACATATTTATCACTTTCCGTGGGAATGGTACTAATGGAATTAGTGTGAATATGTGGAAGTACCAAGACATATGGAGGAGATAAGCAAAGACAAAAAAACAACATTGCTCTAACTACTGGAAAGGAAAAATACAGTGATGTTATTATCTGAAAGGTATATCAGCATATATAAAATACTAACAGTATAAATATAGCATATTTATATATGTACACATAAATATGTATTACTATTACAAAATATATCAATTTTATAATTATAAACCATAAACATACATTTGTGTGTAGATAGATATATAGATAGGGAGCAGGGCCTTTACTTCTTAGGTCAATCCAAGCAGCAATTCTTGTATTTAACAATGTTTCTCACTTCTTGTATTTAATAATGCTACTAACTTCATTACCCTAAATCTTAGCTATTTTTCACAATTACAAAGCCTATGTTTCAATATCTAAAACTTTCCCTCAGAGAGGGCACTTGTGATGAGCACTGGGTGTTATATGTAAGTGATGAATCACTAAATTCTACTCCAGAAACTAATATTGTACTGTACGCTGACTGGAATTTAAATAAAAACTTGAAACAAAAAATTAATAAAAATAAAATTTCTCTTAGACTTTCCTTTCAAATTAATGCATTCTTTTCCAATACCTAATACGTATAATAAATATGTATTACTACATATATTAATAAAATATACCTATTGTATAATTATAAACTGTATAAAATTATAAATAAAATGTGTGTGTGTATGTGTGTGTGTGTGTGTGTAGAAGGGCCTTTACTTAGGCTGACACAAGGAGTGACTTCTGTTTTTTTTTTTTTTTTTAATTTTTTTTCAACGTTTTTTATTTATTTTTGGGACAGAGAGAGACAGAGCATGAACGGGGGAGGGGCAGAGAGAGAGGGAGACACAGAATCGGAAACAGGCTCCAGGCTCTGAGCCATCAGCCCAGAGCCTGACGCGGGGCTCGAACTCACGGACCGCGAGATCGTGACCTGGCTGAAGTCGGACGCTTAACCGACTGCGCCACCCAGGCGCCCCGGAGTGACTTCTGTTTTTAACAATGTTTCCAACTACCCTAAATCAGCTATTGTCCATATTACAATCCTATGTCTTAGTATCTAAAAATTTTCCTTAGGAAAAAAAGTTTCCTTTCAAATACATCAGTTCATTTAATGTGTAGATGGAAGCCTAGAGGCCTTCTAAGAAACTGGGTTCATGCGTTTTTTGTTTTGTTTTGTTTTTTTGAGAGAGAGTGTGTGTGCGAATGGGGGAAGAGCAGAGAGAGAGAGAGAGAGAGAGAGAGAGAGAGAGAGGAAGAGAGAGAATCTTAAGCAGGCGCCACGCCCAGCGCAGAGCTTGATGCGGGCCTCCATCTCATCACCTGGGCTGATCATGACCTGAGCTGAAATCAAGAGTCTGATGCTCAACTGACAGAGCCACCCAGGAGCCCCATTTTTTTAAGTGCATAGAACCATCTTATATTATGACCATGAAGATCAAGATGAGTTAAGACAATCAAGTTTGCTTCCAATTGTTTCCATAATCCATAATTTAAATTGTGAAAGCCCTGGTGAATACAAAAATGTATTTTTAAGCTGAAAGAAGTAGTAATTAAATAAAATAAAATGCCAATATAAAAATGTCTGTCATCCTCTATTCTTTTGAACCAAAATACAACATTTAGGTGAGGAAATTGAGACACTAAGGAAATTGCTATCATGATCAACTGTTGAATTTTCATTATAATTCCTTCTCTTTATCAGAAGTGAAGCCTGAAAATGGGAAACTGAAACAATCATCTCTTTTGGGCTGCTACCATTGTCAATCTAACTCTTTCTTTGCTCCAGTGAATCTAAATTACTAAAAGTAATATAATGGGATGGATAATTCAATAGCTGCGAATAAATGTATCCTAATGCAAATAGCCTCACATTATGAGGTGGCTTTTTCTTGCCCCTGAAAATGACCTTTAATACTTGGCCTGTGCTTGATTGTCCCACAGCAATCTTCTACTTGTTGCAATCTGAAGTTATCTTTCTAACCTGACAACACAAAATTTAATGCCTTCTATTATGCTATTTCGGAAATGTACTCAAATTTTTGACTTACCAGTAATGTTTAATTGAAGAGATAATAATAATAAGAGATAGATGTTTGTTTTATGGAAACTGTACATTTTTTAGTTGTCACTAGGACTGCATTCATGACCATACCATACGAAGCTCAAAAATCCTTTCTTACATGATAGTTTTGTTGATGGTGAATCTGTAGTGTCCTTGAGGTGAAAAGAAACTCCTTTCAACAACTGGAGACTTTCTCTCAGTCTCCTATAATCTCCTCCCTCTCTCTCTCTCTTTTAACTTTTCTCTTCTTCTTTTACACTTTTGTTTTAGTTCTCCCTCTCCCCTCTTATCTTTCTTTCTCATCTTCTTTTGTCTTCCTTCCCCCCTCTTTTTTTGCATTTTTATCTTCAAATTCCTCTAGTAATTAATTTTGAAATAGAGCGGTGGCTGGTATGACTTAAAGTTCTCTGAGGAATAAGAGTGAACAGTAACAAGGAAGTTTCATGAGTGAAAGAGACAGGAAAGAGGAAAAGTACAAGCCTGTTGCAGAGGTGAGGGGCTAGGACATAATGCAAAGGAGAAATTAAATGATGAAAACTGTGTGAGGGGTTTGCCAGGAACTTTAGGATGAGTTTTGGCTTAAATCAGTGAAAATTTAATGGATTTGGAGTATACTATACCTTTGTATGTTAAAACAAAAATTTAATCCGTTACTTTGTTAAAGAAAGGGTAAAACTTATTTATTTTTTTAAATGTTTATTTATTTTGAGAGAGAGTGCAGGCAGGGGAGAGGCAGAGAGAAAAGGAGACAGAATCCCAAGCTGACAACACAGAGCCCGATGCTGGGCTTGAACTCATGAACTGTGAGATCATGACCTGAGCTGAAACCAAGAGTCCAAGGCTTAACTGTCTGAGCCCCCCAGGTGCCTTGGCAACATTTATTTTATAACAAGGGGGAGTCAGTGCTTCTGTTGATAGTGTAGTGATCCTCAAATTAACCTGCTCTTTTACAGATGGATTGTTGGTAACTGCTGTATTTTTATAACAAAGAAACACAAAGAATCATGAAGGAGATTAACACAAAGAAATGAATGAAAAAATGAATCTGAAAATTCTTTTTCAATCATAAGAATGTTCATAAATTTGCAAATGACACAAAATAAGACAATCAGCTTGATGTGACTATGAGTAGTTAGGAGGGACTGGGCTTAATCAACTTGAAATGTGGTTATTATGAATGAACTTTTCATAACTTTGACCACTGAATTAAATGAATATCTCTAACAGATTATATATATATATATATATATACACACACACACACACACATATATGTATACATATACATGTATACATACACACATATATGTATGTATGTATACATGTATACGTATACACACGTATATACATACATGCGTATATGTGTATATGTATATATATATATACTATAAATGATTTATGCTTTTTATTCCTTACTAAACTACTTTACGTCAGATATTATATAACCAGAATATGATAACCTATGCATTAAAGGCTTAGGTAATTTATAAAATGTGAAATCAATATTTGGAGAAATTTAAGACTTAAGTAGTTGATAAAAATTTTAAACTATTAAGGATTTCAAGAGGATAAAGAAATAACATAGTAGAAATTAAATACTAAGAGAAAAATATTTTAAAAACTAAAGATTGCTCATGATAGCAAGCTAGTCATCATATTTTTTTAACAAAAAATTAAGCACTATAAAGAACAAACTGATGGTTACCAGAGGGAGGTGGGTGGGCGGATGGATGAAATAGGTGATGGGGATTAAGAATACACTTACAGTGATGAGCACCAGGTGATGTGTAGAATTGTTGAGTCACTTAATTGTACACCCGAAACTAATATAACAGCGGATGTTAACTACACTGGATTTAAAATAAAACAAATAAATAAGCACTATAATAAAATATGTTTAATTATGCTGTGAAATATTTGCCACTTTTCCTTATATTTTAATAGGAAATAATCATGTAAGCCAAGTTTTTAAGTGTACCAAGAGAAACCAAAACACTATTTTATATATTTATTTTGTTTTTCATTTAAACATCATATTTCCTTTTCTTTTTGGAAACTTTGATTCATTTCTAAGACAGCTAAACTGGGTGACTGGGTGGCTTAGTCGGTTGAGCAGCTGACTTTGGTTCAGATAATGATTGCACAGTTTGTGAATTCGAGTCCCACATCGGGCTCTGTGCTGACAGCTCAGAGCCTGCTTGAGATCCTCTGTCCCCCTCTCTCTGCCCCTCCCCTGCTTGCTCTCTCTCTCTCTCTCCCAAAAATAAACATTTAAAGAAAAAAAAGACAACTAAACCTATGTCTATTAAAAGCCTAATGCACTTTAAATCCAAAATGATGGATGATAGAATTAAAAGTATTAATATATTCCCAGAGTAAACCATACCCATATATTATATAATAATGAAATGCTAACAATAGTAAGTACTGTTTGCTATATTTATCACAGTTACACAGTAATGTATCAAAACGTTCAGAAGTGTTTTTGATATAAATAAATAGCCTACCCTATATTTTCATTTTCTCAATCTTACTCCAGCTAGTCTGTCATATTAATTTTTTTTTTATTTTTTCAAAAGGTTATCTCAAACTCCAGGTAAAATAGTGTATTTTATTTATTGATTCATCAACCACAGAAATATTCCATTTACTCTCCAATATCAAAACAATGTTTAAACTTATCCTATCTCTCTTTTATTCAGCATCTGCTAGTATACATTTTGTTTTCTATTACTTTTGCATTATTGAATATCATCATTATTTTCATCACTTATGTAATATCTTGTGATTTCCTATTTTTAAGAGTATAATTCTATTCGAGGAAACACAAAAGTATCTTCTAAGTTTTGACCAAAAAATGACTTAAAATCTTAAAACTGTTAATTTGCATTAATGTGTGAGGATTACATTTTATTTACCAAAAAGTTCCTACTGTATTGAATTTTATTCCTCCTAAAATACATATGTCAAAGCCTTAACCCCCAGTACCTCAGAATGTGACTGTATTTGAAGATAGTCTTTGAAAGAGGTGATTATTTTAAAAACAAAGCCATGAAGATGGGTCCTAATCCAGCCTGACTGGTGTGCCTTTAAGAAGGAGAAATTTGGACACACAAAGAGACACAAGGGATGTACATGCACACACGAAAGATCCTGTAAAGACACAGCAAAAAGACCAAGCCAAGGAGATAGACCTCAGAAGGAAGTAACCCTGCCAACATCTTAGTCTTGGACTTCAGCATCCAGTACTGTGAGATTATAACTGTGTTGGATTAGATCATAGTTAGTGTTCTCTCGGTTTTTAGTGTTCTCCTCTCTAAATCTACAACATTTTGTAATTTTCTTGAAGATAGGGCACAATTTCTTAACAACTCTCAGTTGTTTAAGCTATCCGGACTGTGATAATTTGTTATGACAATCGCAGCAAAACAATACATGTTCTAAATTCATGAAAATGGCCACTAAATAGAGCATTTCACTAAGATCACAGAAAATCACTGAGTCATGATCTCTGTTATTTATTTTTCATAGAGTTTTAAAATCTTGTTTTTTGGCATTATTTGCCATTGCCACATCCTCAAATTTTAAAGCTGTTAAACATACTATAGATTCTATTTTTTTTTTTTTTTTTTTTTTTGTCTCTCAAGCTGCTTTTCTTCCACTGATCACATCTTCCTATACTGTGTAGGTTGCTCTCTAGGTCTGTTCCAGAGCTTTCATTTTAGACACAACATCTTGGCCACCCTGCATTATATACATCATTCCTAAAACCCATGTCTCCCTCTTTCTTGATTTCCAAATTTATCTCATTGAAGTACAACTTCAAAGAATTTCCAAATAAAAGTCAGGGTAAGTCACTTTTTCACAACTTTGTACAATTGTAAACTTTTTTTTTTCTGGACATTTATTTATGCTTTGGGAAGATAAAGGATTTTAGGTTAAAATATATATCTTTTTTTGAAGATATATATTTGAAGCCATTTATTGTTTTCTAGCATCCTGTTAAATTGCTATGCTACAGATATCATTTGAATAAAAAAGGGGCTTAATTATTTCAAGAATTACAAATCTTATTTAATTTCTTTAGAGAAAAAGGCTAGTGTTTTTCTGGGTGTAGAGTCCAGGAAATAATCCCTATTTTCTAGGTATTGATTGGGGATAGAGTGGAGAGGTGTAACATAAGGATGGTTATAGAGACAATGTAAGGGTAACATGATGGAAGTGTCATACAAGCATATACAGTTTTCCCATGTATATATAAACCTTTAATTAATCCTGTTTTCTTTTCTACTTCTCACCTCCACCAACCATGCTTCCTAGGGCTTAGAGATCAGAGCTTTTCCAGTGTTCTGTTGGGCAGATTAGTGCCCAGTATTTCTACAACCATACGTTCTCCCCTTCCCGCCAAATCAGTTTTACAATAAAACATGAAATCTCATTTACAGAAAGTTCCCAAAACTATTTAAGTGGATCATTTGGAATATATATATGAATGTATATAGTACATAGATGTGAGATGTCTGTGTATAGCAACCTACACAGAGCAGATTTATGTATATTATATATATATACACATATAAATTTATATATGATAAATACTATAAATATATATGTATATTGCATATATATGCAAATACTTATTATCATCATTATTGTTGGCATGAGTCTATCCTTCAACCAGTTCAATTAAAATCTAATTCAAAATTCTTTCTACGCATAGTGACACTGTAGTCTCATGGAATTTTAGAGCTGAAACGAACCTAGAGGACAGGGATGCTTGAAACAAGAGTAATCTCAAGTCTGAAGGCATAGCTCACCCAAAGTCTCACATGTTAGACAAATAATGTCATTGTAAAATATATGAGTTTCAACCAATGAATCATAACTTGGGTAAGTGAAAAATGTGAGTTGTAGAAGGAATTATGAGAACCATAAATATGATGACGTAGACAAGTTATAGAGGTGAAAACATGCTTTAGTCCCCTATTTTTATGTTGTTTTGAATTTTATTTATGGCAACACAAAGATAACCTTTTCTTCTATCCAGAATTTCTCTGCCTTTAGAATGTCAATTAATTGTTTCTGTGATAAACAAAACCTATATAGGTTAAAATTTAACACAACTAAGGATGAAAGACAGGCTATATTCTGAAATAATATCTTTTTTTTAAAGTTTATTTATTTATTTTGAGAGAGAGAGAGAGAGTAGAGAGGGAGGGGCAGAGAGAGAATCCCAAGCAGGCTCTACTTTGTCAGCAGGGCTCAAACTCATGAACCTTGAGATCATGACCTGAGCCAAAATCAACAGTCAGATGCTTAACCAACTGAGCCATGCAGACACCCCCTTAAATAATATCTTGATCATATTTACTTTATTTATAATATTAATTATTAAAACAACAAAAAATACCCAAAATAAATTCTTTAACCCCATTGTGCACTTTTCCTAATAAAACCTTAACTAGTATGAAATGATAGATAGAAAATCACGCCAGCTGCTTATATATCCAGAATCAAGTATTGTTTTGTATTCATCTATTTTCATTCCTTAAGATTTCAACACTGTTTATATTAAATAATTTTTTTGCTAAGATTATTACAATCCTTTATAATGAGAAGTACCTTGAATCATTAACAGTATTACTGTTCTGGAAGACTTGCAGGCTTGATTGCACTATAGTAGTTTTGCAAGCTGAGTCCTGTACATTATAGGTAGTATGTATAACTATTATTATTACCATTAAGTTTTTTTTTGTTGTTGGATTAGATCATTTATAGTGTTCTCCTCTCTAAATGTACAACATTTAATAATTTTCTGGAAGATAGGGCACGATTTCTTACTCTTGACAAGTCTAAGTTAGAACAAATATAAAACAAAATTCATTATGAGAAGTTTTCAGTCTCTTTGAATTCAGAAAACAATAAATATTAACTTATTAAATCTGATTAAAATGGGCTCTCAGCCCATAATCTTACTCTTCAACTGAAAATATGTAATGTTGCTTAATGATCAGGGTGTTGGAGCTTCTTTTTGACTGTAAAAAATAATGATCCTTCATTATAATAAAATATTCCACTATTGGATAGTCTATGTTTTATGAATTACTCTACACACACTTTGTGTCAATTATAGGCCATAGAATAAAAGGTAACACTTCAGCCTTCAGGCTGAATCATTTATTTGGAGCTCACTGATGTGTTCTTAATTCAATTTGAAGTCTCTTCCCACCCACAGTTTGTGGAGAAAGAGATGCAAACATTTTTCTTCATTGGCAGAGACTGGAAAATGCATCAACATGAAAAATATTTTCCGGGAGGAGAAAAAAAGTATATTCTATGAATAACAATCTCTCTCTCAAAGAAAAAAAAGATAATCATAACAAAATTTATAACATTTCTTTTATCTCAAAGGAGCCTAAAGCATTTTAGAAATGTTAACGATGGTCTGGTTCTGTGAGATTCACGTCTCCTGTCACTGAGACGGATTTACTTTTAACAGTGCATAGGGATGACAGACCCTGCAGAAAGCTCAGTAGGATTTATTATCACATCTATAAGGCTGAAAGGGAGGGGCTGCTTGTTCCAAACTGCCCATGCTAGAATGTATATCTATCACAGGATCAAAGGCATGGGCTCCCTACATATGCAAAATAAGATGGATTGCATAACAATAATCTGCTCTTTGATGAAAGTATTGGGGAGGCATCCCAGGATACTCTGCCCCACACCATCAGGTAATGTAGACAACACTATGCCTGTTAACAAAACATTAATAATCATTTAAAAACTTATAATGTGTTCATGTGAATTAACATCATTTTTGCTTCTTCTATTTAAAAAAATTCAGTGTTCAGAATCCTGTATTAATGCACCTATAGACTAGTACAAGCATAACTATTTTTCCAGTACAGAAATATTTATATGTCTCTGCTGAATTCCCTCACTTCGATTATATGGTTGACTTGAACAATTATGATAGGTTGCAAATTCTACAACGGTGAGTGACATTGTTTACACAATAACTAACAGGTGTTGAAATTTTCTAAATACATAAACATATGCACATGTATAGTGATTTACATGTGTATGTTGAACATACATTAGATAGGTTCATCATGCTTTGATTTATATCATGTACTATTATTCACCCTTGTGACTACTAATATTTAAAACCAGGAAGGAAAGAGTAAATGGAAATAAATTGTGTTGCGTTTTTTTTTGACTCCATCATTATCTATGCTATATTGTGGCTAAGTTTCATTCATTTATGTTTTTATTAATTCAGCAAACATTTATTCAGTAATTATTAGACCCTATTCTAGGCACTAGACATTTAAAGAGACATTTGATACATATCTTATCTTCAGGAAGATAATACTCTTGTGGGAGAGATAAGTATTAAGAAAGTAAATAGAATGGCATAAAACCATCAAACAGTAAACCCATAACTCTGTAAAAGAAGAGGCAGGGGCAATTTTACAAAGAAGGCAGCATTTGAATTGGATCTTGAAAATTGAGTAGGAGATATCAACCAAAGCAAATATTTTTGTCAAGGTTCTTTTTTTTTTTTTTTTAAGTTTATTTATTTTGAGAGAGAGAGAGCATGAGCAGAGGAGGGACAGAGAGAGAGAGAGAGAGAGAGAATCCCAAGTGAGCTCCACACTGTCAGTGCAGAGCCGGATGCAGGGCTTGAACCCACAAACTGTGACATCATGACCTGAGCTGAGATCAAGTGTCGGATGTTCAACAAACTGAGCTACCCAGGCAACCCATAAGGTTCTAATTATAAAATTAAAACACATTGCTAGCACTGACTACAAAAACACATAGCCCCGGCTATATCAAGTTTGAGAGAGTGAAACAGTCTGAGTTTCAACAAAATGTAAGCAAAACAATCTATTGATATACAGGCATACCTCATTATACTGAACTTCTTTTTTCATTTTAATGCACTTCGCAGATATTGCCTTTTCTTTCTTTCTTTCTTTCTTTCTTTCTTTCTTTCTTTCCTTCCTTCTTTCTTTCTTTCTTTCTTTCTTTCTTTCTTTCTTTCTTTCTTTTTAGAAACTGAAGGTCTGCAGCAACACTGCATCAAGCAAGTCCATTGGTGCCATTTTTCCAACAGATTTGCTTAGTCCATGTAAGTCACATGGACTTACATTTTGGTAATTCTTACCATATTTCAAATTTGTCATTATTACTCTATTTGTTATGGTGATCTGTGATCAGTGATCTTTGATGTTACTATTGTAATTGTTTTGAGGCACCACAAACTGTGCCCATATAAGATGGTGAACTTAATCAAGAGCTAGAAAAGATAAAGCTTAGTAAGGAAGGCATATCAAAAGCTAGTAGGCCAAACACTAGGTCTTTTGTGCCAAATGGTCAAGTTATGAATACAAAAGAAGAATTCTTGAAGAAAATTAAAAGTGCTATCCCGGTGAACACACAACTGATAAGAAAGTGAAATGGCCTTATTGCTGATAGGGAGAAAGTTTTAGTGGTCCGATAGAAGATCAAACCAGCCACAACATTCCCTTAAACCAGAGCCTAATCCAGAATAAGGCTCTAAGTCTTTTCAATTCTATGAAGGCTGAATGCAGTGAGGAAGCTGCAGAATAGAAGTTGGAAGCTGAAAGAGGTTGGTTCATGAGGTTTAAATAAATACATAGACTCTTAACTATAGAGAACAAACTGATAGTTACCAGAGGGGAGGCCGGTGGAAGGATGTGTGAAATAGGTGATGGGGATTAAGGAGTGCACTTGTTGTGATGAACACAGGGTGTTGTATGGAAACAATGAATCACTCTACTGTACACCCAAAACTAATATCACACTGTATGTTAACTAACTGGAATTTAAATAAAAACTTTACCTAAAGAAAGAAAGAATCTTACTACATAGCATAAAAGCGCAAGGTGAAACAGTAAGTGGTGACATAGAAGCTGCAGCAAGTAATCCAAAAGATCTAGCTAGGAAATAAATGAAGGTGGCTACACTAAGGAAAAGATTTTCAATGGATTTAAACAGTTTTCTATTGGAAGAAGATGCCACCAATTCCTGGCTTCAAAGTTTCAAAAGACAAGCTGACTCTCTTCTTAGCGGCTTATGCAGCTGGTGACTTTAGATGGTAGCCAATGCTCATTTACCACTCCAAAAATCCTAGGGCTCCTAAGAATTATGATAAATTTACTCTGCTTGTGCTCTAGAAAGGGGACAACAGAGTCTGGATAACAGCACACCTTTTGACAACATGGTTTACTGAATATTTTAACTGTTGACACTGACTCATCAGGAATAAAAAAAAATTCTTTTCAAAATATTACTGCTCATTGATAATGCACTGGTCACCCAAGAGCTCTGATGGAGATGTACAATGAGATAAATGTTGTTTTCATTCCTGCCAATACAACATCTATTCTGCAGCCCATGGATCAATGAGTAATTTTGTCTTTCAAGTCTTATTATTTAAGAAACACATTTTATAAGGCTATAGGTGCCATAGATAGTGATTCATCTGATGGATCTGGCAAAGTAAATTGAAAACCGGGAGAGAACTTATCATTCTAAATTATTTTTAATGTTTATTTATTTTGGGGAGAGACAGAGACATAATGCGAGTGGGTTAGGGGCAGAGACAGAGGGAGACACAGAATCCGAAGCAGGCTCCAGGCTCTGAGCTGTCAGCACAGAGCCCGACGTGAGGCTTGAACTCATGAGCTGTGAAATCATGACCTGAGCCGAAGTCGGACGCTCAACCAACTGAGCTACCCAGGTGCCCCAAAGAATTTACCATTCTAGATGCCATTAAGAAGGGGTCAAAATATCAACATGACAGGAATTTGGAAGAAGTTGACTCCAAGCCTTAAGGATGACTTTGCGGGGTGCAAAACTTCAGTGGAGGAATTAACTGTAGATGTGGTGAAAATAACAAGAGAACTAGAATTAGAAGTGGAGTCTAAACATGGGACTGGATTTCTGCAATCTTGTGCTACAATTTTAATGGATGAGGAGATATTTCTTATGGATGAGCAAGGAAAGTGATTTTCTGAGATGGAATCTACTCTTGGTAAAGATGCTGGGAAGGCTTTTGAAATGACAACAAAGGGTTTAACATATTATGTAAATTCCAGTGATAAAACAGCATCAGGGTTTGAGGGGATTGACTCCAATTTTGAAAGAAGTTCTACTGTGGGTAAAATACTCTCAAACAGTATCACATGCTACAGAGAAATCATTCATGATAAGTAGAGTCGATTGATGTGGCAAACTTCATTGTTGCTTTACTTTCAGAAATTGCCACAGCCACTCTCGCCTTCAGCAACCACCACTGTGGTCAGTCAGCTGCCATCCACATCAAGGCAAGACCTCCATCAACAAAAAGACTACAACTCACTGATAGTTCACATAATTCTTGGCATTTTTTTTAGCAATAAAATATTTTAAAATTAAGGCATATACATATTTTAGACAGTGTTTTGCACACATATACATATTTTAGACAGTGTTTTTGCACAGTGTTTTGTAATAGACTATACTATAAACCTAACTTTTATATGCATTAGAAAACAAAAAAATCATTTGATTCTCTTTACTGTGATATTCACTTCATTGTGGTGGCCTGGACCAACCAGCAATATCTCCAACATATGCCTGTACCACTGTCCTATTTCTTATGCTCACACATACCTGGCTAGAATTAGACTTAAAATTGGCTTTTCAAAACAGGGCGCTATATTCCCAGATCTATGACCCTTCCTCATGCCGCATACCCATTTCCCTCTAAATACCACTTATAATCAAATCTATGATCCATTTTAACTTTTGTATGCAACCCTCTTTTTTCCTGCCTCTTGTCCTCATCTGCTAGTGCAAAATTCCATTTATGTGTATCCCCATGGGTTGTCTTTCATGACCATTATACATTCTTCTTTTCTTTTCTCCTTTCCTCTGGAGGCTGATCGTGCCTTTGACACCTCTGCTGTTTCTTTTAGGCAAGAGTATAATATATATCGGCCTCATAACTCTCTCTGCCTAAAAAGGAAACAAACATCAGATCTCCCAGTTTCCACATGGAACCTTTATTTCATGCTAACACTAACATACAAGAAACTTTTTGCTTCCAAGGCGGCTTGGAAATTATTGGGAAGTCAGAGAGAAAAACTGAGTTCAGTATGTCTACTTTGTATTCCTAGGTGTTCAGCTCACTTCCAGAATTTTTTCATCCCTCATGCCTATAGATTATTGCCAAGGCCACAAACGGACCTGGTATAACCAGGCAGGACTGAAATTCCAAAAGAAAGAGAAACAAAATATAGATAGATGTTATGCGTTGAATTCTGTCCCCCCCAAAAAAGATATGTTAAAATCTGAGCCCCTAGTACTTCGGAATGTGACCTTATTTAGAAACAATGTTCACAGAAGTAATCAATTTAAAATGAGGTCCTAAGATGGATCCTAATCCAATATGACTGCTGCCTCTATAAAAAGGGGAAATTCATACACAGGGACACACATGTATAGAGGGAGGATGATCTGAAGAGATACAGGGGGAACACCATGGAAATAAAAGGCAGAGATCAGTGTGACATATCTACAGCCAAAGATTGCCAGCCAACCACCAGAAGTTATGAGGGGGACATGACAGAGACTCCTTTCTAGCTTGCAGAAGAAACCGACCCTGCCAACAGCTTAATTTCAGACTTTAAACTCCAGAACTGGGAGGCAACACATTTCTGCTGTTTAAGCCACTCAGTTTGTGGCACTTCATTGTGGCGGCCTACTTACCAGCAAACTAGTTGAGTAGATGGTCCCCAGTTCCGCTTTCCCTTCTTCAATATAGTTTACTATCCCACATTATTGAAATAGGTCTCTGCTTTCCTTCCCTCTAGATGTAAGATTTAGAGGTGGCAGGTACTACATTTTAAACATTTATGTTTCTCTGCAGCTCTAACCTCTTGTTTTGCACACTACAGCAATGGAATTAATTTTTGCTAAATATATTTTAAAATAGAAAAATGCACTGAAGCTGTTGAACAAAATACTTTTTACTTTCATAAGGAAATAAAAACAAAGAAAAATAGATGTAAACAGTCATGGAAAAACAAAATTATTTACTTCATTTTAATATAAAATATATCTCCATACATATACATATTTTCTTAAAATCATTAGTATTTATGACTATGAACTTTCAATGAAGGCAGATATATTTTACAGAAATAACTTAATGCCTATATATTTATAACTTTACAAGAGCTTGTTTATTACATGAATATTAATTATGGTTTTAATCTCACTCTATATTAATGTGACTGAAAATACAATGTTGATTATTACATTGTTTTGTATTACATCATAATACTTTTTTTAGCAACAATGAATCCAGCCTGATTTAGAATACATTAATACATGCAGAACAACAAATTAATTTAAAGGTTAGTAGTCTACATATATCAAAACCACAGACTAATAGGCCCTTCTATACTATGAATTGTCTGTATTATTATTACAGGGACTTCCATTAGCTCTCTTCTAACCATAATCATTTGACTGGAAAATTGGTTCAATACTAATGCATCACCTATTATGCTGTACTTTTAAAGAAAGGAATGTTGTACCGATACAGGGCAATTGTGAATAATAAAGATGGTTACACACACACACACACACACACACACACACACACACACACAAGGTTTCTTATAGGAATTCTGAGGTGATTTGCAAAACAAATTTTTTTCACACAATAAGTAAACACCTCACCGATGGTGTCTATGTGAAAAACTGCTTTAGCCAAATTCAGTTTAAAAAATAAAAACAAAAACGTTGAAATATATAATTTTACATCTTGAAAGAGATTTTAGAGGTCAACTAAACCTTTCAATTAATCTATAATAAGGCTTTTTTCACTATACTTTTAACTTCAGCTATCTCTTTTTGACACTACATAGGCATAGCCAAAGAAATGGAAACGTTATAATGTATGGTGGTGGGAAGCAGTAGAGGATGAATGCTATGTGCAGGTAATTTTTTGCTCTATGATCCTGGTTTCTTTTTTTAGTACAAGGTCAAATATTCAGTTATTTTTCTTGAGTTTGAAGTTCAAAGTGAACATTTGCTGAAACCATGACCTGAATTCATATCAGAAAATTTTGAGATCACAAATCAAATCAACACTTATAATTAAGCACAAGGCATGTAGGTCCATTTAATTTTTAATAAACCTGGTTGTTTAAACTTATAACAGAAGTAAAAATTATTTACACTCTGCTTTTTATATAAAAAATTTGGAGGAAAATAATTTTATTTCTGACTGGCAATGATGAAGGGAAGAAATCGAACTAAGAATGACTGCAGATTACTTTTGGAAAATAACATGATTTTCCTGAAAACTCAATATACACTCCATTTTGATGAAAGCCTGCTCTGAGCTGTTATGATAGATAATTAGACATATTGATAGACAATTGAGACATGTTCTATACAAATGCAGTTATTAGAAAACAGGGCAAATTTATGCATAAATGAGAGCTGACTTAGGTAGTTCAGACAAAAGTTTGGAGAGAGTATTCATCCACTAAATTCTCATCACTTTCATCTTTGTAGGAGAAACTGAGTTCAATTTTATACAGTACATACAGTCCTATACACAATCAGTGTTGTCAAAGATTTACAATCACTGTTCTCAAGGATTTACAGACTAAGAGGGAGGTATTTTATATGTATACATAATTATACTAGAAGTGGTATATTGTACATTTCACAAGAAAGATAGAAGGAAAAGAGTGAAAAGGGAATTCAAATGAGTGAGAGGTCACTGCTGGCTGAAATGATGATATAAAGTGTCTTAAAAGATACAGTAATCTGGAGCTGGCCAAACTGGGAAGGGGTGAGGTGCGTAATGTCATGAAAATGTTTCCCTCTAAAGGAATTCAAAGGATCTGAAGTTTTTTTTTTTTTTTTTAATGAGGTAATATTCTATCATAATCCCTCTTTCTTCTTAGAATAATACAGAGACCATTGATCATTATATGTTCTGATAGCAATATATTCCCTTTAATTAACTTCATTTAAATGTTGGAGTCACTGGGATTAAGTCTCTAAAAACGTGTCAATATAACCTAGACAGGTGAAAAAAAATCAGTGAAGTTCAATGTCTTTGAGGTGGGCCTCATGGCAGGAAATCACTGCAAGTGAAGCGTATGTTCTCTTTTAAATTTCTCACATTTACATACTATTACATAATAATGTATAAAATTTATTGAGTCATTATTTAGTGCCAAGCTTTTAACCTTATCTGTACATTATTTCATTTAATATTAGAATTTTGTGTAGTAGGACATCTTAAAATCCCCATCTTATGAATAGGGAAATAAGTAATCTAGACACATATGTAGTGAATAATGGAGAGAAATTTGAACCATGTAGTTTGATCAGAACCTATGTGCTTAACTCATGATGTTTTTCAGACACGTCAAGCGCCCTAATTATCCCTCGACATTGCATTATGTTTGCCTTTGATTTCAGAGTAGAAACATTCATAATACAAACTACAAGTTCATATGACAAATCAAGAGCATACTTTTATAGTATCTTCATGTTCTGAGAACTTCAGTATATAGCATTCTGAGCTGACAACATAAAAATGTACCATGTAATAATCCCTTTCATTTTAGTTTAATGAAACTACTCTATCCTGACCTATAAGCAGTAATTTCCTTTAAAAGTAGGTGTAAGGGGCGCCTGAGTGGCTCAGTTGGTTAAGCATCCAACTTCAGCTCAGGTCATGATCTCATGGTTTCTGAGTTCAAGCCCCGCATCTGGCTCTGTGCCGACAGCTTGGAGCCTGGAGCCTTCTTCAGATTCTGTGCCTCCCTCTCTCTCTCTGCCCCTCCCCAGCTCGCATTCTGTCTCCCTCTCTCTCTCTCAGAAATAAATGAAACATTAAGAAAATGAATAAATAAATAAATGTAGATGTAAGCTTCAAACCTCCAAAACACAAATCCTCCTGTATTTTTCTCATTACCTTTTGCTCTATTACATTCTTTGTAGCTTATATTACTTTATTACTTCCTAGGCTTTGATTTTAATTATTATATGAATTATATGCTTGATCATTATGTTTGAATTATTTGCTTCTTGGTGTTTAAGGTACTAATTATATATACTGTATATGTTTATATCTCTTCCAAGTTAATGTTGTGTGACTTTGAGGAAGCCCCTTCAATTCTGTGGCTCACGATTTCCACAAATGATTAATAGTCTGAATGACTTCCACAATTCCATTTAGCTCCTAATGTTATATTCTAAATCACCTCCTTCCCAAAGAGGTGAGATCTCAACTGTTTTGACCATCAGGGAGATGAAGAACCCTCTACACTGGGTTCTATCCTCTAGGTGTGGAAGCAGGGATAGAGGGGGAGCTCAGAGTGCTGACTCCTATAGACAAGCCAACACAGTTATCGTGTGTACAGTCTAAGGAATAAACCGTCTCTTTTAGAAGTTAGTAAACAGAATTTTAGTGAAATTTTATCTAATTTGTATCTGTTCCTTGTTTACTTTATCCCATGAACTTTTACTAACCAGGTAATGTTAAATAAACTGATGGTCAAATAAACAATTGCTATAAGTTTTGCGAAAATATAACTAAAATTACTACTATATTTGTACTATTTATTCTGTTTTATCTCAGTTAATCTTACTAAGCTTGTAAGACTTGTAAATACTTTGTATTATCCACTTTGTACATATTTTTCAGTGAAATACTCTACTTGTCAGCACCCTAAAGTTGTATGCTAAAATATTAAATTAAGACATGAAACAAAAGAGGTGCACCTCAGTGACTCAGTCGGTTGAGCATTCAACTTTGGCTCAGGTCATCATCTTGATGTTCATGAGTTCGAGCCCTGCTTTGGGCTCTGTGCTGACAGCTCAGAGCCTGGAGCCTGCTTCAGATTCTGTGTCTCCTTCTCTCTCTGCCCCTCTCCTGCTTGCACTCTGTCTCTTTCTCTCTCAAAAATAAATAGACTTTAAAAAAAAAAATTAAAGAAAGAAATAAGAGGTAACAGGATAGACAAAGTTAAATTTCAGTAAAATTTTTATAAATTCCACTTTTTAAAAGCAAATATGTAGATTATCATTTGACACGGAATGAATTATAGCTGTAGTTATAAAATATCAGAGTTTATTAAGCTGACTTTGAACAGTAAGTTAGTAAATTATTCAGTATAATGTAAAACAGTAGGATAACTTAAAGATCCAAGTAAAAGCTCACATTATTTTAATTTTTTAAACTTGATTTTTACAATACATACTTTGCATATTCATAAGAATTTCTCCTTATTAAATTATTGCTTTGTAAGAGCAATCTGGAATTTTTTTTAAACAATGAAAGCCTTGTTATCTAAAGTCCCCATCTATCTCTATAACTTTTTAAAAACATTTTTCTTAATCCTTTATTTACTTTTGAGAGAGAGAGAGAGACAGAGCATGAGCAGGGAAGGAACAGAGAGAGGAGATACAGAATCCAAAGGAGGCTCCAGGCTCTGAGCTGTCAGCACAGAGCCCGACTCGCGACTCGAACCCACAAACTGCGAGATCATGACCTGAGCTGAAGTGGGACATTTAACTGACTGAGCCACCCACGGGCCCCTTGCTATAACTTTTTTTAATGTTTATTTTTTATTTTGAGAGAGACAGAGAATGCAAATGTGCACGCAAGTGGGGGAGGGGCAGAGAGAGAGGATCCAAGCAGGCTCCTCATTGTCAGCACAGAGCCTGATGTGGGGCTCAGTCCCAGAAACCATGAGATCATGACCTGAGCCGAAATAAAGAATTGGAGGCTTAACCAACTTGGCCATCCAGGAGCCCCACGAAGTTTGCTTACTTTCAACAGTTATTTACAGTTGAAATATTTACATTAGTTTATGTCTAATTGGGCTAATAAACATTTTTATCTTTATGAGTCAGACTGAAATGTCATGAGCTTATGGTTTTGAGCCCAACATAAGTTCACTGGGGTTTTCTGAGGCAGGACAAGTTATATTTTATTCTAAACTATAAAAAGCCTATCAATAACTTAGAGTGGACAGATTCATAAAAAAAAAGTGGGGCAAAAAAACAAGCAAAGTTGAGAGAAAAAAATGAAGAGAAAGGAGAAGATAAATATAAATGACAATGAAGAGGTGAGGTCAGGTAACTTCACGCTTGCTCTTCGGTGCCCTTGGTCACATTTCTCCAACTTAAAACTGGTTCTCCATTACTATTTAAGGCAAAACACCTCTTCATCCTTCTTCATCAGTACCCTCTATTTAACTCCTGGTTACCTTTCTTCATTGAAATACACAGTGTGCCCTGTGTCACCATCTTCACCTCAAATTCTGTAAATCTCCCAGGTGGTTCTGACATCCAAGGGAGTGAAACACCACATATGGCCTCATATCCTGTTCTACTAACCTGGCATTCCTATATCTTTACTGCCCTCCTCCTTAGTTTATTTCACAAGAAAATGACTATCAGAATGTGTTCTATAATTATTCTATATTACTGTCCAACATTTTTTTCTGTACCCTTCCAGGATGGCATCCTCCACTCCACTTATCTCTTCAGATGTGGATTGGAAATTTGTGTTTGGACCCTCTAGACAAAGGTACAATGACAGACTTGTTTCAGCTGCACTTCTAAAACACTAAAAAATCCATTTTTTGATATTCAAAATAGTAACTTTATAACTACAGTTCAATTATGTTTAATTGTTATGTCTGTCTTTCCTGTACCAGCATCACATTATTATAATTACTGAGAAGAAAATTCCAAATTCCAATTCTCCCAAATTATTTCTTAATTTATTTTTATTAAGATTATATTTACACACTGGGGCGCCTGGGAGGCTCAGTCGGTTGAGCGTCCAACTTCAGCTCAGGTCATGATCTCACAGTTTGTCAGTTCGAGCCCCACATCGAGCTCTGTGCTGACAGCTTAGAGCCTGGAGCCTGCTTCGGATTCTGTGTCTCTGCTCCTCCCCTGTTCATGCTCTGTCTCTCTCTCTCTCTCTCAAAAATAAACATTAAAAAATTTTTAAAAAAGATTATTTTTACACACTTATTCATCTTGATTAATTTTATAATTTTTTGGTCATGTTCCAAAATAATCATAATAAAATTTCAAGTAAAACTGCATTTCATATTAGACAAGTTGGGGGCAATTGGCATCCTTTTGATAATGAGTCTTCCAATTTAGTAATTTTTCTCTGTGTATTTAATACTTCATTTATGACATACATTTTATTTTTATTTTTTTAAGATTTAAAAAAAAAATCCAGTTAGTTAACATACAATGTTATATTAGTTTCAGGTGTACAATATAGTGATTCAACACTTCCATACATCACTCCATGTTCATCAGGACAAGTGCACTTCTTAATCCTCATCACCTATACAATCCCCCCGCCACCACCCTGCCACTCCCCTCCCTCTGGTAACCATCAGTTTCTTCTCTATAGTTGAGTCTGTTTCTTGGTTTGTTTCAGTCTTTCTTTTCTTTTTCCTTTACCAGTTTGTTTGTTTTGTAAATTCCACATATAAGTGAAATTATATGGTATTGTCTTATTTTGCTTAGCATTACACTCTCTAGACCCATCCATGTTGTTGCAAATGGCGAGATTTCATTCTCTTTTATGGCTGAGTAATATATCATGTCAACATCTTCTTTATCCACTCATCAATTGATGGACACTTGGGTTGCCTCCCTATCTTGGCTATTGTAAATAGTGTTGCTATAAACAAGGGGTGCATGTATCCCTTTAAATTAGTGTTTTTGTATTTTTTGGGGAAATACCCAATGGTGCAATTGATGGATCATAGGGTAGTTCTATTTTCAACTTTTTGAGGAAACTCCACACTGTTTTCCAGAGTGGCTACACCAGATTGCATTCCCACCAACAGTGAAACACTTTCACTGCATCCCAAACTTTTTGGACTGTTGTGTTTTTATTTTCATTTGTTTCCATGTACTTTCTAATTTCTTCTTTTATTTCCTGGTTGACCCATTCATTGTTTAGGAGCACGTTATTTAACCTCCATGTATTTGTGGTCTTTCCAGATTTTTTCTTGTGGTTGACTTCTAGTTTCATAGGATAAGAAAAGATGCATGGGATAACTTCAATGTTCTTGAATTTGTTGAGGTTTGTTTTATGGGCTAATATGTGATCATTCTGGAGGATGTTCCATGTACACTTGAAAATAATGTATATTCTGCTGTTTTAGAATGAATGTTCTGGGTATATCTGTTAGATCCATTTATTCCAGTGTGTCATTCAAAGCCATTGCTTCCTTGTTGATTTTCTGTTTAGTTGATCTGTCCATTGATGTAAGTGAGGTGTGAAAGTCTCTCACTGTTATTGTATTATTATTAATTTGTTCCTTCATGTATGTTATTAAGTGTTTTATGTATTTGGGTGCTCCTATGTCTTATGCATAAATATTTATAATTGTTATATCTTCTTGTGTGATTGTTCCCTTTATTATCATTATATAGTGTTCTTTGTCTCTTATTACAGTCTTTGTTTTGCAGTCTATTTTGTCTGATATAAGTATTGCTCTTCCAGCTTTCTTTTGATACCCATTTGCACAATAGATGTTTCTTCATCCCCTCATTTTCAATCTGCAGGTGTTTTGCGTCTGAAACGAGTCTCTTGTAGACAGCATATAGATGAGCCTTGTTTTTTTAAATTTTTTTTATCCGTCGCCCTATGTTTTATGATTGGAGTGTTTAGTCCATTAACATTCAAAGTAATTATTGATTGATATGTATTTATTGCCATTTTGTTACTTGTTTTGTGGTTGTTTCTGAAAGTTTTTCTGATCTTTTCTTGTCTTTACCTCTTTCATGTGTTGCTGATTTTCTTTAGTGACATGTTTGGATATTTTTCTCTTTATTCTTTGCATTATTATTAGTGGCTTTTGATATATGGTTACCATTAGGTTTGCATATAACTTCTTCTGCATATAGCAGTCTGTATTAAGTTGATGGCCATTTAAGTTTGAACCCATTCTTTTCTTCTCCCCATGTTTTAGGTATATGTTATTATATTTTATATCCTTTTTTTCATGAGTTCCTTGACTGATTTTTTACAGAAATATTCATTTTACTCTTTTTGTGTTCCCTTCTATCACTTTTGATCTCTCCTTTCCACACTTTGAGTGGAAAAAAATCACTATATTTTGCATATTTAATTATAATATGTATTGGTGTGCATACGACATATGTTTTATAACTTTTATATAGGTTCTATGCTTTCCTTCTTAAAGTAATTTGTAGACTTTTGTTTTTGCTATTGGAAATGGCATTTTTCCTCATTATATTCCCAAGGACATAATTTTTTACTTGCAGAATAAAAAATTATTTTTTGTATTTATGTTTAACTATCTTATTAAATTTTCATAATACAACTAATAGTATAAGTTATCAACTGTATCACCATCAAAGAATAATTATGTTCCTTTTTAGAACACCTATGTTTTTACTAAATGTCATATTGACTACAATTGTCAAATAATGTGATAATCAGTAATCATGGTGGAAAATTTCTTTTGTTTCTGATAATTGAAATGTTTTTAGATATTTACTATTAAGGAAAACGACTGATAGCATGAAGAAGATATTACTTTATTAGGTGGGTATTAATAATTCTTACTTTACCAGATTTTGTTGTGAGTTTCTAAGATGAAAAAATTCTAAATGTTATCAAATATTTTTTTAGGTTTTGAGATGGTTCACTTTTACTTTGATTTACTATGGCCAAGGATTATACTAACATATTTCCTAATCTTGACAGTTAAATCACTTGAATAGATTTCTATAGTTTTTAAATATTTTTGTTAGCTCTTAGTTTCTAATGTTGTATTTTTCAAATAAATTAATAAATCATATTCTTCAATAGTATCTTTTTCATTATCATAGGTTTCTATTTTTTTCTATAATATATAAATGTTGAAATAACTTCAGAATTAGTTATTTTAAAGACATAATCACTAGTCCAGGGATTTTGCTAAAGATAATTATATAAAATTAATTTGTGCAACAATTGTGGTGTTATATTTAAAATCTATAGGGGCGCCTGGGTGGCGCAGTCGGTTAAGCGTCCGACTTCAGCCAGGTCACGATCTCGCGGTCCGTGAGTTCGAGCCCCGCGTCAGGCTCTGGGCTGATGGCCCGGAGCCTGGAGCCTGTTTCCGATTCTGTGTCTCCCTCTCTCTCTGCCCCTCCCCCGTTCATGCTCTGTCTCTCTCTGTCCCAAAAAAAATAAATAAAAAACGTTGAAAAAAAAAAAAATTAAAATCTATAATGGCATTATATGTAGCTCTCTGTCTTATATTCACTTCACTCAAGCCATGATGGCCTTTCTGTTATTTTTTAAATACGTCAAATCATTCTATGTTTCACTGCCTGCAATTGCTCTTACCTCTACCTATAAATTTTATTTCTAGCTGTATTTGAGTAGTTCATTTTGTTTCTTCATCCAGATCTCTGCTTTACTATTATTTTAGAGAGTCTTTCCTTAACCATTATTCTATCTAGAATAACATTGTTCAAATGTCCTTTTCTTTCCTCTTTTTTTTGGGTTACATTTTTCATCAATTTTGGAATCAGTTTTATAGTATATATCTTTGAAAGAAATACATGCTATTAACATTTAAATTATATTAGCATTTTGAGTAATCTATTAAAAGTTTTACATACTTCCCCAAACATGTGTGTGTACTGTTATGGCCTTTTTATTGTTACTAATCTTATATTTCACTTCTCTTTTATTTAATGATGAAACTTTACAAAATATTATTGATTTTTTAATTTACATAAATATTAAATTTATTATTCTGTATAAATTTCTTTAATTTATTTGCTCTCTTTTCTTATTTTTAATTTATCTTATGTTTATTATTTCTTATGTTTATTTTAATATGTTTAAATTGACCTTAAACTTCATTTGTCTTTCTTTTTATGAACACTTAATATGTATAGTTTTCTATAACAAATTTATTGAATAGCATCCCTTATTTCGTGTAATGGTGCTATCTTTTTACTTTCAGTACAGTCTATAACATGCCCTTGAATTTCTTATTTAACAAGAGAGTTATTTAAGGGAGTGTGTTATTTGTGCATGTCCATACAGGTTTTACTTGTGCTTATGTCAGAAAATGTGGTTGATATTTTGTCTATATATAATTTCCTTAGGTTTTCTTTGAGTTATAAATATATAATTTTTAAAAAAGGTAAAAAGCAAACATGTAAAATGAACACTTACCCCAAATTTTAGTTAACTCGTTAATTAATAATTGAACCAGGTAGGGGCGCCTGGGTGGCTCAGTCGGTTGAGAGTCTGACTTCAGCTCAGGTCATGATCTCACAGCTCGTGAGTTCAAGCCCCGCATTGGGCTCTGTGCTGACAGCTTGGAGCCTGCAGCCTGCTTCAGATACTGTACCTCCCTCTCTCTCTGCCCCAACTCACTTGCATTCTATCTATGTCTCTCTCTCAAAAAAAATAAAAAAATAAAAAAATAAAAATTAAAAAAAAATTGAACCAGGTATATGTTAAACTAATATTAAGGGTATTTTAAAAGCTACATACATTTGGACAATTTAATGAAGTAATGTCAGGAAAACCATACTGGCTTACGTATAAAACTGATTATTGACTAAGAGACCCAAAGACCACAATCACTGTGGTTATTTGTATCTTTATCGGACAAAATCTACAAATTAAACCTTGCTTGGGAAAAATAATCAAGGCCAAACCATAATTTATTGTGTTTATTTCCAAGTTTTGCATAATTAACCTTCTTGTGGGGGAAGCTAAGAAACAGTCACAAGCCCACTAAAATACTTGGATTTAATCATAAGATTACAAAATGATTCTCCTCCCTCACATTTATCACCACATAAAGAGGGCTCCAATGTAATAGTATATTATAGCTGAAAGCACTGCAAAACACAGACTAAAGTTAAAGAGAAGCTTCTAGAGAAGCCCAAAGATAAGAGGGGACACAGAGGAAGGACATTTGCAGAATTTCTAGCCTCTTGGCACCTACAGCTACATACAATACTTAACACGACCAACTCCTAATCAGGTTGACAAAATACCTTACATTAAATGTATATCTAACTCAGTTCCTATCTCCAATAAATAATATCTAAATTTTAACAATAACAATAACAACAACAACTAAGCACAAGGCATGCCAAAAAGGTAAGAAGAAACACAGTTTGAGAAAAAGTAAGCATCAGCATAAGACTCAGCTATGATGCAGATGCTGGAATTATAAAATAACTGATTAATATTTTAATGGCTATGATGGTAATGTAGACAACATGCAAGAACAGATGGTCAATGAAAGTAAGATATGGAGACTCTAAGGAAGAGTCAAAGGAAATACTAAGAATCAAAGTGCAGTCACAAAATTGAAAAATGCCTGTGATAAGCACATCTGTAGCCTGAACACAGTCAAGGAAAGAGTAAGTGAGCTTGACAATTTTGATGAAACACAGAGAAAATTATTCATTAAATTGGGCTGTGTTACTTAAAAGTTTTTAATTATCATGACTGATCTTATGCACAATAGCTTATATAAACGCAAAAATATTTTTCCTTTATGGCTGGTTTCTTTTGTTTGCTTTCTGATTTCAACTTCAGAATAATGATACTTTTTTCTTTAGTGAAACAATAAATACTTTTACTCTACTTCTTAACCAAATATGTGCTAAGTGTTAGTATTTTTACTTATTTCTACTTGTTAATTTAATTTATAGAATTTGTGATTGTAAATGAGATCCGTTGAAATATCTTCAGTATTAAATACAACTTTAAAGCTGAATTAAACACCCAAATTGTCATATATATACTCATTTCCTACAATGCTGCTTTTGAAGATAAGTACCATCTGATATCCAACACTTAGCAAGAAGATGTTGTGCAGAACATGACACATACTAATTCCTGAGCCTTAGTAGCAATCCAGGACTAAACTCAGGCAATGACTTTATTTATTTTAGTACATGTTTTAATCCCCAAACTGGTTGCCAATAGTTAAGGAAAAATAACAGTTAAAAAATATTTATTTATTTTGAGAGGGACAGAGACAGCAAGAGTGGAGGAGGAGCAGAGAGAATCCCAAATATGCTCCACACTGCCAGCACAGAGCCTGATGCAGGGCTTGAACCACAAAACCATGAGATCATGACCTAAGCTGAAAGCAAGAATGGGTGCTTAACCTACTGAGCCACCCAGGTGCCCCAGGAAAAATAACCTTCTAAATACTATCTAAATTGTAATAAAAATTAAAAAAATGGGACATGGGGAGGGAGAAGCATTATGGAAATTTCCTCATTTATTTAGATATTTATTTATTTATTTATTTATTTATTTATTTATGGAGTTTATTTATTCTGAGAGAGAGAGTGACAGAGAACACATGTGTGAGCATGCACACATGTGAGTGGGGCAGGGAGAGAGAGAGAGAGAGAGAGAGAGAGAGAGAGAGAGAGAATCTCAAGCGGGCTCTACACTGTCAGCATGGAGCCTGATGCAGTCTTGATCATACCAACCTGGAGATCATGATCTGAGCCAAAACCAAGAGCATGACCCTTAACCAACTGAGCCATCCAAGGGCTCCTATTTAGATATTTAGAACATGAAATATGTCAAGGGTAATGTGCACAAATTCAAAGACAAAATAGCAGAAGCAATCATTCCAGTGAAATTTAAATCACAGTTTTAATTCTTTTCAGAGGTTTAATATAGATGTTTTCCTCTAATCGCTTCCTCCTATGATCAGATTATCTGAAATTTCCTCCAGTAGCTACATTTTGGGAAGATAAAATGAATGTTGCCCTTATTCTAGTTGAGCAAGTGTGTAACTCTGGGTCAATCTTACACCAGTGGACATTAGGTTGTCATTCTGGCATGTTTTTTTTTTTTATTTTTTTTTTAACATTTATTCATTTCTGAGACAGAGAGAGACAGAGCATGAACGGGGGAGGGTCAGAGAGAGAGGGAGACACAGGATCTGAAACAGGCTCCAGGCTCTGAGCAGTCAGCACAGAGACCGACGTGGGGCTCGAACTCACATACGGCGAGATCGTGACCTGAGCTGAAGTCGGACGCTTAACCGACTGAGCCACCCAGGCGCCCCTCATTCTGGCATGTTTTATAGTGACTGAGCAATACTATGGTCAGAATGTGTTCTTCATTCATAGTTTTTATATAATGCATTATAGCAAATCTCCACTAATCAAAGTAGTCCTCATCATTATTTCCTTCCCACCATATCTATGAGAAATACTATCACTTCTTTTCTGACTTATGTTCAGTGAATTTTTTATTTCTTTAGATACTCTTTCCTACAGGATGTCATTCAATTTCTTTTATTTTCCCATGTTTTTGAAAGCCAAATATTTTAAGTACCTTCAATATTGTTCTGGTATTATGATTAAGTCCTTTAAAAAGCTTCTTTTTTCATTCCATGGTCAGGAGTAAAGGTTCTATGCAAAATATATGAGTAAAATAAAAGAATGTGCAGCAATTTAAAATTGGACTTGAAACAATAGATCACTGACTATAAGAATTTCAATGTGATATTTCATTTTTATGTATGTTATTATACATTATATGTTTTATATACATATTTTATATATAAATATTTATTATATGTAAATATGTCATACATTATTGTATATAATTTATAAATATTAATGATATATAATCTATACACAGATATTATTATATTTATATTAACATGACTTGATATGTGTATATATTGTGAAATGATTGCCACAATAAAATTAGTTAACATATCCATCACCTCACATGGGTACCTGTGTGTGTGTGTGTGTGTGTGTGTGTGTGTGTGCACGTGTGTGTTGAGAACATTTATTATCTTCCCTTAGCAAACTCCAAGTATACAATGTTACCCATATTCACCATGATGTCTGTTAGATCCCCATAAATTACTAATTTTGTAACTGAAATTTTGTTCACAAATTCATTTTTTTTTGAGCTTCTAGTATGCATGAACTGAGAATCTGACACTGTCCTTTCCCTAGGGAACTCACAGGTTGGTAGAAGGCACAGGTTTGAGACAGGTAAGCTATAATAATGGCAAATGCATAGTGTTTTATGCTGAAAGGTCTGTTCAAGCTCAAGGAAGAGAGTAAGTGGCTTAAAAGAAGAGATTGTGTTTCTATAAATTATATTAAATTTGTTTTAAACATATTAATTATTGTTACATAATTTTCTCTCTTTATTCTAAAGAGAGAATTTTTTTTGCATGTTTTATTTGTTCTAAAAAATATACAGAAAGGCATCTCTTTTATAGAGATATTGATGGTTAAATTTAGTCTGTTTACTTATTTTAACTGATAAATTCCCATCTCATAAAACAGTGTCAGATGATTTATAGACAATATTGAAAGTCAAATATTTTTTTAAGTTTATTTATTTTTGACAGAGAGAGAGAGACAGACAGAGACAGAGCATGAGTGGGGGAGGGGCAGAGAGAGAGGGGACACAGAAACTGAAGCAGGCTCCAGACTCTGAGTTGTCAGCACAGAGCCAGACAAGGGCCCAAGCTCACATACCGCTAGATCATGACCTGAGCCGAAGTCGGATGCTCAACTGACTGAGCCACCCAGGCGCCCCTGAAAGTCAAATATCTTAAGCACATGCTTTTAGTTTAGATGTACTTTTCTCATCTTGAAAGCTAAGAACCTAGAATTTATGATTTCAGTTATCTCGTTACCCTGTGTCTAGCACAACTCAAAAAGTTATGAGTGAAAATTAAGTGTTCATGACAGAGTCTCAATGTTTTAATACTTAATAATGTTCAAATTGGCATAGATGAAAGTGGCAAAAACATGTTTATTCTAATGCTTATGTTTACTTTTTTCATAGCTCGCATGTCCACAAACACATGCATTTCACTCTACCCATTTCACGTTTGCTCACAGGAAACATTTTAAAACTTTGGTTTTCTCAGACTTTCATGATGACTTCTTTTCTTCCCAGTCTTTTGTATGCTTACTGACCTGCATAAAGAATAAAAACTACATCTATTTAGCTGCTGCCAAGAAATGGGGCATCATATTGAGCAGCAGGCTGGATGCAAGTTTCTGAGCAAATGATTTGCGATTGGATCTGTCTCCCTTTTTACTGAGTCTACCATTGGTTCGAGTGCTCTGTTCAGTTTGAGATTATAAAAGCCAGAAAATGATCACAAGGTGAATTTCAATAAATTGAATTTATGATAAGTGTGAAGGATAATTTGCTGACAGCTTTAAATTGTAAGCACTTCTTTCAATTGTAAATATAACCAAATTGCTTTGTTTTTCTCATAAGAGATTCAGCACCTTGAAACAAAGATTTGCTATAAAACAAGCTTTGCAACATCTGCTCCCTGTCTCTAAAGCCCTGAGACAGGTGAAATAGAACTTTGGCTGTATACACTATGTTTTAAAGCTTTGGCACTGGAGAGGAATGCTTTCTTTACATTTGTATGGGTAAAGGGATTAACATTCTTTAAAAAGTTAAAACACCAGACCTGTTTTAAATATATCTATCTAGTTTGGAGACATGGTCTACACCAATATAAATTTAAAACTTCAGTCTGAGTAAAATAATTTGAGGTTTTTATTTTCATGTTGCTTGAATATTTGCATGTTTAATGTTTTGGGAGATTCATCAGGTGGTTTTAAAAAATGACCACATATTATTAAAAAATTATAAAGATTAGCCTTCCTCTGGAGGGTCCCATGATCTACAAATATTCACCTGTCAATATATGTAGAAATGTAGAATGTTAACAAAAGATGCTATGCAAAAATACTACATAAACTAAGAAACGTGAAAACACACACAAAGTCTCTAGTGACCAGATATATGCATTGAGATATCACCATATATTCATTAGATTAACCCAAACTAAAAAGTCTGAAATAGAAACTTTGAAAAAGGATGTGAAGCCTATTGGAACACTTATGTGCTGCTGATGACAGCATCAGTTGTTACAATCGCTTTGGAAAACCATTTGACATGTTCTAGTAAAGCTGAAGATGGATGAAAGCACATGACTCTCTACTGCAAGTTATATACCTTAGAGCAACTCTGTTAAATAGGAAAATTCAAGTCTGATATGTAATTTAAATTTTCCAGTAGCCATATTAAAAAAAATAATAGTGGTGATATAAAATTTAACAATGTATCTTATTTAGCTCCCTAGATCTAAAACATTATTTTAACAATGATCAATATAAAATTATTTAGGAGATATTTATTATTTTTTTGGTACTGCCTTCAAAATCAAGTGTCTTTCTTATACTTAGAGCACACCTAGATTGTAACGACCACATTTTAAGTACTTACTAGCTACATGTGGCCAGTGTCTGTTGTGCTGGACCTTCAGCCTTAGTACTCTCTTCATATGTGCACCAGGAGGCATGCACAAGAATGTTCATAGCAACATTATGATTAATAGTCTATATTGGTCAATGCTGAGTCAGTAAAACAGAACCCATGGCCATGGTCCAATAGAGGAAACATAAAATACAAAGCTACTTACATTCATGTTGTAAGTGTTGAAAACCCTCCAAATCAAACAAGCGAGCAAGCAAACAAACCATGAGCCAACCCAGAGATAAATAACAGCAGTAAGCAGCTACATCTCTCAGGCTGATAGAATATAAAGAGACCATGGCTTCCTTTAGGTCCAAACTCCTTAGTCACTTACAGAGCTTTTAATGATCTTGCCCCTATTTATTTCTCCATTTTCAATTAAAAAATAAATTCCCTACGCTTTCCATATGTGCCAACTGTAGCAACAACATGCAGTTCCCAGAAGATGCTCTTTTACTCTTTTGTTTCATACTTTTGTGCCATTGTGCATATAGTCTAAGTTGCCTGACAAATCCTTGATAACACTCCTTCCAATCAACTTTCTCTAACCACAGGCAGATGTAAACTTCTTCCATAGGAAGATTGCGCCTATCTTCTCAACTCTCACTTGCCGCACTGCATTAATCATATGTCTATACAAGGCCAGCACACTTAAGCATGTTCTCATTTAAACACTTCTCCTATCTGTTTATAATATTGGCCTTGCTTTCTGCACTGTATCATAATGTATTTAAGAATAGGTATTTCAGTAATTCTATATTACCAGCTACTGGTACCTGTTAGGTATTAAAATAATATTTAGGAATAAACTAAACAATTGAGATGTTCAAATAAAAAATGTAATACAAACACATTTCTGAGTGAAAGTAACTTGGTTTATAATATGCCTTCCAAAACTGTATTAACTGCAATGATTTGGACTATCTCTAGTGTTAGCCAGGTCATAACTGGCCAGGATAGAGAAAAACTTTAATGAAAATTAAAAGTTTAATCAATATAATCTGCACACTATAATTTAGTTAAGAAAATATTAATTCTTTATTTGATATATTTATAACTGCATAAGTCAAAGTTCATGTACTACAAGTAATGTAATACAAGAGAAAACATAAACTAATTTTTACATAGCAGAGAAATAATAAAACAAATATTGCAATTTCCTTGTAACTGCAACACCTATCCAAAAAAAGGGTAAAAGATAAATTCCCTTTTTTTAAATAGTAAAAGCCTGACTTTGTTTTTGAAACTTTATTTATATTTTATTTCATTATTTTTTTTGTAGTTTCAAGTTTTTATTTAAATTCCAGTTAGTTAACATACAGTGTAATATTAGTTTCAGGTGTTGAATTTCGTTTCATCGCCTACATGCAACACCCAGTGTTCATCACAAGTGCCCTCTTTAATGCTCACCATCCATCTAGCCCATCCTCCACTCCCTTCCCTCCATCCGTCCAGTAACCCTCAGTTTGTTCTCTACAGTTAAGAGTCTGTTTTATGCTTTGCTCCTCTCTTTTTTGTCCCCCATGTTTATTTGCTTTGTTTCTTAAATTTCACATATGAGTGAAATCATATGGTATTTGTCTTTCTCTGAAACTTGTTTGTTTTGCTTTACGTTTCTTAACATTTCTGTTGGTTCACGACCTCCTCAGGAGCATTCCAGGTGAAATCTGAAACTGTCCTGGCACATGAGTGCAGGGAGAGACCAAAGAAAAAGGCAGGTCTGTCCAGGTTCGTAAGTGGAAGTAATAAGCAAAGGGGACTTATATATGGTGTTTGTCTTGGGCGGGAATAAGATGAATGGATCTCTGCACCTGCCTGCCAAATCTTAAAAGTTTATGAGGAGGCCTTAACGGGCTTCAGTCACTGATAATGTGGTGCAGGTCTTCTCAACACCACATTACTACCACAAGACTCTGTCCTTGGACCAGTCTGGGAATGGGGAAAGCAAAGACAGGGGAAGGGGTAAGGAGCCTCCCATTGCCTGGGTCCAGCTCACGGTCAGCCAGCAATTACAAAAATAATAATAATAATAATAACTTCTACTGGAACTATTTAACCTTCTTATGGAATTCAGTGGGGGGGGGAAGGGGGAGGAAATCTTTCAAATAACTCGGCCAGTTAGTATGACTAATATAAAACTTTGGAATTAAAACTGAAAACTCATTGAGTTTCTTTTCTGGAATTAAATCTAAAAGAGATTCCAAATAACTATAAAATGGCTGAAAGACTGAAAGAACATGTAGAAAAGTAAAATATATCTATTTTGGTACAATAATGCCTTTGGGGATCCTTGCAGATATTTTCTTTGCTTCTGTATTTAGAAAAAGAGAAATATATATTGGAGTGCCTGGGTGGCTAAGTCAGTTAAGTGTCCAACTTCAGCTCAGGTAATGATCTCACAGTTTGTGAGTTTGAACCCCCATCAGACTCTGGGCTGACAGCTCAGAGCCTGGAGCCTGCTTCAGATTCTGTGTCTCCCTCTCTCTCTGCCCCTCCCCTGCTCTTTCTCTCTTTCTCACTCTCAAAAATAAACATTAAAAATTATTTAATTTACAAGTGCAGACATTTGGAAGCAATGCTTTTGTGTTGTGTGGATGTGCGTGCATGTGTGAGTGTGTGCACGCAAGTGTGTATGGGTGTACCTGTGTTACAGGGGTCCACATAAGTGAGCACAATTTTAAACATTTCTTAAAATTCTGATTTGGAGACTACAGATGGTAATATGCATTTACATAGCAAAAACAGAGAGTTTCAACCATTGTTTCATCACTTTCATGAATATGGGTAGTTAGACTTGGTATTTCTCTTCTAAGTCTTTTTATGTCCTGCATTCTCCATCTTTTCCTTCTTGCCTATCTTGGTGCTAGTTGTTGAGTGGTTGTCTTCTTCCCTGAAGTTACTCAGAGAAAATTATAACTTTCCCTCCTTTTGGCATGAGACTCACTCACCAGTCTCTCCAGAGAAAGAAACCCTGTGAGAGCCTTCTCCTAGTACCACAGGACAGGGTTGGGGATAAGTCAGATGGGATACCATGAAAACCTGAGTTTGTCATGGTTTTATTGTGTAAAATGTGATTTTTCTGCACTTCAAATTTTATTAGTTTGATGGTATGGCTGGAATTCCTACATCCCTATTAATTTTGATTCTTTTATTTTGTTAATGCCTCTTGTTGAGAGAAAGAGAAAGATAGAGCATGCGTGGGGGAGGGGAAGAGAGAGAGAAAGACACAGAATCCAAAGAAGGTTCTAGGCTCTGAGCTGACAGCTCGGAGCCTGACGTAGGCCTTCAACTCATGGAGTGTGAGATGATGACCTGAGCCAAAGTCGGATGATTAACCGACTGAGCCAGCCAGGACCCCAATTTTGATTCTTTTAAGAATTCTTGTGTTTTTTTTAAATTATCAAAATTATTTGATTATTTATGGATTAATTTGTGCTTGGTTTTCTATGTGAATAGATTTGAGAAATGTGAACTGTACAGATGTTCCTCAAAATATCTGCAAAATATCTTCTTCCCAAATTTTATGTTGATGTATGTAAAAATGCGTGTATATTGATGGCCAAAAATTCTCCTAATAACTCTAATTTAGCCTATCTCACAACTCCTGAATCCTAGGAAGGATGGAGAATGTATGTAGTCTGAGATGATATTCTGTGTGGGATGATTTTTTGAGGCGTAAAATGTAGGAAGTTGAATTTAAAACATTATGTATTTAGAAGAAAATGAAAATAAGGAATACAAGGCCTCAAATTAATTTTTAATTAATTAAAATTAATTTTTAATAATGGGGTCATATTTTAAATAATTTAGAAATCAACTCCGAACTAGATTTTCTCACATGTACTGAGTGTGCTGCCAGCTTAAAAAATATTTTTGTTAATTTTGATGCATATATTTTTGATGAGACTGCCTTGCCAAAATATGTATCTCTTAAAGTTTATTTAACTGAAATTGCCATTGCTCCTAAGAGAAAATCTGCATGAATGAACTTGGTTAAGATAAGTCAACTATCACTATATCAGATGGAACAGGCATCTGCTAATGTCCTGCAACTAAGAACAACATGTATGGAATGCAATCGATGATGCTATAGATGGATTAAAAAAGAGAGAAACAGAGACAGAACAAAATCCTGTAAGACATATTGAAGAAATAATTAAAATAGAAGTCTGAATGCTACTTTTATCTTATTAATATAAATCTTTTAAATAAATTTAACTAAAATATAATTTATACTTTTGGCTTAGCTGATACTAAAATGCCCCTTTTCCTTCTGATTTCTGCTATATTTTGCTTCCCCTTATAGCTGAGAAACACTCAAGATATCTTGGAAGATTTTGTTGTTGTTGTTCACTATGTCAGACTGCCTGTTTAGTTATATTGGTGAAGATGGGCCAGTGGCAAAAACGTGCCACAGAAATTTTTTATTTTCTAGAAAAAAAAACATTTCAAAAGGAGAAAAGTCTTCTCTCAAATTTCACGGGAATTCTCTTCGTGCAGCTGTGAGAATTTTTTCTTCATTTATCTCCAGCTCAGAAAACTAGTCACACCATTTTTATAGTGGAGGTTTGGATTTTTTGTTGTTTGTTGTTTCACAATGCCAGGTTATTCTTTAACTCCCATAAGAAAAAAAAATCTATATTATGTGGAGTTGACTACCAAAGGGATTCCAGCAAAGTCCATAGTCATGCACTATTTTTATTTTTGTGAACAAAACTGTTTTCTTTAGCTTCCAGATCACCAAGAAATCAACTCAGTGGAAAATGTTACCAAAACCAACTGAAAGTAATGTAATTTGTGTACTCATGTCTATATGCGATATGTATACCAGGTTAAAATTTGTGAAAATGTATGAAATTTAAAAGTATAATCTCCCGTGCAATTTTCACACCTTGCATTGTAAGTGAAAATAACAATAGCATTGGGAGATAATTGGCACATATAGTGACTTACCATATGTTGGATGCTATGTATTAACTCATTTTATTCTCAAAAGATTCTTAAAGTAAAATAAGATTTCAAATATAATCCTATGAATACATTTCTAGCATTACTTTCATGTTCAACATTTCTACAAAGTACGTATATTACTCTGACTTTTACACTCAGAGAAAAGAGGAAAAGACTGTACTACTTGCTGAATGCCTCCTAATAAAAATTTAGTTATCTTCTAGTTACATTTTAGTATATTTAGATAATAAGAAGCCAATTATAATGTCAAAAATTCTACAAGAGTTTAGAAAATTTAAAAACAGGGGAATCCAGTGATCTAGGAAAATGGTTTAAAGATTAGGCTCAGTCTTAGAAAATATAACGTAAAAAAGAAAGACTTTTGACATTTCTATAGGTTAAAGAGCAAATCATCTTAGCTCAAGATTATTTTTATTAGTATTCATTCTTATCTTGAAAAAGAAATTGTTTGATATGAACTTCAAATACCATTTTTTTGCTATCTAAAAACATTAACACAATTACCATTACTTTATTTCTTATTTAAAGCACAAAATTAACTGAATAGAATTAACTACAAAATCCATCTAAATGCTCTATTCAATTGTGTGCTTCTTGAAAACAATGTGATTTATCAGGTAACCCAGGACAAACAGATTTATTGGCAAGATGGGAAGAAGGGTAAAAACAATAGCTGAGTGAATATAAAAATATCAGATAAACTGTAGGATTATATATAAATATAAACCTTCTGGACTGTGTCTCCAAGCAAAATATATCTTTGCTGTCAGTTTTGTTGGTACTAAGCTGCAGAATTTGGAAAGTTATTCCAAAATTTAAAATTGAAGGAACAATTAAATAATTGAAAGGAAACATGCTGCCTAAAAGAAATAGGCTAATTTTGAAAACACACTTCACTATTATTATATTTAAATGAGGTTCTCGATCACTTGATCTGACCCTGCGTGGTGCATAGCAATTGCAGTGGCACAATATATTTGAAGGAGGATTATTATAATTTACTAAGAGGTGCTGGAGGGGATTAGGAAACTTGGAAGGCCAGCGCTGCACTTCCATAATAGACAGCACTGCCAGATAATTAACCTTGCTGTTTGTTTAGCATCCACCGAATGCTTCATTACTGATTCAGTCAATTATCTCCTGGTAATGACCGCTACAGAAGGTAGAATTGCTTAATTAAAATTATTTAGACCAAGGAGGAACTTTGATTGGGCCATGCATATTAGAAAGGCTTGATTAATCTTGATGAGATACACAACTCATTGAAAGCTTTACTTTATTGTATCAAAATGCCAAACTCATTCTTTTTCCAATCAAAAATAAAATATTTTTTCCTTTGCCAATTTACATTTAAAAAATAAGAAAGCGGCAAGAGGGTGGATGAAAATTGACCTTTTCAGTGCTGTTTTTACTAGGGTGAGGTTTGAAGAATGAAAGTAGAATCCTATTTATTTCATAAGAGGCAATTGATATAAAAAGAACTCCTTATTGCTTGAAGAAATGGTATATACAAGGCAGACAAACTGGCACTATGTGTGTGCACCAGTTAAAAGATGCAAATGGATTTTACCTTCACTTTTCTTCGTGTGGAACACAAATGAATCCCCTAGTTCTTTCTTTATGTTAGCATGGCCACCTGATTTGAGAACTGGCCAGTTGATGTGCTTTGTGCATGAGGCAGAATATACTGGGTTTAGGACAAATCTCTTTCATTTCAGCAGCAGAAGTACTAGAGGGTCTATATTGCCTCGTCATTTTTCCCTTGAGTAAAGAGCCCTCTTTTTTTTTTTTTTTTAATGAAGACAGGGTTCATGGTTCTACCTCATTTCTAACTATAGTGAGATCAAAGAACAGTATTTCATCTTCTTGACTTCTCAAGATAAAAATTCCTAAGTGAACTTTGTAAGGTGCAGTCATGTAAAACTGCATTTTTAAATTTTTGGTTTGGGGCGCCTGGGTGGCTCAGTCGGTTAAGCAGCCGACTTCGGCTCAGGTCATGATCTCGCGCGGTCCATGAGTTCGAGCCCTGCATCAGGCTCTGTGCTGACAGCTCAGAGCCTGGAGCCTGCTTCAGATTCTGTGTCTCCCTCTCTCTGACCCTCCCCCGTTCATGCTCTGTCTCTCTCTGTCTCAAAAATAAATAAACGTTAAAAAAAGAATTAAAAAAAATTTTTTTTGGTTTGTTTTTGTGGGAAGAGAGATTTTTGTTTGTTTTACATATGGTACCTCATTTCAAAGCTCTTTAAACTTCAGAAAGATACTGATAATTGCTGCAGAAGCTTTCCAATAAACATGCTTACTGTTTAATGAAGTAAAAGTTATTCTTGATTGTATATACCAACCCACAAATACATTAAGTTCATATAGGGTAACTGGAACCTACATATGATTTAGAAAATGACTACTCAAAGTTAATGAAAAAGCATCCTGAAAGTTTTTAGATGTGATACAGATTCCTCCAAAACACTTCCCTATTTGAGGTCCAATGGTTCAACAGGCACATTTTCTTAAAATAATTTTTTAACGTTTATTTATTTTTAAGAGAGAGAGAGAGAGAGAGTGCGCGCACAAGTGGGGGAGGGGAAGAGAGAGAGAAGACACAGAATCTGAAGCAGGATCCAGGCTATGAGCTGTCAGCACAGAGCCTGACATGGGGCTCGAACTCACAGAGTGCTAGATCATGACCTCAGCCGAGGTTGGACGCTTAACTGACTGAGCCACCCAGGTGCCCCTCAACTGGCACATTTGTAATGTGGAAATACTGACAACATAAGATATTACATAAAAGTCAAATAAAAACAGATAGTCAAATAACCCTTCAACATGGAATCTGCATTGTGATTATCACAGATGCTAGGTCTATTATTCTTATTTGGAAATATGCACACATGAGATTCAAGAAGAATGTTGTGGAGGAAAATGCCATAGAGTGTTTCTTGGAAAGGCAACCATATGCAGACTTTACTCCACGATAGGAAAGTAATAGCGCTCTTACAAGTTATAATAACAAAAAATCAAGCAACCAACCGTCACAGATTTAAAATAAAGTTCTAAAAGAGTGCATTCTTCAACATCTTGCAGGATCATATACTAGCCTTTATTTAAAAAACGCTGTACGTGAGGATCTTGTTTTCTGAATGAATAAAACTTAGAATTAGGAGGATGACTAAAGTATTAGTATGGATACTTTTAAATGCACCTATGGAAAAAAACAACAACAAAATTATCTCAAAATGACTTAAGAGTACACTAAATAATTGCATGAAAACAATGTCATGCAGAAAATACTTAGCACTTAATGGTAATATATTACACATCAAAATTTGAGGGAATAAACTTAAGTAATATTTATAAGAAAGTTTTCTGTAGTACACAACTATAATAGAAAAGATAAAAGCAGTAAAATGAAAACTGAACGTTCAAGCATAGATATTAGAAACCTGAGAAAATTAAAAGAAACTGCATAAGCGGTAAAATAAATGAGAGGAAATTCCTGTAATAGAAAAATAATACAAATCAAAACCACACTCAGATATCACCTCACGCCAGTCAGAGTGGCCAAAATGAACAAATCAGGAGACTGTAGATGCTGGAGAGGATGTGGAGAAACGGGAACGCTCTTGCACTGTTGGTGGGAATGCAAATTGGTGCAGCCGCTCTGGAAAGCAGTGTGGAGGTTCCTCAGAAAATTAAAAATAGACCTACCCTATGACCCAGCAATAGCACTGCTAGGAATTTATCCAAGGGATACAGGAGTACTGATGCATAGGGGCACTTGTACCCCAATGTTTATAGCAGCACTCTCAACAATAGCCAAATTATGGAAAGAGCCTAACTGTCCATCAACTGATGAATGGATAAAGAAAATGTGGTTTATATACACAATGGAGTACTACGTGACAATGAGAAAGAATGAAATATGGCCCTTTGTAGCAACATGGATGGAACTGGAGAGTATGATGCTAAGTGAAATAAGCCATACAGAGAAAGACAGATACCATACGGTTTCACTCTTCTGTGGATCCTGAGAAACTTAACAGAAACCCATGGGGAAGGGGAAGGAAAAAAAAAAAGGTTAGAGTGGAGGAGAGCCAAAGCATAAGAGACTCTTAAAAACTGAGAAAAAACTGAGGGTTGATGGGGGGTGGGAGGGAGGGGAGGGTGGGTGATGGGTATCGAGGAGGGCACCTTTTGGGATGAGCACTGGGTGTTGTATGGAAACCAATTTGACAATAAACTTCATATATTGAAAAAATAAAAAAAATAAACAAATGACAAAACAAACAAAAAAAAAACAAAAAAAAGAAAAGAAAAGAAAAATGCTCTAATAGAAAATTACAAAAGTTCTTCAAAAAATTAATAAGACAAAGATCTAGTATATTTGATTAATAGAATCAGAAAGCACAAATATGAAATACAATAGTAAAAGGTCAAACTGTAGCCAAACACAGGTTTTACATAAGAAAAGAATACTTGAAAAGCATATGCGAGGTAATATATAAAACATTTAAATTAAAAAATGATATAAAAGGGGTAATTTCATAGAAAATTATACTTACAATTAATCTAAAATACATATTCCATGATTTGTGGAAAGAAATACGTAGGTTGAATGGAAAAAAAAAAGTACTGTGTTTTTACTGAAGATTTAATTGTACTATAGAAAATGAAGAATATGAAATTTCTCTTCATCCTCACTTTTCATTTACAAAAGTAAAAATGACAAATTGAACCTAATATGAGAATGTCTATACACATAAAGTATTAAAAGTAAAATTTAGCTAGGGGCGCCTGGGTGGCTCAGTTAAGTGTCTGACTTCGGCTCAGGTCATGATCACGTGGTTCATGAGTTCAAGCCCATGTCGATGAGCATGGAGTCTGCTTCAGATTCTGTCTGTCTCTCTCTCTCTCTGTGCTCCCTGCTCACGCTCTCTCTCTCTCAAAAATAAATACTAAAAAAAATTTTAAGTAAAATTTAGCTGTTGCTGCAAATACATTTTGTTTCTATACACTGGTAACATAAGGTAGAAAAAGTACATTTTTAAAATGCTAAGAAGCAAAAATTATGAGCTGACAATAAATAAAAAGGGGAAAATATTGTATAGAACTATTAATAATTATGATTTTATTTAAGATGCACACTCACATTTCTAAATAAATGAAAAAGTATACCCTACATAGGAAAACTAACTATTGTAAAGATATTTATTCACCTCAAATTAATCTTGAATTTAATTTAATCCAAAAAAAATCAACAGATTTTTTCAAGAAAATGATAATTTTTTTCATAAAATTTATATAGAACAGAAAGGAAAAAAGGTGATTAAGAAGTCTTACTGTACCAAAAACACGTCATATAAAGTTATATTTTGTGTGGAATTTGCACTGTAATGGGCAAATTAGTACAGAATAGAGCTTCTAGAAATAAGCTCAACCTCACATGAAATCTTATTTGAGAGCCGGTGAAATCCCAAATCACTGAAGATAGATTATTCATAAATGACTTTGAGATTTTTGTATTCATATGTTAAACCTAACTTTGAATCTTTGTTTTTATACTATACACAAAATGGGTTTCAGGTGAATAAAGACATATATATATATATATATATATATATATATATATATATATATGGCAATATTTTAAAACACTTTTAATGTATATTTGTTTCTGAGAGAGAGAGAGAGAAAGAGAGCATGAGCAGGGGAGGGGCAGAGAGAGAGGGAGACACAGTCCGAAGCTGGCTCCAGGCTCTGAGCTGTCAACATAGAGCCCAACGTGGCGCTCAAACTCGTGAATTGTGAGATCATGACCTGAGCCGAAGTCGGAGACTTACCCACCTGAGCCACCCAGATGCCCCTAAAATGTATGAGATAAATAAAAATATTTTGTAGAATATACAGGGAGATTTCTTAAAGTAGACACAAAACACAAAATCAGACTGAAAGATACAATTACAATGAAATAAAAATATTTGTACCATAAAAATACATTATAAAATGTGATTAAAGAAGACCTAGGTGGGAGAAAGTGTTCAGAACTTACACCTAAAAAAATTATTACTGTCTATAATATATGGAAATCATCTAGAAACTCACGTATTAAAAGATCAGAAGTTCAGTATGGAAAAAAAAACCCAAAAAACAAAAGGACTAAAGGACATAAACCAATAGTCAAACATTTCAAAACTGCTTCATTTTCCAGAGCAATGAAAATTAACACATCGATGCAATACTATGTATCTATTGAGAAAACATTTAAGTCTACTAATACCAAGCAATTTAATACTGAGCTGATGTCATAATCAAACGCTTTCATGGTACTGGTATATAACCACTTTGGGAATCCTTCAGCAATGTCAATCAGCTCTAAAGATAAATGAGCTCTACGGCAGAGATTTCCAGTACTAGATATATGTTCTAGGGACTCTCATGCACATATCCACAACTGAGTTTACTGAAATACTGTATATGATACTAAAAAAATGAAAATTAATCTTAAATGCTCATGAACAAATGGAATTCTCTAAAGCAGGTAAAATGATCTATTAACATAAATTTATTTCATAAACACTGTGATTTTTAAAGGAAGCTACATAACAATACATATGGCATGAATCTATTAACTAAGTTATAAACACAACATGATATATATTGATTAGTGATGCAATCTGTAATAATATATATGGGAATTATAAACAAATTTAAGAAAGTGTTTATATATGAAATGAATCAAGTAATATTAGATTGAGGATGAATATATATGCATCATATATATATATATATGAGGATGAAAATAAAATTTTATTCAATTTTTAATAGTTTATTTTTCAAGAGTCTGAATTAAACATGGTATGTGGTTATATTTGATTTAGCTAGGTCCTGCTTATGTGGATGGTCATTATATAATTCTCTAACTTTTTCCATTATTGAACTATTTTATTAATAAACTGTTTTAAATGACATATCATGCTTTCTTATAATTTTCTTGATGTTTAACATAAATGTTCTTTCTCATTTCTGCATCCACTGAATTACTTTGAGTGAAAATGCTAGCTAAAGCATGCTGCCTCTATACCAAAAATGATACACACACACTCACAAAGGTCTCACCATTTGTAAAATAACGTACTTATCCTGGTGCCTAATGTATAATCTGTTGGAAACATTTGGATGAACAACTAAAGCAACACTGATAATGATGAACACAATCGTACATGACTGGGATGAATGAAAACCATTATTCTAATTCACAAAGGACAAAACTTTCCTCTCAGAGCATAATTCAGTATTAAGAACTCAGTGGGAAACGATGTTTCACAAATGACCAGATAATTACCAATATCATTTCTAAGAAATGAATGATAAAAACAAAAAAAAATTATCACCAATTATTTATTCACGTATTATTCAATGTGGCACCCAAGGGTTCCACAGTCTGGTCTAACTCATCTTTGTAGACCTATTCCACTACTCAGGTTTATGGTCCTGGACCCCTAGAGACCTGTCCTCAAATCATGGAGCTGTTACTGTTTAACCACGTGGTCTAAAGAAGTCACTTAATCTGTCTGGGACTTTTTTTTTTTTTTTTCATCTCTGTACTGTGTATCTAACAAGTTCATAAGGAATAATTGAAACGGCATACTTAAAAATACTATGTCACATTTATTTCATGAACAGTGTATCTAATCAAGGCTTAATCAGGAAAATAGAAATGACATCACATGATCACAATAAAGAAAATTCAGGGCCTACAATGATAGAGGAACTGAGATACCATAAAAGATAGAGTAGAAACTGAGAGATTCTCAACAGCTTGGAGTCAATGCCACTGTCAGGCTGGAGACACAAAAGGAAGAAGTGTTAGTGGATCACAAGGGCTGAGGTGCCCCAGGAAAACCTGGAACCCATGTAAGATGGCCTACCTCGAAACACAGAAGAGATGTGATCACTGCTAGAGAGGCCAGTTGAGTCCAAGAGAGGCCTGGAGAAATACTCTTGTTTCTCCTCCCTCACACTTCCCTCTCCAGCCAGTGTCACATGTTTCCAAAACCAGCAGGAAGCCAGATGACACAGCGGGTTTAGTAATGGGTCTATAAGGGGTTAGTGTTATTATCTAGGTAACAAACTGCTATACTTCCTTCCATGTGTGGTATGTAGACCCAGCATGGTAAGCATATAAATTCATACATTTATTTATTGGTGATGACTTGGATAATCCCTTTTCCATTGATGTGAGAAAGTTTACTAACATTCAATATGCTTCACAGTCAGATTTGTAATGACTGTATGATATTCCATTTTATACTTATATTGAAAATTATGTATGTACTTCTATAAAGTTAGACTTTTAGGCTTCTTCTAATTAACAAGCAATATAAACAACACTGTGATAAAATAACTATGCAATATATTTTAAATAGCATTTAAATGTTTCTTTTCAGGTAAGTAATATTAAGAAACAAGAGTACTCATTCTTGCTGAGGCTGAAAAAAATTCACAGTCTTATATGTACTCAGTGGGTGATAACTGGTACTATTTTTAATTAAGAATTTTGTAATTTATTTCAAAAATCCTAAAATAATCTAAGACTTTGACATGACAAATTACATCTAACAATTTATTTTAAGAAAATTATGATATAATGGTTCAAATTACAATACATTTTTTTATCACTAAGATTTATAATATGGAAAGACAAATGTGTGATATTATTAGAACAGAAGTAGGAAAAATAAGTTATTTGCATCCATAAATTAGAGTTTAGTTTTATTTAAGATGATGACACAAATTATATTTATTGAATCGTAGGGGCAAACAAAGAAGGTATAGAACCAAAAATATGTATGTAAATGTGTGATTATGTGTTTGTGTATACATGTATATTTTTGTGGTCCTGTAAACACAACTGAATTGGGTAATATTCTCTTGTACCCTCTTGTCTTCTATTAAACAGAATTATTTATTTATAACTTTCACAAACTTATGGCCTTGGAAAACTTTAAACATTTCTCCTAGCTGATGTATAAAATCATATAATTATTTAAAACTATCTGATGAAAACTGAGGAATCATACTATATTCTAAGAGCTAACATGTCAAGGAAGTCGCAAGTCACTGAAAGCATATGTAAGCATGAATGATGAGAAAATAGCAAGGAATATTCAAAATACTGCAGAATTTTATCTATAGATTTGAGGAAGAGTTTTTGATTCCTCCACTGACAATCTATCCCTTATCTTCCCACATTTAACAATTTTGAAAGTGGCTAAAATTGTGAAAATATGAAAATGAAAGAAAGCTTTCTGAAATGCATGTATGTCTTCAAGAAAAATACAAACATTTGATACAGGCTTAAGATATTTCCCTGCTGGCCTCCCATGTGGTTACTTGGCTTCAGGGAGATAATAAGGTATTCCAAGTTTGTGCCCTACACTATAGGTTTTTCCCCCCCTTCATTAAATTTATTCCCTGGTCCTATAGGGAATTAAATTAAATTCCCTGGTCCTATAGGGAACAAAGTGCAGGTCAAACAGGATGTACTCCAAAATGTTGACAGTGATCATCCACAGGGAGTAGGCTTAAAAATAACTCCTCTCCTCTGCATGCCTCTGTAAATTTGATGATTTTTAATTTTCCTTGTTTACAAAAGCAAGATTGAGTTGGTAATCAAATGAAGATTAAATCTATTTTTTATTATGAAAAAAATAGTTATTACTTTTCTTGTTTTCTCCACTTTTTAAAATAAATTTAATTTTTAAAAATTATGGTTGATGCACAATGTTACATTTGTTTCCGGTGTATAACATAGTGATCTGATATTTCTATATATTAATCTATGCTCACCACAAGTGTAGCTACAATCTGTTACCATACAACACTGTTACAATATCATTGACTATATTCCCTATGCTTTTTTATTCCCATGACTTATTCATTCCATAACTGGAAACCTATATCTCCCACTCTCCTTCACCAATTTCACCATTTTCCCATCCCCCTTTCCTCTGGCATTTATAAGATTGTTTTCTGTATTTATAGTTCTCATTCTTTTTTTAAAAATTTATTTGTTTATTCATTTGTTTTTTTAGATTCCACACTGGAGTGATATCATATGGTATTTGTCTTTTTCTGTCTGACTTATTTCACTTAGCATAATACCCTCTAGATCCATCCATGTTGACACAAATGGCAAGATCTCATCTGTTTTTATGGCTGTATATGTACATACACACACTATATATATCCACCTTTATCCATTCACGTATTGATGGACATGTAGGTTGCCTCCTTATCTTGGCTATTATATATAATATTGCAATAAACATAGAAGTGCATATATCATTTTGAACTAGTGTTTTTGTTTTCTTCAGGCAAATAGTAGTGGAATTATTGATTCATATGGTATTTCTGTTTTTAACTTTTTATGGAAGCTCCAAACTGTTTTCTTTTTTTTATTAATGTTTATTCACTTAATTTGAGAGAGAGAGAGAGAGAGAGAGAGAGAGAGCGAGCATGTGTGTGAGTGGGGTAGGGGCAGAGAGAGAGGGAGAGAGAGAATTCCAAGCAGGCTCATACACTTGGTATGGAGCCTGACTCAGGGCTCACTCCCACGACCATGAGATCATGGCCTGAGCCAAAATCAAGAGTCGGACACTTAACAAACTGAGCCACCCAAGAGCCCCTCCAAACTGTTTTCCATAGTGACCATACCAATTTACACCTTCCCCAACAGTGCATGAGAGTTCCTTTTTCTTCACCAACACTTGTTATTTGTTGTCTTTTTTATTTTACCCATTCTGACAGGTTGTTTTCCCCATTTTTAAATCCTGCCTGCTATTTATTTCCTCAATCTCTTTTTATGATTTTATTTGTTGTTTGCTTTCCTTAGAATGCCTTCCATTTTCTCAGTCCTCGGTAGGGTCTACTTACCAGCTTTTCAAATCATTTTCTGAACAGTTTAGCTCTTAGTGATCTTTACTGTATTTGTTAATGCCAATAACACTTATCATCATGCCCTTATTTTCTGTTAGTATATACACTCGCATCCACATATAATTCCTAGTACTGTGCAAGAAAGTCAAATGTGTATGGGTGAATCTGCTGTCAAGTGCCAAGATGATGTCTTAGCATAAATCATTCATTGCTCAAAGGATGAAAGTCCAAGTGCTGTATATGAAGGGATTTACATATGTGTAGTACAAAGAGGTATAGGCTGTGGGAGAATTCAATCTAAGAAATAGGAAGTCTGTTTTTATTTTTTATGCCCTCTCTAATGTCTAATAAATTAAATCACCTACAAAATTATAATTTACTTTTGATTATCAGTATTAAATGACAAGAAGAAATCACTATAAGGTAGCTATGAATTGCAGACGTGTGTTATGTTTTCTCTATGATTCACAGAGTGCATTATTTTATTGAAAGTAAAGATTTCACAGAAAATATACCATTCATGACACTACATAAGCTCTCATCATTCAAGGACCAATTTGCAAAACAGTGTCCATCTTCAGTTTTTTGTTTTTCATTTTGTTTTTTTTTCTCCCAAATATAATTAACTTAAAATAGAAACTGAAGAGAGAGAGAAAGTACAATAGATTCAAGTACATGTCAAATCTACAATTTCTGTATATATATAAAAAATAATGAACACAATGCAAGGCACTTCAAAACTTATTTCCTCCAGAAAGAGAGTATAATCAGAATGTAATGAGCACTGAAATTAATAAATTAAAAATAAATGTCCATAAGAGAAAAGAATGTATTTCAATCAGGCTGTAATTATGTTTTCAACATTATAAATTAATTCTCCAAATGAATATTTTTCTTTTTTTTTTTTTTTTTTTTTTTTTTTTTTTTTTTTAATTTTTTTTTCAACGTTTTTTATTTTTGGGACAGAGAGAGACAGAGCATGAACAGGGGAGGGGCAGAGAGAGAGGGAGACACAGAATCGGAAACAGGCTCCAGGCTCCGAGCCATCAGCCCAGAGCCTGACGCGGGGCTCGAACTCACGGACCACGAGATCGTGACCTGGCTGAAGTCGGACGCTTAACCGACTACGCCACCCAGGCGCCCCCAAATGAATATTTTTCAATGTGTCCATGTATTATCCTTTCTCATCTTTTTATCTAAAGCTGTGTTGCTAACTTGACTAAACCATCACATTATTAGAAATAAAATAAGAAGTGTTCATTAATGCACCCTCTGACATTCTATTATCTCAATTTTCTTGCTGATTTTAAATGATGAATATACAACTAGAGTGTGTAAGATTTTTTTTTTAATAATAACACAGAAACAAATGGAGCCACCTGTAGTTATACATGGACAAACTGTAAGGACATTAGTACTGAAAAATGAATAAGGATGACAAATAAGGTGAACACTTATTAAGTAATTAAGTAAATTAAGATATTCATTTTTCTTTTAGAAGACAGGCTAGTATAATGGTGAATTTGGTTGGGTCTGAAGTCAGATTTGGTATCCTGGCTTTGATTTGTAGATTTACCACATACTGTGATTATGAATAGGCTATTTCCTTCTCTTTGTTCAGTTTCATCATCTCAAAAAGCATGAGAAAAAAATCTCATCATAGAGTCATTATGAAAAATATTTCAGGTAATTTTTAAAAGCCTTTATATTTAGCTCATTGTCTGCTACACAGTAAGCACCATAAACAACTACTTTAATATTAAAGTAGTCACTAAATTAATTCTTTATGCTACATATCTTTTCTGTTACTCTGTTACTAGATATCATATAAACAATCATCTTGGATGCCAAGGTTGTGTGTGCCTATAAGAAATATTTCCTTTTTTTATGTTTATTTATTTATTTTGAGAGAGAGACAAAAAGAGCATGAGTGTGGGAGGGGTAGAGAGAGAAGGGGAGAGGATCCCAAACAGGTTCCATACTGTCAGCATGGAGATCAATGTAGGGCTGAATCTTATGAACTGTGAGATCATGACCTGAGCCACAATCAAGAGTCAGATGCTCAATTGACTGAGCTACCCAGGTGCCCCAGAAATATTTCAATAATGATTTAGATAATGTGAATAACTCAGTGATTCTAAAACATGGAGGCAAGGCATAAGGAGTCCAAGTTCTGGAAATAATAATAGAATAAATGCTATATAGGGAAGTGCATCAATACAGTATGTAAATTTAATATGCTCTATTGGAAGCAAGGAAAGATTATAAAATGTTAGAATCCAGTTTAGGGTCAGACGTTAATTTCACTTTCAGGTATAAGGACTGACTACTAATTTTGTGAGGTAAATTGGCAAAGTTCTAGGAGGAATGACAGTATAGTTTGTGAAATTATATTATTTATTAATTAGATGAAGAAGGAATTCTATGCAGGTCTTTGGCTGTGTGTATTATGTTGGAAAAAGCATTAGAAAATACTAGAATATGTGACCTCAGAGTCCTGTTCTATTAGGGACTTCAAAATTTTACCTCTATGGACCTCAGATTCTTCTAATTAAAAGATCTGAACATCAAGCACTGATTTAAGTTTCTTTGAATTTGATGATATTATTGTATTCTGAGACAGTAGTTCTCAAAGTGTTAGCTGAGAGCAAACTATATATGTATGTGAGGTGGGATTTTCACCTCACAGAAACAAAACAGTTTATTACAACAGAATATATACAGAGGCAAATAAGAATCCAACTGTCTTCAATGAAGCTGCACATTATAGAGACTTACAAAAGTTTGAAACAATGCCACAATTTTCACAATTAAAACATTGTATTTTGCAAGTTATTGTTATTTTCATAAAATTATATGATCATATAATGGGTTTATTTTTATTTTTATATTTAAATAAGTGAAAAAATATTTACACATTTTCTCATTTAAAAATTTTAATGTAGATATTGATATATAATCCATAAAAACAAAATAGAGACCTCCAATAATTTTTGTTTATAAAGAAATTCTGAGTTATGTTTGTCCTTTCACTGAAAGCCACTTCATTACCTTTCTACTCATTTTTTTCCCTCTTAGTCTTTCTCCCAATGATCATTTATATTCTGAATTCTCCACTGCCTTGCAATAAACTCAACTTGATGTTTTCAAATGCAGTGATATTTCCAAAAAGGTAAAATCACTAGGTATTTTCTTAACTACCAACTACTATTGAATTATATTTGGGGGCACCTGGGTGGCTCAGTCAGTTGAGCGTCTGGCTTCGGCTCAGGTCATGATCTCACAGTTTGTGAGTTCAATCCCCACATTGGGCTCTGTGCTGACAGCTCAGAGCCTAGACCCTGCTTTGGATTCTGTGTCTCCCTCTCTCTCTGCTCCTCCCCTGCTTGTGCTCTGTCTCTCTCTCAAAAATATATAAACATTAAAAAAACATTTTTAAAAAAAAGGAATTATATTTGGCACTTTACCTTAAGGGAAATTTTCATTTCTCTACAAATAACTGAAAATATAAGGTCATGAAAAAAAAAATGTATAATTTGTTTACAACATAACTTGTTATATAAGGGAGAAGGTCTTGCATATGAATTTATGAATTACAAGGACATTTTTATGCTGACTTTTTCAGGTTCTAGTATCAAAATATACCACAGGAATTAAAAAAGGCCAAAATTACCAATTATTTTTCAATGGTCTGTAGAATCTAGTTTGTTTCTATCTATCTATCTATCTATCTATCTATCTATCTAGCCATCCATCCATCCATCTACCTACCTATCTATTTTAAAAGTCTTGGGAATATGGCCTAACATGAAAGAATGGGATCTAAGATTGGGCCCTGAAGGACTTAAGTGCAGGATAATTTCTACTTAATTCTGAGAAGGAAACTGAACTTGATAGTGGCGGGCCTTGGCTTGATGAGGTTTTCTTCTCCTCTGCTGACAATCTATCCAATTGGTCTCTTTGACATCATTCTTTTCTTATTTCTTATTATCAAATATTTCTAATGGAAAACAGTATTAGAAAAACAATTGGCTTTTCTTTCTTTAACCTAGCAATTTCAGGTAGAAAATCAATAAATTCTTTTTTTTGTAAACTTTCATCCTAAAATCTAAAAAGAACTCTGAAGAGTCTGAGATTTTACGCTGCTTGCAAGACAATATGCTAGCCAACCAGTTTCATGGATGATGACAGAATGATGAGACTCTTTTGTTCAGAAACAGAGAACTTAATCACTTATGGCACAATAAGCATCATGAACATGTTCACACATGATCCTGTCCTTTCACTGAAAGCCACTTTATTAACTTTGCAGTCACTTTTTCCCATTTAGTTTTCCCCACAATTGGAGGTCTCACAGACTCACATGATGCAGTCTAGTGGTTTCTACACACACAGCAGATTTGTTTCGCAGCTGAAGAAAACTGAATTCAGGGAATCACCAATATTATAAGGGTGCTACTAACAAACCTGCCCAACATTTGACCCCAGAGGAGAAATCACCCTTTTCCAGATAACAAAAACTCCCTTTGCTTCCTCTACTTTAAAGATATATGGTCCCTGCTTTCCAAGGTAGTTTGACATTCAAATACCCTTGATCAGATACTGCAGAACAAAAGCTGTCAATACTTCTGCTCTGTAGGAGAAAATCATGAAGAAAAGGAGAAATAGGAGAAAACCATTTACTTCTAACACTATGGATGGCCACAGACCTTGCTGCTCCTATAGAAAATATTTCAGGAATTTTTCTCCATCCCTCTTCTACATCATTCCAAAATTCAGATAAATTCTACCCAACGGGGACACAGACAAACAGATGAATCTGAACACTGCCCAGGAAGTCCCCCCCAAAAACAAGAACCATACTCAGTTATTCATAATGAATTTGCAATTCTAACACCTTCCATATAACCAAGAGACTACATTTGAAGAACCATCAGCTTGTGTTCTCCAACTGATATAAAGTACTACCTGGAAGACCCCAACAATTATAAACAACATTTTGTTATGTGTGTTGTGGGGATTGCCTTTCTTGTGTAATGGCCAGGAATTATTTTGCCTCCTTTTCAAAAACATGAAGATTTGCATCTAAAGAGAGGTTATTAGAAAATCTCAAGGGTTAAAGAAACATCACTTCAGGCCTGGAAGTTGCTCAGATAAGCCTTAATTAACTAGCCTGGGTTTTTATGGTTGATAAATTTGCTCTACAGTTTCTCCTCTCAGGCAAAGGTGGAGTCTGTGCATTTCCCAATGTATTCTGTTGCATCCAGATTAATGCCTCTAGCTAAATGGAAAGTTCAATACAAAACATAAGGAGAAACCACGTGTTTTTTTAAGGTATACTTTGATGGTTTAGAGACTGATGGTTTTAAGGTAGACTCTGATGGTTTGCTCAGCTGGAACACTGGAGCGACATGGCTGAGGTCAAAATTTCAGCTTAGTTTCAACCTGTTTCATGCAGTTCTGTTGAAAATAGTCAAAATTAAATGCTGCATGAAAAAATGAAGAAATTTTGTCCCAGCCCATCAGTCGGACTTATCCATGTGGGTGGTGAACCGGTGTACTCATGGGAAAATTTACTGGAGATGATGTATAAATAAGGTATGGATATTGTTGTGTGACAATTTTCCATACTTGTGTTTCCATACTTTCTGAGCAGATATACTGACAGCTTTTGTTCTGAAATAATTGTTCAAGAATGCTTACATAGTAAACAGCGTAGTTGTCTCCACAGCAAATGGTAAATTTGTTTGCTGTTCAAGATAATAAAGATAATATCTCCCTTCTAGCAAAAGCTGAACAGTTTTGTTAGCAGACCTATTTTTAAAGTCTTAATAAGTTAAGACTTTAAATTATTAATTTATTAGGTTTCGGGTTCCTCCACTATAACCCAAACTTACTATGTATGTTGTGTCTACCTGGGTCACTACACAACCACTGTTAGTGATCATGAACATCATATAGTTTGTTGTTCTATGAGTTACAAAGTCCTCTGTCTTTGACCCGAAAATCTCATGACATCTTCCAGCATCCATATAACTGGCAGACTGACTTAATAACTTTTTTGTTTGTTTGTTTGTTTTGTTTTTGGTATGAAAATATCTCAGATGCATCAAATTACTGACAAATACTTGTCTACATTGATTTATTAATTGATATGGTACTGCCATCAGAAAACCATGAATGTGTTAACTCTTCAGTAAATTAAATATAGTAGGTAAGTAAAAATTATATACTATTGATCTCATATAGTCCCTACATAAAATATAAACTATTGAATAAGTAAACACTTAACTTTTTTCCTCTGGAGACTTAACAGAATAGAATGCATGTTGTTGTTGTTGTTGTTGCTGTTGTTGTTCTCAAGTGCTGTATATAGGATTGACCAATTTATTTTAAGTCTAAAAGGTGTGGAGGCTTTATATTTCTTTGAGATATCAACTCTTTTAAGACACAGAAATCTGTTCAACGTGCTTAAATATGTAGTATGTCTTAGGAGATAATTATTTCAGTCACCCCCTTTATTAAGATAAGTTCTATTCAACCTTGAAGATTTTGCAGAAATACCAGTTTTACCACAGTTTGCCTATCTTCATTAGTAAATATATTTTTAATGCCTGTTTGTTGAAAATCTGATAAATGATTTTTCAAATTTATATATGATGTTTTCTAACATGGTTGTTCTTCACTGGAGAATAATCAAGTGTCTGAATTATTGTCATTTGTATGTTTTCTTTGTTTCAATTCCCTTTGGCAACTTAAGTAATCACAGCAGAGTTCTGAAAAATAGTGTGATTCCTTCCATCTCTCTCCCTCTTCTGAAGAAAGCTTGTTTCCTACCCATGAAGTCTTACTGACATATTGGCTTTGGTTCCTGTTCTTTGGCCCAAGGAATTTCCCTCCCTCATGAGAGGAGTTAGTTATTTAGGGAAGGCATTTGCAATTCTCTCTGGTATTCTTTTTATTGTTGCCCATATGACATATTTTCAAAACAACATACAGGGAAGGGCTCATCAGAAAATATAGAACGACACTCTCACTCTATCTTGAGCTATGACATATAACTGAAAAATTTCACAGGAATGAAATTTTCATACAACCTCTGTTCAGTTATGCATCAAATGGAAAGTATGTTGGTATACTGCAGCTACAATTTAAAAACGGGGACTTAGAATGTGATTGTATGATACTTTAGATGTGCCCCGCCCCCCCATTCTCAATCTTTAGGCCTCAGACCAATTGTTTTATTTCAGTTCTTATTATTGTCATTCAATATGGCCAAATATGAAATAGTGGTTATAAAACAACACTATTCCATGAATGAAATGATATTGCTTCTGTCAGTTAACATGATTGGTAGAATATGAAGGAAATAAATGCAACAATTGTGGATGAAGGGAATAGTTGTACCTCAAAATATGTGACTTATTTTTATTAGCAGTGGAGTTATTTTATTGTGCAACCACTTCACAGAGGGATATTTTAGGAGTTATGAAATTTTATTAAGAAAAAAGAAAAGAAAGAAATCACAGTTAATTTGTATTTCAACTGCTTGAATAAAGAAGCACAGGGGAGAAATAACATGACCTATTCTATTTTCTGAAGTTTGTCTAACTGCTCTAGATATGAAGCTCTCAGACAAGGTGTATGACAGGATGACAAAGTGTGAAGATGAAGGTGGTATGGCAAAAGGAGTAAATAAATGATGGTTTTTAGAAAACCTATGAAGCACTATGAAGGTATTACATAAAATAAACCTATGAAGGTGACCTTGTGAAGGTATAACATAAACATATAATAGTAGAGGAAATTTTCACATTGTTCTCTCTATCCAGACCTCTCTGGAAACCTACAACAATTTAGGTTTTTTGATCACGATATTCCATATTCTATGACTATGAGATATTGCATTATTGTTACCCATTCTTCACACTTCTATCCTCTCCCTTTGCCACATGACATTGTTGTTCCTTTCACTTTACCCCACTCCTTGGATTTAGACTAAGTCATGTGACTTTCTTTAGATCATGGGATATTATAACACTGGCACAAGCAGAATGAACATGTACATGAGATATGTTTGTGTTTTGAGATTTATTTCTTGAGATTCTGTCATAAGAAGGCTATCAATCATCTAGTTGCAAGCCCTGGTCCAAGGAGAATAAGAGACACATGTGACAGACATGGATACAACTTGTAGCTTAGAACTGACATTAAACTTTATTAAATTTCATCTATGTTCCTGGGAAGCAGCAACAGTTAAATAAAACCCCAACATTTTGTGTTCCAGAAAATGACTTGCTGCAAAGAACCACTCTTCTCAACATGGTTTAGGTAAGACTCTTGGACACTCTCCCTCGTTTACCTATGACCAGACCAAACACAGATCCTCCAAATGTCCATTCCTTCCATTATAAATGATTAATTGAATGTTTGTACCCACCGACCAATCTGAACAAAATTCCAGCTTGATCAGACATTACTTAACTAACCTTTTCTCTTTTCTCTAGCTCCTTACATTTTGATCCACCTTCAGCCTGAGATACAACCTTTCCTTTATGACCCTACTTGAATAAGCTGACCACTAAAAGAGACATTCTCTGATAAACTGTCTAAACATGCCTTGTGCTTTCTACACTTGTTTAATCCTCCCTGTAAAAGAAAAGCCCTTTTCTGCCAGAGATACTTTCTCTTTGTGACATTTGCAGATGTTATACTTGGGGTGTTGTCTCTGTTGCAATAGCATCTTTACCCCTATTGTAATAATCTTTTTGAATAATGTATCTCCTTACCTAAGTCCAGATTTGTTTTTATTTAACAGCTTTCTGGGGCTGTGACTCAGATGGCGTACTAACCACCCCTCAGACCCTGATGTCTTCACTCAAGTAGTAATTCCACTTTCTTGGCTTTCTGCACCCTTGCCCAGCTGGAGAAATCCAGATCTGTGGTCGTGAGTTATAACTCCTCATCCAGAGCTCCAGACATTGTCTGTTGTAGTATAATCAGGAGTTATTTGGACTTATTTGGATCTTTGAGGCATAGAACTTTTTCTTCCCCTTCTGTAAAGCCTCTTCTGTTTTTTACAAGCTCCTTTAACCACATGGATTATGGGGGCAGTCACACTGATTCCTTAAATCCACGTTTAGACAGGAGTACATCCTCATCTTCCCAGTCTGGGGATTGGAATTGTGTGAGGAAATTAATTAAGCAGTGCTCTCTCCTGGCTCCATTAGGGTCCTATCTCTGATTGAATTATCTAATCCCATGGGTAACTCTCACTCTTTTCACTGATTTTGGTGACTACTTGCTTTACTATTATGGCACCCATTCTGTTAAATATCTTCAAACATGGAAAATTTTACCAAAGATAAGTCAGAATTAACATGGATATCATGGGAAACTTGGACACTTCTCAAACTGTTTCATCTAAGACTTCTTCCTTCCTATCACTCCCTTTCCTTTCTCCTACATTCCACCTTCTTTTCAGCTCCTTCAAATCCTTTGGTCTATTCTCCTGTAAAATCGCTCTTTCCTCCAGCCCCCTGTCCACTTCTTCCAGACTTTTCCCTCCACACAACAGCCCCCGAACTAGAGTTACTCCAGCTTCAGGCTCCTCCGTCCTCATCAGGGGCTATCAAGGGGCTCAGGAACCCCAAGAGCAACCACTTGAGGCTAAAAGGGTAATTGGGAACAAGTTAGATATTTTATACCCCAAGATGGGCTTTGGAGACACCCAAGTGGTCATCTGGTCTCCCTTTAGTCCCTCACTCACAACTGAGTCCACAGCCTCCAAGAGGATACACATCAGAGTACAGGAAATCTTGAAGGTCTCCTTCACTAGTATTGGTGGGAATGCTACTAAGCAGGTAAGCTCAACTTGTCCCATCTTCCAGAAATACAAGCCTGGTATAAATGCTAAGGTGGAACAGAACAAAAGAGATCTTTTATATGAAGCAGTGAATTATATAATTAAGGCTATAAACCCTCCATTTTTGCCCGTCTTTCTATTATATGTGTATGTATGTATGTTATGTATGTATGATATTTATCAACCTCCAGTTGGTATTACCAAATTATATAATAAGATTACTTTTAAGAGCTCTACTCTAGAAGATTTGTTCAGAATCACACACTTTTATAAATGCAATATTCCTAAAATTTCCAGAAATTAAATATATTTAACTTTCAATATCTTATAGAAATTAACCCAAGTATTTTAAGAATTCAATTTCATATAATTTATGTAAATCTTAGGCAGTCTCATTTAATATTGTTGGTTTAATAAAAACAGTTTTGTCTACTGAGTTATCAGTGTTAAATATAAAACAAGAACACACTTTTATTCTATGTGTTAAATTTCCACAAATCCAACACATGAAAAATGCTATGCACCTCCCTTATTGTATGAAAAGTTTGTTCTCATCCTTCAGTTTTTTGGCTTAATTCGCCATTCAGTGAGTACTTGCCTAGTACCCTAACTAACTTAGATAGCAAGACATCCTTAATTTCTGACACTGTTTTACATTATAGTAGTTATATGAAATTAAATTTGTAAAAATTAGTTTTTAATCTAGTTTTACTCTTTCTCAAACACCAAATGAAAACCCTCTGAGGGTAGAGACCATGTTAAATTTGTTTATCCATGGTCAAGCATAACAGCTGACCATTTACTACATAAATGTGTGAAAATATATTCTGTAAATTATAATATAATTTTTATTTGAATAGACATATTTTTATTTTAAAATGATAATTTAGTAAAAAATTATTGTCTTTGTCAGTAAAACACATGAAGCTTGGCTATTCAAATCAAATAGCACAGCCAAGAAACCAGCTAGAGACAACTTAGCATTGATACATGCAATGTACTTAGGAGATAAATAGTTGTTTGATCGTTATCTGTGCAAACTTTGACCAGCAAAGTGACAACAAATAGGACAAGAACAATTCAGTCAAAGCATTCAAGTTAGTTGTACATGTGGATATAGGCACGATCTCTTCCCTGCCTGTTCTTTTTAATGATAGTTTTTGAAATCTATAAATCTTCTACCGTTTCCACATAAGCATTCAGAGAAGCAGTTATTGAAAAAAATCCAATTTCCTATAATGAATCTTGAAACAATACATTGGATTTTGTCTTCTCCACCCATTAGTAATTGAAACTTTAATGATGACTTGTTTCAATCTGATGAGCTTCTGATAGAATTGTCAGTCATATTCTGAGAGTTGTATGCTTTTTTTTCCCTCTGATATTAACAGAATAATTTTCCAACTGTTGAACTAAGATTGAAGAGAAATACTCTGACCTTGATTACAGACTATGCATTTATTGGCAAATATGCACAATCTTTCAAATTTTTTTATTGTTGACAAGAAAAAATTAAAATATATGTTACCAGGTATACTTTAGCAATATACATCATTATGATTTTATATAGCATTTTATAACTGTCCTAACTTGAGTGTCTTTCCTAAATCTGTGATAGGAGGAGTAATAACTGAACATAACTGTCTCAGAAGGATATTGCAAGCATCAGTTAGACAATGAATCTATAGATTGTCTAGTTTATTTATTACTAGCAATCAATCAGTTACATTTTTAGATGTCAGGCTTAATGAATATATAAAAAATAAAATTATTTTTACTTATAAAACAATTCTGTAATTTTCATCAAGAATTTAAATAATAGACTTCCAGGGAAAATGGCAGACTAGAAGGATCCTTGACTCACCTCATCCTATGGATACAGTTGGATAACACCCATATCAGTGTAAATAATCCAGAAATGATATGAAGCCTGGCAGAACAGATTCTTCACAGCTACATGTGGAAAAGAGGCTATATCAAAGAGGATAGAAAGGGCAGACACATAGTGCGGAGCCAAACAAACCCCCAGGACTGTCTGCAGGAGAGAGCAATGTGGCAGGCACAGAGAGGAGAGAGGAGCAGACATGCTAGGCACCCTAGGCACTAGGGACCCCCCACTAGGAAGACAAATATTCATAACATTTGGCTTTGAAAACCAGAGTGGACTGGCTTCAGGAATTCTTACAGTCAGTGGGGCTTAGCACTTGGAACTTTAAAAATCAGCAGGCTTGGCTGTGGAAGAGCTAGAAGGTGATAGGAAACTGAGTTCCCACCTTTCAGGAACAGTACAACAAACAATCCCACTGAGCTAAAGCATAGATAAAGTGGTTTGAGAAATGACTGTGTATATGGGAAGGAAATTGATTTACTTATATCAGAGCCTGTGCTGAAGGGGCAGGGATCTGTGGGAGACTTCTCCAAGGATAAAAGGACACTTGTGGGAACCAGTGTAATGTGAGCACTCTTCCTCTAGCTTGCTAACAGTGAATCCTGTCCCCACAGGCTTCTGCCAGTCTGCCCGATTCAAGAAGGCTGCCTCAGCAGGAATTTTCCCAAGTAGGTGCAGGGTCCCTCCTATAGTGAACCAGTATGGACTTGGTGGCACAGTGCACCCTGCCCCCATGTTCTCCTACAGACCTGACCCTTACAATACTTCCTTGGCCAGAGGCCATCTAAAGTGGTGCCATGGGGCGCCTGGGTGGCGCAGTCGGTTAAGCGTCCGACTTCAGCCAGGTCACGATCTCGCGGTCTGTGAGTTCGAGCCCCGCATCAGGCTCTGGGCTGATGGCTCGGAGCCTGGAGCCTGTTTCCGATTCTGTGTCTCCCTCTCTCTCTGCCCCTCCCCCGTTCATGCTCTGTCTCTCTCTGTCCCAAAAATAAATAAAAAACTTGAAAAAAAAAAATAAAAAAAAAAAAATAAAGTGGTGCCAAATGTCTGGCAGTTTGTAAGCAGCCCAGACAGGGGCCAGCACAGACTCCAGACAGGAGTCCAAAGTGACTCCTTCCCAAGGGAAAGGATAAAATAACCACACATACCAGTCTAACTGGAGCCTCAGCAGTGGGCTGGGGGCAGACATCTGCTCTGAATTTAGGTCCCACCCACAAAAAGCTTCTCAGAGGACAACACAAGGAAAGCATCTTGAGGTTTGCTACCACAGCTCTGGCAAACACCTGATCTGACTCAATTCAAGACCTACGTGGCCACAGACTGGCTTACTAACAACATAGGGACCAAGCCCTGCCAACAACAGACAAGGAAAGCCAATGCAGACAACTGAACTGAAGACAAACATGGCTCAGCCACAACAACTGGGCACACATAACACACATAGGAGACACCTAAAGTGCCAGGTTCTGGTGAACAGGAGACACTGCACTGCAGGGTACCACAGGACCTTTTCTTCTGAGACCACTACTTTCAAAAGCAGGAAACATAGCTGACTTTCCAAACACATAGATATAGACACAGAGTTAGACAAAATGAAGAGACAGAGGAATATGTCCCAAATGAAAGAACATAACAAAATCACAGCAAGAGAGCTAAATGAAATGGAGATTGGTAATATGCATGATACAGAATTTAAAGTAATGGTCACAAATATATTCACTGGACATGAGAAAAGTGTGGAGGACCTCAATGGGACACTCAACAAAGAGATAGAAAACATAAAAAACAAACCAATAAGAGATGAAGAACACAATAACTAAAGTTAAAAATACACTAACAGTATAGATAGAAGACTAGGGGAAGAAGAAGAACAGATCAGCAACCTGGATGACAGAGTAATGGAAAACAATCAACCTGAGTAGGAGAGAGAAAAAAGAATAACAAAGAAAATAGATTCAGGAACTTTAGCAACACCCTCAAGCATATTAACAGTCACATTATAGGGATACCAGAAGGAGAAGAGAGAGAAAAGAGAACAGAAAATTTACTTGAAGAAATAATAGCTAAAAATTTCCTGAATCTGGGGAAGGAAACAGAAACCAAAACAAGGAGGCACAGAGAGTCCCCACCAAAAATGAACCCAAGGCAGTCCAAATCAAGACAAAGTACTTAAAATGGCAAAAGTAGTGATAAAGAGAGAATTTTAAAAGCATCAAGAGAAAACAAAATAGTTATATATAAGAGAAACACCATAAGATTATCAATTAATTTTTCAGCAGAAACTTTGCAGGCCAGAAGGGAGTGGCATGATTTTTCAAAGTGCTGAAAGAAAAGAAAAAAAAAAAAGAAAGAAAGAAAAGAAAAGACAGAACGAGAAAGAAAGAAAGAAAGAAAGAAAGAAAGAAAGACTCAACCTGCAGCTAAGAACACTCTATCCAGAAAGGCTATCATTTAGAATAGGACAGAGTTTCCCAGACAAAATAATTCATGACCACTAAACTAGCCCTTCAAGAAATGTTAAGGAAACTCTTTGAGTGGAAAGGAAAGACAATAAGCAGAAGAAAAATAGGAGCATAAAAGCATTAAAATTAAGTATATCTATAAAAATAAGTCAAAAGATTCATAAAATAAAAGGATGTAGTGTATGTAGTATATCTAAAACATGGGCAGGGGGAGAAGAGTAAAAATTTAGTGCTTTTAGAATGGGTTCAAGTTAAGTGACTATCAACATATGTAGACTACTAGATGCATCAAATGTTATATATAAACTTAGTGGTAACCACAAATCAAAAACTGGTAATAGGTTTGCAAATATTAGGGAGAAAGGAATCCAAGTATATCACTAAATAAAGCCAGCAAACTGTGAGGGAAGGGAGCAAGAGAAAAAAGGAACAGAGAAGAACTACAAAAACAACCATAAAACAAGAAAAAAATGGCAATAAGTACATATCTATCAATAATTACTTTGAATGTAAATGGAAAATATGCTCCAGTAAAAAAACAGGATGATGGAATGGATAAAAAACCAAGACCCTTCTATGTGCCTCCTACAAGAGATTCATTTCAGTCTTTACACACATGCAGATTAAAAGTGAAGGGATGGAAAAGTACTTATCATGAAAATGGGGTAAAAAATAAGCTGGGACAGCATACTTATATCAGAGGAAATAGACTTGAAAATACAAACTTTAACAAGAGACAAAGAAGGACACTATATAATCATAAAGAGAACAATCCAACAAGTAAATACAACAATTGTAAATACTTATGCATCCAACATGAAAGCATCCAAAAACATAAGAGAGTTAAAAACAAACATAAAGGGAGTAATTGATACTAACACAATAATAGTATGGGACTTTAACACCCCACTTATATCAATGGATAGATCAAACAAAATCAACAAGAAAACCAGTGGCTTTAAATGACACATTGGATCAGATGGATCTGACAGCTATATTCAGAACATTCCTCCCTAAAACAGCAGAATCCACATTCTTCTCAAGTACCCATGGAACATTCTCCAGAACAGATCATGTATTATGCCACAAAACAAGTCTCAACAAATTCAAAAAAACTCAAATCATACCTTGTATCTTTTCTGACACACGATGCTTGAAACAAGAAATCAAATACAAGAAAAAATCTGGCAAGAACACAAATAAATGGAGACTAAATAACATGCTACTGAACAATGAATGGGTCAGTGAAGAAATCAAAGAGGAAGTAAAAAAAATCCATAAAGAGAAATGAAAATGAAAACACAACAGTCCCAAACCTTTGGGATGCAGCAAAATCTGTTCTAAGGGAAAAGTTTATAGCAACATAGGCCTATCTCAAGTAGCAAGAAAAAATCTCAAATAAACAACCTAACTTTACACTTTGGAATGAAGCTTTGTCTTTCCATATTCTTCTCTACGCTTCTATTTATGATATCACTCAGAGCCACAAATACTATTTCCATCTGCCCTTTTGTATTGACTTACGTTGAATACCATTGAGACCCTCAAGATTAGCTTAAAAGTAAAATATTAACCCACAATTTCATAGAAATTCTAATAAATAAAATAAATGGAGATGTTTATAGATTAGAACTGCAAACTCCCCAATTTTACTGTATGTTCTGAAACAGAATTTCCATTTGTCATCCACAATTTTGACTAAACACAATCGGGTATTACTGACTAGACAAGGTTAATATCTACTAGATAGTTGGACCACTGACAAAAAATGGCATATCTGATGTAAACATTTATGTTAATGCAACAGAAAAATAAGAATTGTGTGACAAAACAAATTGTGTATATTATTTCCATGGAAATTTTATTTTTTCTTATGTGGTTACTCAAGGAAATTGCTAATTATGAGGTCTCTGATCTCTTTATTTGGCTGTACTTTGGAAGCAAGGAATTATGCCAAAAACACATTCATGGTCTTCATTTAAAAGACTAAGAGCTTATCCTAATAACCACCTTTCTATGCAAAATAAAACTTGTAAGTACAGAAGAATAGCTTCATCAGAAATCTTGACAGAAAAAATAATTATCCTGGAGTTCATACCGATGGGGCCCCAAGGTGTATCAGCAAAGAGCTATGTAGTTCCTGCTAAGAAAAAGAAAGAAAGAAAGAAAGAAAGAAAGAAAGAAAGAAAGAAAGAAAGAAAAAAAGAAAGAAAGAAAGAAAGAAAGAAAGAAAAAGAAAGAAAGAAAGAAAGAAAAAGATATTGCCGTATTTCTGGTGCTTTATTCACATCCAAACAGTTACATTAAACTTTATTTATTAAATATCTCCTGAACAATAAGTCCTGTGATGGTAATAGTATATAACAAACCTCTGAGATAATCAAAACTGCTGTTTACATCCTGATGAGGTCTGATTTTACCTAACACCAATTCCTTTCAAACCTTCTTTCCTCCTTATAGTGAAGTCACTCCTTCTAGTAGCTAATGTAAAAAAAAAGCTTGAAACTGAGATGGTCAGGATGAGAAACACACAGCACAGTGCCATTAATATCTCATGATGGAAAGGGTTTAGATCATGACTGAAAGAGGGAACCAAGTTTGGACCCACTGGATAGATGAATCATTGGACTCCCTGTGGAGTTTTTGGGTCTGTTATACCAGCTGGATCCAATCATAGGACTTGTGTTAGAATGCTCTTAAATTATGAAAAAAAAAATTAAGATAACTTGGAAATTTAAAATCTGTTATTTTTCCATATATTTTCATCACCTTCTCTATGTCAAGAATCGTTACCACTTACTATTTTTTTTTCCTTGAGGATAACCAGCTCTTGTCACAGCAAGCAAAAGAAAATGAAAGATGTGAGTTTGAAACAATCTATGGTATTTGGATAAGAGAACACATGGTTTAGAAAACAACCATAACTCAGTAATTATAAATCTACAGCAATGATGAGAGTTTATCAGTTCCACTCAGTAAGTTTTAAATATTGTTTCCCTGTACTATTTCTACATGAAAGGATGTAATATGCTCCCATAGAGCTTGCTTGACTTATTGGGAAAAATAATATGTATTTTGAAAAATGAGCTCTGTGAGCATTGATGAAAAAGAACTAAGCAAGCACAGAAGGAATGGTTACAGTCGGCTGCGCAAATAATGCATTAGAAATCTGTTCCCATTCAAAAACACAAGTAAAAATTTTCTAATAGCACCCCAAATGTTAATTCTTAAACTCTTCCTCAATTAGAAATGTCACAATCATTTTCTACTTTGAAGATAATTAAATTAATCAATTTGAATTTAGAAGAGACCCAGTTTTTAACTAATGATATTTTAAAATGGATTTCAGCATAAGAAAATTATTTCCCGGTAAATATATATATGTTAAACTCTCAGTTCATGTATTCTATTATAGAATTCAGGAGTTTAGAAATTTGGTTTTAAATTTAAAACTAAAAAACTGGGTTCAAAAATATCCTATAAGTGAACCTAGTGAACCATTCGAATTGGGTTAACAGGAAGTTAATATGAATTAATAAGATAATTTCACAATAGGACAATTGTGAAATTAAAAAGTGTAAAACATGCTTAATTTCAATAGCAATTCAGCCAAAGGTAAACTTAATGTCCCTCCATATTTTTAGAAATTAATAGATAAAAGTAATTTTCAAACAGCATAAAACAAATTTTAAATAGTCAATTTTAGGGGCTAGTATACTGTTTTCTCCTAATATAATTATCATAACTTACTTAGTGTATTCCTTTTCTTAATTAGTCTTTTCCTTCAATTTGTAAGAGGTGGGCTCAGTCCAATCATTTCACAGTATACAGTAATAGTTTAACAATAAAAGTCAAATTACAATGCATGATTCATGGTATAAGTTTTTAAAGTACTAGAAATCATCATTCATTACCCATTATTATTTCATTCTGCAATTCAGTATCTTTTTTTTTCCATTTTCTGAGCTATTTTCTGAGTAATCCTGACTTATTGAGGTTTCCAAAGTCTGTCAAAATTTCATTTCTTTATACTTTTCTACCTTTTAAATAAAAAAAAAAAACAAAAAAAACTTCTAATTTCAATTTAGGAAAATAATCATTCTTATTATTATTCCTTTAATATCTTAATGATGCCTTTCTGAAAACTCGTATCTTAGTATCTAATTTTAGTACTAGTTTAGGAAACTAGTACTAGGAATATCTAAGGGGTTGTATATGCTTGCTTGTTTGTGTGGAAGCAAGCACACACAACCCCTTAGATTTTACCTAGTGATGCCAGAAAATTGTATTTAAAGTTAAACCATGAAATTTTTGTGATTGTTCAAGCATCATGGAGGCTGCCTCCTTCCCTGGTCAAAGTAACCCAGGAATTGTTTATGGAGACCCAGTTTAGGAGAAATGTTCATTGTTTGGGAAGATGCCTGGATCCACTGCCCGAGCAGAGGAGCCTTACAGTTATAGTTCACAAGGTGGGATAAAAATGGTCCACTTGCACAATTTATCTTGGAGACTTTACTCAGCTATGTATGCTATACTTTTTTATGAAAACTATAAAATCTATCCTCCAATTCCCTGACACTTTGTCTCTGTTCTCAATTTTAACCTAAGCAGAAATGTTTCCTACGTTGTGATTGCCCCTTCTGTGATATAAACTAAAATAAACTTCTAAAGAAAAAAGTTCTTTCTGCAAAATTCTGTTTCCAGTATCCAGTATGAACAGTGGAAAATGCTATCCACTTTTTTTTCTATACCTATAGACTTAAGAAAAGAAAATATATGAATAAAAATAGAAACAGTATAGGAAATAGGTGGTTTCATTCTTGCATTTCCAGGGTATAGCAAATGGCTAATGAAAAGCAGATTATTTAAAATGACTGATGAGTAAATAAGTAAATTGAATATACAGATTTTCACATTTGATAACTTTCAGTTTCGATCCTAAAGCATCATACAAATATAATTACATAATGTCATTATGAATGATATGTAAGAACTTTATCAGATGATATGGAGTAGTGGGTGAGAACATGGGCTCTCAGAACAAGACTGCTTAGGTTTGAATCTTGGCTTTGGCACCTTATTTATGTGATCTCAGGCAACTTTACTCCTTGTATCTCAGTTTCCTCATCTGTTAAAGGGGAGTAAAAATCAATGGCTGAGGAGATGAGGATTCTGAGGTGCCTTTCTGGCAGGGAGGGAGGGTGGTGGGCATAACTGGGGGGATGAGGTTGCCCCTGGCCCTGGTCTCTTTACAATTTGAGTCAGTTTCAAAATGAAAGGTCTTTGAATATCTGCCTGCCCCTTTGTAGTTTTCTTTTCTGAGGTACTTCTTTTACAGGCCAGTAACTTGCTGAAAACCTCAGGTGCCCTCATATAAGCCATTTCTCTAGCCCACCTTGCTGGTGTTGCATGTAATCAGGAAGCCAGAAACCACAATTGAAACAAAAGCCACTGCCCAACTTACAACTGGTTTCTCCACAAAGATCAGACCAAACCAGTCAGAGCTGCCATGAACTCAATTCTTGATCTTTTACCTACTTTTCCCGTATTATTATGCTATAACTCATGCCCAGAGGTGGAGACATGCAAGTAAAACATATGTGTTTGAAGAAATATATCCTGTCAACTGTTTCTGTATGCCAAACATCCTGTCTTTCCCTGTCCCTCCATACTTAGACATAACTCCTTTCCTGCTTCTGCCCTTTCAAAAACATTCTCTTGCCACAGTTCAGGGAACAGCCTGGCCTCTCTCTTACTAAGGCTGTCTCCCTCAATCCTGGGCATGAGCTTGCAGTAAACACTGTCAGTATAATCCTTGGCTTCCATGTCTGTTTCTTTCCATGAGAGTCAAAGAACACTGGGGTCGTGAACACCGACCTAGGTTTGTTGTAAGGACGAAAATAGTTATCATATATAACATACTTAAAACTTAGCTAAAATATGAACACTAAAATGGTGACTTTAATGAAATTTTTGGCTATGTGTTCTATCGTGGAGGGGAGGGCAGTTTGATCATTAAAGCAGGGTTCAATGTTTTCTTTTAAGAAAAATGTCCTTCGGATCAGGACCGCAGGGTGGCCCAGTGGAGCTTCTTGTCCTCCCGCTTTTATGTAATTTGGCCTTAATAAAAGTACCTGGGGAATTGTCTGTTGGGGAATTGCCCTCGACAGGCCCCCTGGGAAAAGAACCATTGAGAACGAAAGAAGGTTCTGCAAGGAAATTCTGTGGCCCTACATCTAGCCCTTGCCACCCCCTATAAAGACTCCTCTACCCAAAGGAAGGATAGCCCCACATATTTTTCAGCCAAGGAAGGAAGAAATGGATTTGAAAGCCCCACTCTGGCAACAAAGGAGTGTATCCATGGGCACAAGTTACTCCAACCCTAGGCCCACTTGGCCCCCAGGAGGCGTTCCAGATGACGACTGAACCTAGTCGGTTAAGGTACAGAATGGTTCATTAGTTCCTAGGTGCGTTATCTCTCTGAGAATGCATAAGACATGGGTCCCTAAGGCCCTCTTGCCCCCTCCTGGCACCTCGGACTGAGGCAAACACTTTTGTTCCTCAAACCACAAATGGTTCAGGGAAACAACTAAGAGGTCATGTCCCTGTAACTGTTCCACCTGAGGTGTTGAGAGATAGATGACCTTTCATGAAAACAACAAAGCAAATGCTTTATAGATTATAGATACACGTAGATACATAATGAAAATAATATGAAGAAATTAATCAATAAGCAAAGGGCAGGAGGGAACGTTATGAGAAAATAACCACGCTATTCCTTAAAGGGTGATTACACATAGGAACATTTTTAGAATTAGATAATGCCAGAAAACATAGATGATGTACGCTACAAGGTAATTGCTAACAAATATAATGTGACGTTTGCCACAATAAAGCACCCAGTTCAACACAAAAAAAAAAAAAAAAAAAAAAAAAAAAAAAAAGAAGAAAAATGTCCTTAAAGGGCACCTGGGTGGCTTAGTTAAGCATCTTATTTCACTCAGGTCATGATCCTGGGGTTCGTGAGTTTGAGCCCTGCATCAGGTTCTGTGCTGGCAGCTCAGAGCCTGGAGCCCGCTTCAGATCCTGTCTCTCCCTCTCTCTCTGCCCCTCCCCTGCTCACACTCTGTCTCTCTCTCTCAAAAATAAACTTAAAAAATGTACTTAAACTAGTAGAGAAGTTTACTCTTATGTCATTTCCTCTACACTCACATACTTCCAGCAGTAAGTGACAAGCTCAGCTTTTGCTGTACTTTCTCCCAGCATGGTTCTGTTGATGATTTCTTGGTTTAAGGCCCAGTTCTAATGTGATTAGAAAGTATCACAGGGATTTACAGAAAAAAATGAGAAGAGAAAATTAATGTTTGAACTTGAAGTTAGTACATGTCTATCAAGGAACTTCACAAGTAAGTGATATAAAGTACCACAGGATATTAAATGAGAAAAAAAATATCATGCAAATTGAGCTTTATATGGAATCCATATATAGTAGGTGAATGCAATGTGTACTTGAAATCTACCATTAAAACAAATATTGTTCAAAAACTGGAATTTTCTCTTAAGTGATATCGTTAAGCTTCTCCTGGTATCAGCTGCCTGCTTCTCAGCTCACCCCAGTATTACCATCAGGGCTTGATTTCCTACCTCCAAGCATCCACCTTCATACGTATTAATTATTACCCTCTGGTATTACTGCCTCATGGCTTTGCCTGTTTATCTCACCTGGTAGCCTTTATGCCTCCTTTTGACCACTTCATTCTGAAAGTATGTGAAACTTAGTAAACAACATACTATACAACATGGACAAGTTGTGCATTTCTGAATGATTCCAATCAAAGAAACCAATTTTGTTTTCCACAGAAAAAATCAAGATATTTAAATCTATGGTAAATCCTACACAAATGATTACTCAAAAATAATGGAAATTGTTATATCAAAATCAAATTAAGTCATCCTGAAATTTCAAGTAACTGAATATTATGTGTTTATATCACATAGTGAGCCCTTCTAATTTACATATTATTGTGCTAGTTTTACTATACCAGCTGAAGTAGAATAGACATTGTGCCAGCTTTTAAGGAACCTGTAATCACAGAGATAATAGCAATTATCATGAACAGGAAATAAGAACCTGTAGAATAAAAGCCATTAGCTGTACGTGCTATAAGAAAATTTCTAATCTATGTAGTGTATAAGTATACTATGACTGAAGTTCTAAGTGTTATGTAACTACACGGGAGGAGTGTGAAATACAGACTAGTGACTTGAGATGCAGAAACCGTTGATAAATCATCCTCTGATCTTTCTAGGCAATCTTCATAGCACGTGGGATAAGGTGGTTAGGTAGATAAAGACAGCCAAGTATTTCAAACCTGGGTTATTATTCTAGAAAGTAGACTTCTCTAAGAGTTAAAAAGATGAAGAGAGATTTAAGCTTATACAAGGAGATGAGAAAAAAGAGATAAGATGGGAATCCTGAGGAAGGATTTTCTATCAGAAGGAAATGCACTGTTTAAACTCATTAATTAATCATTTGGAACTTGATACAACTATATTTAGCCCTTGAGTCTAAAGGAAAAGTTACCATGTCAGTCCTATTTGGAAGAGTAGATTAGTTTGAAATTTATTTAAATAAGGAGATTTATAGAATCTGGCCAAAACATTACAGAAGAATGGATTTCCTGAATATACTTTTTCAACAAATCTATCTGTCTTTATCTATAAAGAGATAAAAATTTGACCATTTTTGCCCCAAATGTCCATTTTTATCAATTTGAAATTATATATATGTATCTAATAATTAATTCTATTCTAAGATCTTGCTGATGGGAATTTAAAACTTCTCAATATGCAGTCTTTCCCCATTAAATTATTTGGCTATTGCTGAATCTCTCCCTATTAAAAAAAATACACCTTACAAGAGGCTATTTATTTATTTATTTATTTATTTATTAGAAGGAGAGACTGAGAGTGCAAGTGTGGGAAAAGAGCCGAGGGAGAGAGAGACAATCTTAAGAAGGCTCCACTCTCAGCATGGAGCCCAACACAGTGCTCAGTCCCATCACCCTGGGATCATGACCTGAGCCCAAATCAAAAGTCAGATGCTTAACTGACTGAGCCATCCAGGTGCCCCATGACAGGCTTTTAAAATTAGCTTTTGTAGGTAATGCTAAAGAACTGTTAGCTACTGAAACTGTTATTTCAGTATATGTGGTTATCAGTCTCTAATATTAATAAAAATAGCATTCTGCATAGAATATAAGTTCTAATATTTTAAAGTTTCTTGGTTCATGCAACAGACCTATGAGGTATTTGGAGCACTTCAGATAGACTTAAATGTGCGCAAAACAGAAAGGAATATTCATTATTCCCATTACCCATTCCTGTATTTCTAGAGTGCAAATACAGGGCAGCCTGCTTATTTCATTTACATGACCCAGGATGGCTTAGTGGAAATAACAGTCAAAATGCATCTTACTTTAGTGGGCACTGAAATGACCAAAATCAATAACAAACTATAAAAGCATTCATCAATCTTATATTCTCCTGATAAAAGTTGCAACATTTAAGAATCAGAATAAGAAGGCTATGGAACTTCTTTCTTCTGAGAATATGCTTCTTTAAATAAGAATTCTCTGCTATTCACTTTGGGACATGAAAGAAAGGTTGTGTTTATTTGTTTGTTTAACTTTTAGGATTTTTTTCTCCTTGTTTAGTAATTAGTATCATCTGAGGGTATTTATTTCCTTAGAAACTGGATTTTTTTTCTGGTTTAATCCTGGCAGATAACTATTAATGGAAAAAATTTAAACCATATATATATACATATATATATATATATATATATACATATATATATACATATATACACACACATGTATGTACATATATATATAAATTTCAAATGTCAGCACATTTGCTGATAATGTAGGTTTTCATATTTAATGTGTCATAATTTTATTGATTAAATATGCAACTCTTTGACAGTTGTTAATAAAACATTCACTATTTACATAATACCACCTAATGGTTGTATAGCATATAATCATTTTTAAAGTATTTTTAACATGCATTATTTCACAAATATACATGCAGTAATATCTTATTGTCCCTAATCTTATCACAGGAGTAAACTGACTTTGGTCTTGCTAGGTTCACATGCGTAGTAAAGCTTACATTGTATATGATATAGCCAATCCACCCCTGGTAACCCCAGCCCCTTAAACTTTTCTTTTATCCATTTCCCATATTCTCCTCTTCATTCCTGAATATTAATAGACCATATGCTAGCGAGAATTTGTTTCATAGAAACTTGTTTTTATAATTTTAGAAAAAGATAGAATTGCTACCAATTACAAATGTTCAAAAACATTCTGTTGAAGGTTTCTTTTGGTAGCCTATATTAAGTGGACAATTAGGTTTCTACATTTTGATTCAAATTACTCATGCCAGAAAATAATTTCTTAAAACATTTTTTTAGAGTTTATTTATTTTTAAGAAAGAGAGAGAGGGCATGAGTGGGTGAGGGGCAGAGAAAGAGAGGGAGACACAGAATCTGAAACAGGCTCCAGGCTCTGAGCTGTCAGCACAGAGCCCGACGCAGGGCTCGAACTCATGGACCGCGAGATCATGACCTAGGCTGAAGTTGGATGCTTAACCAACTGAGCCACCCAGGTGCCCCCAAAATAATTTCATAATAATACCTCATATATGGATCTTGTTTTAAGATAGAAAAATAGCTTTGCTATCACGTTGGATATTGGCAGCAACACTAAGTTATCATTTGTTTGTTTTGATGAGGAATGGCTTTCAGAAGAGTTTAGTATAAAAGTTTGGGCATTATCGTCATTATATAATTAGGCAAGATAGAAAATATCTCCATTTTACCGAGGTCTGAAGCCTCATAGCTAACCACAATTATTCTAGTTCACTTTACCAAGCTTAGCTCCATCTGCTTCTAATTAATTTCTGGTTACTTTCTCCAGTCGCCAATAATTGAATATGTTGGACCAAATAACAACATGTGAAAAGAATTCTAAGTAGCACAGACCTAGGCTGGAAACTAGTCCATGGATCTTTGTCTAGAAAATATCTAAAATTTTAATTATATTATATTTCATTATAAACATAAATTCAAGGTAAGTTTACATTAAATAATCTATTAATTTATTTAATTACAATGAAGGCCAAATCTTATACGTTTGTTTCTATAAATGAGAGGTTTACATATTTATTTTTATAATTTTGTCACATATATATACTAGTTTTAGAAAATGAACCGTGGCTGTTATTTTTCTAGACCTATCTTGGAAACAAATAAAAATATAGCTAGATATCACAGACAACACACATACACATACACACACACACACACACACACACACACACAAACACACATATGTAGATGTATACATATTTTACCCCTTGAATTATTATTAGTCCACTCAGATTTTCCAACGCTTCCCTTACACATATTAGCAAACTCTTTGTTCAGATAATTGGTGGGTAAGAATTATCTAAAGCAAATAGTGAGATTATTTACTGGTATATTGACTTATCTTCCTGGGAAATCATTTTCTGAAAAGAGATAACTCATATTGACATATGTGATCCTAGTTATCAGTGCTCATGATCGAGTAATGTTCATTCAAGTGGTCTCAATTCTTAGGTCACAAACAAATCCTCGCGGTTCTGGGCAGATAAAACAAATTAGTTAATGAGACCAGACATCTAAAAATACAGAGCAGAAAGAATTCTGAGAATCTGGGGACTGTATCCATAACCAAAGGCAATAAAACAACAACAAAAACAAAATACCATGTAAGGGGAACAAAATTTATCTGCTATCCAAATATGCCATCAGGGTACCAGCTTATTCTATCTCATTTACAGTATACTAAATTCAACTTTTCATCTTCTAACCATTCTTCATTACACTATAGTCTGTTGTCTATCTCTCACCAATATAAAAAACAAACAAACCAATAAACCACAACAACCACAAAAACTTTTCATGCTAAAACATAGAATGATCTCATTGGTTAGCTCAATGACCCTTTTTGGAATTTCAATCTCATTTGACTTATCATCAGCATTTGGCATAGTAGTTTTATTTTTTAAATACTGAATTCAAACTAATGACTTAAAAATAAAATACCCTGTCTCTTACTTATTTAATTTTGAGCATGATATAATTATTACCATTAAATGTTCTGAACTGTTACCTCTTACTTATCTTCTAAGTGGATTATAACTTCTTACCTTTGCTTATACAATTCACGTATTTTTCCATATAATGTCGCTACTCATGAGAACAGTAGCTGTTACTATTCATTTCTTTGCTACGCAACACTGAATGACTTTCAAGTTCTATACTGGTTGTTTTCAGACTTGGATCTTAGAAGAAGCAAATATTGGTTTTTAAAAAATGCCTAAATTAACACCACAGAAACTCTGATTTCATTGACCTAATATGTTTCTGGTTATCATTATCATTTTGCTATCATTATTATTTTTTTTTTCGTGGAGTCACGGTATAAAATGGATTTCTTTTTTTTTATATATGTCAATATATTGTTTTTTTTTTTAATATATGAAATTTATTGTCAAATTGGTTTCCATACAACACCCAGTGCTCATCCCAAAAGGTGCCCTCCTCAATACCCATCACCCACCCTCCCCTCACTCCCACCCCCCCATCAACCCTCAGTCTGTTCTCAGTTTTTAACAGTCTCTTATGCTTTGGCTCTCTCCCACTCTAGCCTCTTTTTTTTTTTTTTTTCCTTCCCATCCCCCATGGGTTGTGGTTTATATCATTATTTTTTTAAATCTTTAGGTGATTATATCTGAGACTGAAAGCTCCTCCAAGCTCTGGGGTTACAGAGACAAAAAAGACACGCTTCTTTATTGGAGGAAGTTATTAAATCTCTTATTTTTCTCTTTCATCTTAAATGCATAATGAATAGTCTCCACATAATTTGCTTAAGGGATCCTTAGTGGAATGCAACCCTACATTTCATTTTGCTTTTTATTTCAACTCACTTAATATGCATAGATACTTGAGTCAAACACCCATTATGAAACAGTTTTGCAAAGAGTTCCCATTGATGTAACCATCTCTATGTCGTCACGTGTACCATATGTCACTGATTTGTTGATCTTGTTACAATATAATGCTACTATGAATAAGAACGTGCCAATATTTAGTAAAATAATGGCTTTGGTTCTGCAAATTTCATTTTTTTTTCTCTCAATATTTAAAAAATGGGTACATTTTACCAAATGCAGAATGATGCACTGGGAAAACAACAAATTAAAACATGTTCCTCATTCCCCTTTGAGAGCATTGTCATTAATACATGCATATTTACTTCCATTTGACTTTTCCCAAAAAGAATGAAGAACAATGAACACTCATGTACTTATCACTCTGCTTCAACAACTGTCAGTATTTTACCATGCTTGTTTCATCTATCCTTCTAGCACCTCTCTGTTGTTGGAATATTTTAAAGTGAATTCAAGGCATTTTAACATCTCATCATAAATATTACATTATGCAGCTCAAAAACCCATTTCATTACACAAGTAAAATGTTATTATTATATCTAAGAAATCAAAATAATTATATACTGAATTTCCAGTCAGTATATAAATTCTCTCAACAGCTAATACATGAATTTTTATAAAGCATTATTTTTTGGTACAAAAAAGGAAATCACTTGTCAAAATGATTATATCTTTTATATCATAAATTTATTTTAGATATTGGTTAATCTAGAAAGATTTCCTTCACTTTTTATTTTTTATTTTTATTGAATTGAAGTTGACTAAGTTGTATCTAAAGGCAGGGCCACACTCAGGTGGTATGGTGTGGTGTGGTGTGTGTGTGTGTGTGTGTGTGTGTGTGTGTGTATTTTAATTTCCTGCCCCATTGAAATGAATTATTTGTTTACTAGGTCCTTGTTTTTTTTTCCTAAAAAATTAATTGATTTATATTATGGCCTGAGTGCTAGGGTTGCCAGGACTATTATGTGGGTATATAAAATAAATGCACATTTTAAAGACAGAAATATAAACTAGAAGATCACATCAATAATTCTAACTCAACTGTATGATTATAGAAATTCAACTAATTTATTTTGTACTTTCTTTTATGTTGAGAATGTTCCTAAAAAATGTAATTATAATTTTATTTGATGTATTCTACAACATATTTCCAAATAATAATATTATAATAAGAATATTATTAATAAGAATACTATTATATGATAAGAATACTGTAAAACAAAATCTAAATTCCTTTTCAGTTTTTTGTTTGCTTTTTGTTTTGTTTTTTATTTCTCAGATACAATTTTAGAGAAAAAATTAAGAATTTGGAATTGGCACAAGGGATTAGTGGTTCTTCTTCCAATGGTATGCTGGAGCCTCCTGGGATTATCTGATCCCATGGAGACATGAACCTTTATCTTTGACTAGGCTGTTTAACAACTCCACAGAAATAGAAATTAACTTATACAAAACTGAAAGCAATAAAAATAATTGTGTGCATATGAATACAAATTACTTGTGTGCAGTGGAATGCAAGTAATTATTGGTTAATGAATAAATCAGTTTTTACAAATTGACTTAAATGTTCTTTACTGAATATAAATATGAAGTTCTTTGGTTTCACCTTTGAACTGGTTATAACATCTTTCAGTTTTCTCATTTAATTAATTTCATAAACTATTTATATTTATTACAGCCATGATTTTAAATTTTTTGAAAAATTTTCCTTAAAATGAGGGAGAATGCATAGTCAAATGATATTTCTTTTCTTTGTGTTTATGACTCCGACTTGATGAAAAGTTATTTCATTTGTTTTCATTAGTTTTCAATTTTAGTAATTGCTTTATTTTTTAATTAATATTTGGGTTATATAAATGTTAATATAATTTCAATATTACAAGAATAAACTATAAGTCCAGATTCTACATTGATACCCTAAGATGGACATAAAAAGGACAAAAAAACAATCCTCAGGGGATTTGAAACCCAGAATCAAATAATCCTGAGTATTTATTTGTTTAATATTATCTGGGGGCTCCTGGGTGGCTCAGTTGGTTGAGTGTCCAACTTTGGCTCAGGTCATTATCTCACGGTTTGTGGGTTCGAGCCCTGAGTCTGGCAGGCTCTTTGCTGACAGGTCAGAGTGTGGAGCCTGCTTTGGATTCTCCCCCGTTCATGCTCTGTCTCTGTCTCTCTTTCAAAAATAAGCAAACATTTAAAAAAAAAACATTTTTAAATATTATCTGGAATTTCTGATATGCTACAGTGGTGCCCAAAATGTTTCATGTAGTAAAATAAATTCATCCAGAGTCTTAAAATATTGCTATAGTTTTTCACATACAATGCCCAACACTCAATAAAACAATCACAGGCATGGAATGGTCTTGACAATGTAAAACAAACAAACAAAAAACAAAACCCCAAAACAATAAAAACGAAACAAAAACAATAAAAGAAAAACAAAGGAACAAAAGACTTTAAAATAACAGTATTAATTTTTTGTTTTAGAGGGAGAGAAAGAGAATACAAAGATCTCTTGAGAGAGAGAGAGAGAGAGAGAGAGAGATATCTCACTGTGAGATCATGACCTGAGCCGAAGTCAAGAGTAGGATGCTTAACTGACTGAGCCACCCAGGAGCCACAACAATATTAATATGTTTAAAGAAATAAATACAAGTCCAGATTTTGGAACAGATTAGGTACTATTAAAAAATTCTAAAGTGGGAAGATATAATAACTGAAATACATAATTCAATGGATTTTTTTTGTTGTTTTTTTTAATGTTTTTATTTATTTATTTATTTATTTATTTTTAATTTTTATTTTTTTTCAATATATGAAATTTATTGTCAGATTGGTTTCCATACAACACCCAGTGCTCATCCCAAAAGGTGCCCTCCTCAATACCCATCACCCACCCTCCCCTCCCTCCCACCCCCCCATCAACCCTCAGTTTGTTCTCAGTTTTTAAGAGTCTTTTATGCTTTGGCTCTCTCCCACTCTAACTTCTTTTTTTTTTTCCTTCCCCTCCCCTATGGGTTTATGTTAAGTTTCTCAGGATCCACATTCAATGGATGTTTTAAGCAGCATGTAGAGCTGAAGACAAATCAGAAGTTGGAAGATTGGTTCAAAGACAGAAGTAGGGAGAGAAAACAGGATAGAAAATATCAAAAGGTAACAAAATTCACAGGAAATATTTTGCAAAGATCTGTCATGCCTTTAATAAGAGTCCTAATAAGAAATTAGAAGGAAAACGGAGAAGAAATATTTGAAGACAAAATACTTTACAACATTCAATTAATTATAAGAAACACCAAGCAATAGATTCAACAGGCACTACAAAACACAAGCAGGACAAATACAAAGAAACCTATGCCTAGATACCACATTATACATGATAAAACTGTAAAGACAAAAGCAAAAACCAAGTAGATGTAAGAATCTTAACATCAGCTAGAGAAAATGAAATATTAACTTTATAGGGTGACAAAAGGATTCACTAAACAGTAGAAACAATGAAAACCCAAATTCAGAATAATTATAATCATAGCCAACACAGAATTCCATATCCAGCAAAAACAGTCATCAAAAAATACAGAAACTTAAAGATATTCTTCAGACAAAACAAACAAAAAACAACTTAGAGAATTAATCAAAATTAATTTCTTCTTTTGTTTTTAAGTTTTTATCTATTTATTTTGAGAGAGAGAGAGAGTGCACAAGTGGTAGGAGGAACAGAGAGAAAGAGAATCCCAAACAAGCCCTGTGCTTTCTGCGCTTTCAGCTCAGAGCCCAATGTGGGGCTTGAACTCACGAACCATGAAATCATGACCTGAGCCAAAATCAAGTGTCTGGCGCTTAAACTGACTGAGCCAACCAGGTGTCCCAAAATTAATTTCTTCTAAAGGAATACTAAAGATATCCGGTGTCTCAATATAAATGATCAATATACTAGGTTCACCAATTAAAAATTCAAAATATTGAAGAGGCAGATTCTTCCTAAAATCATCTATATTTTCAATCAAACCCAATCAAATGGATTTCCTGTGTGCATAGAAATAGGAAAGATAATTCTAAAGTTTGTATAGAGAAATAAAATGTTAACACTAATCAAGATAAACATGAAACTGAAGAATAAAAATGAAGACACACTCTAAAACCTACCAAGGCTATAGAACTGTTGGCTTCCAGACAATCAAATATTCTGGATTGAGGAGTTATTATTGCTGGCTCTATGTTGAAAGCAAGCCAAACAAGAAGTTCTTCCTTCTAGTGTCTATCTTGCTCCCCTTATCAACAGAAACTAACAGGAAGTCAGCTGACAAAGGACAAAAGTAGATTGCTGAATCCTAGGCCCAGAATCATGAGGTAAAAAATATGATTATCATAACTCAGAATCTTAACTATATGCCCAAAAGACTTGAATGCAACATATGGGAACCAAAACAGGTCTGAAAAATATTTGCAGCCCAAAAAAAATGAAGAGTAGGGTTATGAAATATAGGATGATAAGTAAACTGTGGCATATTCATATAATGGAATTTTGTATAGCAATGAAATATGACACAATAAATTTGCACACATTGTATAAATGAATCTCACAAAATGTTGTGATAGAAATCATGCAAATAATAAGATTCCATTTATATAAAGTCTATATAGTGTTAAATTTGGAGAGGAGGATAGGGTCATGTTAGTTTCCTAGGGCTACCTAAATAGATTACCACAAACTGGGTGGCTTAAAACAAAAGAAATTTATTTCTCTACAGTTCAGGAGGCTGGAAGTGTGAAATACAGGCATTAACAGAGTTGTTTCTTCCTAAAGATGGTGAGGGAGAGTATACTCTGTGTTTTGCTCTTGACATCTGGTGGTTGCTGTCGACTGTTGGTGTCACCTTGACTTGTAGCCACATCACTCTGGTCTCTGCCTTCACCTTCATGTGGCATTCTCCCCTGTGTGTGTCTACGTGTCTTTGTTTTTCCTCCTTATAAGGATGCCAGATGGTGGATTAGGGGTCACCCTAATCCAGTGTGGCCTCATTATTATAATAAGCTTTTTCAGGCCTTATTTCCAAATAAGGTCATACTCTGAGATTCCAGATGAACACAGATTTTGGGGGGACATTAATAAACCCAGCACATGAGGGTCTTCTGGGGCTACTGCTAATGTTAGATATTTTGACCTGTAGAGTGGGTTCAGAAGCTTGTTCAGTTTATGATATTGCATAGGGCTGTGCATTTTGTTTTCTGTGTGCCGTTATCTTCAATAACTGATTAAAGATAAGGTGAAAAAATAAAATGAAATATCAATCTCACATGTTAGTAAAGATAAGGAGCAAAAGCAAACTACTTTCATACATTGCTGGTGTAGTTGCAAATCCACAACAATCAGATTGCAAAACCGTTTGGCACTATCTACTTAAGATGAAAGCATCCAAGCCCTATTACATAGAAATTTTACTCTTAGGTGAAATGCTAAAATAATTGTGTACATATGTGAATGAAAGTACATGTAAGGAATATTCACAGTGGCAGTGCTCATGATATTCTAAATCTGGCAACATTAAAGAAGAATTTCAAGAATTTTTCCTTGAATTAGATTAATTCTTTTTTTTTTTTAATGTTTATTTATTTTTGACAGAAAGAGAGACAGAGCATGAGCGGAGAGGGGCAGAGAGAGAGGGAGACACAGAATCCGAAGCAGGCTCCAGGCTCTGAGCTGTCAGCACAGAGCCCGATGTGGGGCTCGAACTCACAAGCCGTGAGATCATGACCTGAGCTGAAGTTGGTCGCTCAACCGACTGAGCCACCCAGGCACACCTAGATTAATCCTTGAATTAGAATAAATTGTGTTATACAACAGAAAAATCTACAATAATTTAAAACCTAGTATGAAAAGCTTAGAGTTTTGTTATATACAACATGGAATAATCTCACAACCATTGAGATGACAGAAATAAATCCAGATCCAAAAGGATAGACACTTTGGTTTCATTTAAAATTCAAAAATATCTCACTGCTGAAAGAGGGGGGGGGAGAGAAAGAGAGAGAGAGAGAGAGAGAGAGAGAGAGAGCACACTTGACAGAGAAGAAGACAGAGGCGATCTTGAAGTCTTTGGAGACAGAAAGAGAGTCAAAGGAAGGTCATCACTTGATAGTGGGGATTAGGAGACTTTGTAGTATTTTTATTGTTCTATTCCTAGATTGGATGTTGGTTACATAGGTATGCTCACTGTATGACAATGTGAATGCTATATTCAATATTGACTCACTTTGTATTCTATATAATTTTTTAATAAGAAAATTAAGTAATCGAAAAAAATCTATAACAAGTACTTTCACAAGAATCTCACGTCCAGTACTTTCATCATTCTTGTCCTGTTTCCTCCCTGCTTTTAAATGCAATCATTTTTACTATTTTTAATCTTTCTACCATTTTTGTTTGTGAATCTTACATATATCCATATATACATATATCCCTATCTCTTGCACAAAATGCTACATGCGGTCTACAAAGTTCTATACCTTGATTCCATCACTTTATTACACATCTTAAAGATAAGATAAGTTCATATATGCATTCTATTTTATGTATGTGTTACATTTCATTGTGCAAATGTACTATAGTTTATTCAGTCCAACCTGTTTGATAATACTTGTGTCATTTTCAATATCTTATTTTTATAAATAATAACTAAGTGAATACATTTGGACATTCTATATTTTTGTGAGTGTATATTTTGAATAGATTCCTATTAGAAGTAGGGTTCCTATGTCAAAATGTTAACGTAAATGTATTTTTGTAAGATATTGCCAAATTCTGATCTGTAGCAGATGTGTAACTTTACATGCTCATAAAAAATACATGAGAAGAAATGAGGGAGGAAAAAGTGCTGGATCAAACAGCTTCTCAGTGAAGAATTTGTTCTTTACCTATCCCTCAGTGCCTAAGATAGTACAAAAATTTAGGATTTGACTTAGTACATGCTTAGTGAAAAGAAAATGGGGCAATTTATTTGTTTGTTTGTATGAACAGAAGACTTGCTATACTAAATGTTAAGAGGAATAATCCCTAAAAAAGAAATAGGAATTCTTGCTTCAAGAATGGTGGCAGTTTAATGACCAGTCAGTATTTGTTAAGAAAAATAACATGCTTTGAAAGCCACTTAAAAAAAATCCTGCAAACATATATGGATGTCTACCAATGCCTCAGCAAAATCCAGGCTGATAACTAAGTGAAATAAACAGAATGTGAGAGATGAGGGAAATGCCACTTAAAAGAAAAATTGTGTCTTGGCACATTTGGAACCCTTGAGGATTAAGAGATTCCTTGCATTTTCTAACAACAACAACAACAACAACAACAACAAAGATCTAAAGATACTTATCATACAAAGCCTAACTTTTTAGGTAAGAAACTGAATCTCAGAAAGAAAATGTGACATGCCCATGAAAACACAGGCAATTCCAAAATGCCCTGTGTCCTTGAAGAATGAATTACTGTCTCACAAGGCCAGTTCCAAACAATTCAGTTTTTAATACTTAGATATTCTGGGGATCCACTCTTTCAAGTCCCCAGATATATTTGTATTATATAGAATATATCAAAGAGAAAAAAAATATGAGAAGACTATTGCAGTTGTTTTCCAGCTGTTATCTTTAACAGAGCATGGAGCTAAAGGCTCAGTATATGAACAGTACATATTTTCTTTCCCTAAGATAAATAATAACGTCTATGTTACCATAATTTCTGGTTTCCTTGGCAACCCTTCTGTAAATTTGGAGATAGAAAATTTAAATAATATGAAGATAAGAAAAAGCTGTAAATAAAAGTACTTGGAAGAAAGTGCTTGAGATTTGTATCTTCTCCAAGCCATATAACTAAATGAATGGATATATATTAGATACATATAAATGTATTTATTAATTGATATCCCATAATAATATTACTTTTGTCTAATAGTAGATGAAGTTAGCAATGTATAGGCATAAAGAAAACTGTAGTCACCAATACACAAAATTTACTTCAGCTAAAAACTGTATAAATAGCTCTATCTTAAACCATATAGCTACTAACTATATCTTAATTGTGTACATGCATTCATTTGTTCATCCAGAAAATGTTTGATTTCTTCTTTTGTGTTAAGAATAAGACGTACCATCAGGAATGTATGTGATTTATAATTTGATTACTTCCCAGGCTCATTTTTTCCTGGTTTAAAATACTGTTAAAAAAAACCACTGTTTTAAAAATACATTACACATAGGCTTTTGAGGTTCACACAGTTAAAACATTACAGACCCTTATCTTGTGTACTTCATCATGTACTTCTTGCTTCCTTCAAAGGGCTTCTCTGTTGCTTTAAGGTAGGAATAAAAAAGGGATGCTGTTTGGCATTTGTATGTGTGCAACCTGGATGCACACAGAAGCTGAAGCACACAAGGTCTCCTTTGACCAATGGAGACAATACTAAAGAAGAAAAAAATCCCTTTTTAATCTCCTACTGATAGTTTCTGAGATTCATGAAAATCCTGAAATGTCCCATGGAATTGAGTACTAGTCTTTCATAAGAGTGAACAAATTTATATTAAAGCTTTATATTAATTTTTCCTCAACTTTCCAGATCGCCAGTATCAGTCACCTACTCTGTGAAATAATACTGCCAACAAACTATCCTCATTCAAGCCTTTATCTTTGCCTTCATGGTTACCTAGGTTAAAGCAATTGGTAACCTTCAGATAGAATTTTGAAGTTGGATCACTTGGCTGGAAGCAGGGAATGAGGTCTCTATTTCTTTGGTAATTTAGAAATATGATCACTATCCACTTGTGGCATCAAAATGATCATGACCCTCACCCAAAACGACTGAGATTAGTTGCAGGGAGAAAATGAAGTGTTTAGTTACAAGGAAGTTATGTCATTTAAAATGAAGAGACAAGGGTTACATAAAGAGTGTACACTTGTATGCTTTTTGTCAACTTCTCTGGAAGCCTTAAAACTGTAAAATAACAGGCTTAGGCTAGCCATCAAAATAACTCAAGGAACCTCCATACTGTTTTCCATGATGTCTGTACCAATTACAATCACCAGCAGCACACAGCTGTTCCCTTTACCTTCTCCAACACTTATCTTTTGTTATTTTAATAATGACCATCCTAACAGGTGCCAGGTAATATATCATTGTGGTTTAGATTTGCATTTCCCTGATGGTTAGTGATGCTGAGTAACTTTGCAGCTTTTCATATGTCTATTGTACAATATATCTCCTTTGAATAAATGTCTGTTTGGGTCCTTTGCCCATTTTTTAATTCAAATAATTTGTTTTTGTTTTTGCTTTTTGGTGTGTGTGTGTGTGTGTGTGTGTGTGTGTGTGTGTGTGTGTGTTTGCTATTTAAGTTGTAAGAGTTCTTTATGTATTTTGTGTATTAATTGGATATTAACCCCTTCTCAGATATATGGCTTGCAAATGTTTTCTGCCATTCTGAGGTTTGTTCACTCTGTTGATTGTTAATCCCACTTGTTTATTTTTCGTTTCATTGTGTGTGCTTTGGTGTCAAATTCAACAACAACAACAACAACAACAACTATTTTCAAGACCAATGTCAAGGAGCTTTTTCCTTATGTTTCCTCCTAGTAGTTTTATGGTTCAGGTCTAACAGTTAAGTCCTTAATTTATTGAAGTTGATTTTGGGGTATGACATAAGATATGGGCCTAATTTAATTCTTTTGCATGTAGATATCCAATTTTCCCAATACTACTTGTTGAAGAGAATACTTTTCCCCCATTTTGTATTCTCGGTATACTTGATGAAGAGCAGTTGACTCTATATGCACGGGTTCATTTCTGGACTCTCTATTCTGTTCCATTGGTCTATGTGTCTTATGTTCTGGACTCTCTATTCTGTTCCATTGGTCTATGTGTTTTATGCCAGTACCATACTGTTTTTATTACTATAACTTTGTAATATAATTTGAAATCAGGAAGTACAATACATCCAGCTTTGCTCTTCCTAATCAAGATTGCTTTATCTACTTGGGGTCTTTTGGGGTTCCACATAAATTTTAGGACTGTTTTTTTTATATTTCTATAAAAATGTCACTGGGATTTTGATAGCCATTACACTGAATCCATAGATTGCTTTGGGAAGTATGGATACATTAACAATATTAATTCTTCCAATCCATGAGCACAAGTATCTTTTCACTTATATTTTATCAATTTCTTTCATTTATGTTTTAAAATTTTCATTGTATAGATCTTTTATATCCTTATTTAAATTTATTCCCAGGATTATTTTTTTAATGTTACTGTTAAAAAAAAAAATTTGACACCAGCTTAAAAAGCTCCATGATCAGACACAGCCAGTTTAGTCATACAGGCAAAGTTTAATTTATCTAATTTTACAAAACTAACTTGATCTGAGTCATTTCTTGCTTATGCCTCTGGAAATCATAAGTGAAACTTAAACTGTTCCCCAAAATTCATATGAGGTGACCATATGCCTTTTATTTATTTATTTTTCTTGCTTAACTGCTCTGCCTACAATTTCCATTACTAGGTGGCTAGAGTCAGCATCCCCTGTCTCATTCCAGATCTCAGAGGAAAAGCTTTCAACTTTTCACTGTAGAGTATGGTGTTAGCTATTTTAGATCTCAGCTTGTCATACATGGCCTTTATGTTGAGATACATTTCTTCTCAACCTAATTGGTTGCGGGTTTTTATTATGAACAGATGTTGAATTTTGTTAAATGCTTTTTTCTCCATCTATTGAAATGATCATATGATTTTTATTTATCCAATGGAAATTAAATCTGTACCTCAAAGTGAAATCTATTCTCCCATGTTCAGGGCAGCACTACTCACAATAACCAAAATATGGAAACATAAAAGTCCACCTATGGATAAGTAGATAAGGAAAATGTGGTATATGTATTATACATGCAATGGAATATTATTAAGGCTTTAAAAAGAAGGAAATCCTGCTATTTGAAATAACATGGATGGACCTGGAGGGTATTGTGCTAAGTGAAATAAGCTAAACATAGAAAAATAAATATTGTATGAGCTCACCTATATGTAGAATCTAAAACAGTCAGAGTCATAGAAGTAGAGAATAGAATAGTGACTTCCAGGTGATGGCCAAAAGTTCCGAAGTTTCAGTTATAAGATAAATAAGTTCTGGAGATATACTATACAGAAATATGCCTATAGATAATGATACTATATTGTATAGTTAAATTTTTCTAAGAGTGTAGATCTATTGTTAAGTGTTTTTACTACCACTAGTACGACTACTACTATAACTACTAGAGGCAGGAATAAACTTTAGAAGGTGATGGGTATGTCTTTGTCCTTGATGGTGGTGATGGTTTCACAGGTGTACACCTATCCTCCAAGTCAACAAACAGTATTCATTAAATGCATACAGTTTTTTTACATGTCATTTACAACTTGATTAAGTGGTTTAAAGATAAATTACTAAAATTTAGCTTAAATCTAAGTTAACTTAATTAATAAAGGAAGTAACTCAAGGTATGTCTAGAAAGCCAGAAAGCTTCTATGACAGCCTTTAAAAAGCCTCTATTCTCACACAGTCTTATGACAGACTGTGCTAAAAATGAGTGACTGCTTTCACATAAAGTTGGAAGAGCAACAGTAGAACCTGAAGATACAGCCTCAATGTATCATCTCCTGCGTCAAAATCAAGAACTTGATAGGACAAGGGTAGGAACTTGAAACTTGAGACGAGTTTTAAAAACCTTGCACCTCCAGATTCTTCTGAGATATATAAAACTTTTCTCTGTAACTGAATGAGTATGTGAAACAAAGACAGACATAGGATTCTTCTCTTCGTACTGCCAATGACTTACTTGTGTTTTAGGTCTGTCTCCTTACAATGATAACCTTTGCAAAGGATTTTAAATCTTGATTCTCAAGGGGGGAATGCTTTCACTAGGGATCATAGAAGTATTTCCACTTCATGCTTTATCTGCCTTGTGGTCACTTTTGTGTTTCTCATGCAGTGGGCCAATACAGAAAAAGTTCATACAGTGGGGGTTGAAGGGAAAGGTAAATTGACATAGGGTATCATGGGGAACTAAGATAGCAGCTATACAATTGAGGAAGGGAGAAATATGTCTGGAACCTGCAATACATACTGGAGCATCTCTTCAAGCTTCCATAATGTTAGTCAGCTATTGAAGGAAACATTAAGTAAGGACAAATTAATTAAAAACTCCTTATGGGTAAAAGTTAGGGTCATCCCATCCAGAAAGTAGCATGGACCAGCCATGTTTTGGCTGAGGAATAAAAGAAATAGAGTATTTGGTAAAGGAGATAAATGGAAATATCAGTTAAAATCTTGGTATCAGCTGAAGTGATGTGTTCTGTAGCTTATTCCATTAACTCACATGTATTATAGTTTTGTGATGGTTTGTATTTAATTTGAAAGGGTCTACATGATTTCGTGGCACAAATAGCATATATAGACATATATCTTATGTCATTTGCACCACTTAATATCCTCTAAGCCACATCTCTTATACCAGCAACTTCTGTGACCAGTATTTCAGTGTAAGCTTTCAATAAGCTTTGCACAGTTGTATTTTAACTGCACCTTGCTTCTGGCACCATAACAAGAACATCTTGTTTTCTGCTGGCTTCCCTGTTTCTGCATCATGGGATGCCACAGGAGCCTATTTAAAATTCACACATAAGCATTCTCATAATACGAGTGCTATGATGACAAAGCCAAGAAATAAATACACCCTTCTTTTTTTCATCTCCATTGGGGACATTTCTGATAAGCATTTTCTAGGGATCCTCAGAATATACCTACAGGTTGAGCATTAGCCACCAACAGTGGTGGTAAGTTTGTTATCCTTGTTGGCATTCCTCATTCCCTTTATATTCCCTCTGTCTTTTCCACTTGCTCAAAGAACTCACTCTGTTTTTTCAAATTTTCATTTAAATTCTAGTTAGCTAACATATGATGTAATATTGGTTTCAGTAGAATTCAGTCATCTATCACTTACATATAACACCCAATGTTCATCGTAACAAGTGCCCTTCTTAATATCCATCACGTGTTTAACCCATCCACCTGCCTACCTCCCCTCTAGCAACCCTCAGTTTGTTCTTTATTTTTAAGATTATTGGCACACAAACTTTTTATTTAAGGTTTATTTTTAAGGAAATCTAGTCTAAAGGAATGAATAAAATAGATATGGCCTCTACCCACACTGCAGGTTTTCTCATTGAGGAGACATATATAAAGCTGATAATCACTTGAAAATGTAAACTATTAAAATAGTGATGAGGTTGTGAAGGAAAGAATAAAATCCTATGAGGATATTAATAAGATGGAGTTGGGGTGCCTGATTGGCTCAGTTGGTTGGATGTCTGATTCTTGATTTCGGCTCAGGTCATGATCTCACAGTGGTATGTGAGAAGGAAACCCACATTGGGCTCTGAGCTGACAGTGTGGAGACTGCTTGGGATTCTCTCTCTGCCTCTAAATAACAAACAAACAAATAAACAAACATTTAAAAATAAATAAGATGGAGTTCCAGGAAAGCCTCTTTAATGAACTAATATATGAACAAAAAATTGAAGAATTATCAAGAGGTAGTCACGTAAGTAGGTGCAGCACAAGCTATTGAAAAACACAGGAGTAGTTGAAACAATGAGAGCAAGAGACAAGAGAGCAAGCAAAACAAGTGATGTGGCTGCAGAAGGGGGAAAGGGCCAGGTAATGGGGGGCCCTGTGGGCCATTTGTTGGGTATTAAATTTTGTTTTAAATATAATAGGGCAGATTTGAAAGGTTTTGAACAAAGGAGTGATAAAAATGTGTTTGAATGATTACAGCCAAAATTAGAAAAGAAGACAAAGGTAGAATCATAAAGAATAATGCTGGAGACAACAAAAAGAGAAACATATTTAGATGGAGTATCAAGGATTGCGTTCTATGAAATAAGTATCCAATAAGCAAAAAGAAGATCATTGAACTAAAAACACTCACTTTCAGGAAACATATATGAGTTTATAATTATCATACTAATTTATATAAATATTAATGATATTAATATGTACAAAATCAGGGTTCCACTACAGAAAGATAATTAAGTAGTAAAAATATATAACACATGTAAAGGAATTGGCTTGTACTGTGAGGGCTCACCAGGCAAGTCCAAAATCCACAGGTAGGCTGTCAGGAGGGCAGGCTAGACTTTGGGAAGGAGCTGACACGATAGTGCACAGGTATAATTTTATTCTTACTCTAGTAAACTTCAGTTCTGCTCTTAAAGCCCTTCAACTAATTGGATTAAGCCCACTGTGATTATCACAGATAATATTCTTGGGGTGCCTGGGTAGCTCAGTCAGCTGAGCAGCTGACTTTTCTCAAGTCATGATCCCAGGGTCATGTAATGGAGCTCTATGTCAGGCTGCACTCTAAGCATGGAGCTTTCTTAAGATTCTCTGTCTCTCCCTTTGGCCCTCACCCTTGTTCATGCACTCTCTCTCTCTCTCAAAAAACAAAAAACAAAAAAACCCAAAAATTAGTATTCTTTACTTAAATTCCACCGATTTTAGAGGTGATTAACATGTATAAACTCCTTCACCACATGAAGGGAGAATAGTATTTGACTGAATAACTGGAGACCACAGCTGAGCCACATGAACACACAAAATGGACTGCATGCCTTGCAGTGGCTGCATCTCCCCTCTTCCTCTGGCTTCCCCACTTGGCTTCTCCCTGCATGGTCTCCATCTTCTATCTTGGGCTAGAGGTCACCTGCTAAGATTCTAGCTCCCTCTCCATGGCCCCAGCTTCTCGGTCTTAGTAGCAGCACCTCCATCTTTGTCTCTCAACTCTGCAAATCAATGGCTTCCTATCCTTACACTATCTGGAACATCTCACTGTTTCTTGCTTGTCTTCTCAGTTTCACCCAAGTCTGTTTAACCAATTCCCTGTATTAAACCCCCCCCCCCCATTTTTCTCTACTTTTTGAAAACTAGATTGATTTCTGCTTTACTGACTGGATCCTGATTAATACATAGGCTAATCCAAGTAAGTCATGAAATTTTGTTTTTAAAAAACCAGGTGATTTAGAATAACACATTATTGCACAATGTTCTCAAGGCAAAAAAAAAAAAAAAAAAAAAACACACTGAGTGGAAGAAAAATGAGCATCTTAAAATAAAAGCAATCTTACTGTACTTTTACTTTGTAGCTTGCAGAATAAGAAATTACTGAATTACTCTATTCAACAACAACAACAACAACAAAATAACTGTGTTTTATGTTGAGGTTTTAAATAGAAGTTATAATAACTAAAATTTCCCAGAAGTCATTTCTGAATCCCTTAGGGGGTCTTTCAGCTAAAGTCTATTTCAGTGTTACCATTTATGAAGAAAAAGGGGAGGTTAAGTATATGAAAAATAAAATTTGTTCATGTTTTTCCATTAAGAGAGTTCTGAAATTAGTAAGTTGCTTTCATGAACTTTCCAGTGGCAAAACAATTGAATTTTCTTATTGTGATTTATTTTGGAAGTCAGTTGAAGATGGAAATTGGGGATAATTACATCCCTTTAACAATGGGGGGAAATCCTCAGAGACATTTAGAACAATGATAAAATTTTGCTTTTATTAGATGGAATGGTTTGTGAGGAGTTTTCTAATTAAAATTAAGCCTTATTTTGGTTTAAAAAACTCAATTAAAGAAAATCTCAGATAAGGCTGAAAAATTCTTTTTATTGACAATCTGTTCACTACTTTTCTAATATGGTGCCTATTTTCCACAGGCTTTTTCTCCTACCACTTTCATATTTCCAGAGTTCTAATATCATCAAAAATATATGAATTCTGAAATTCTAGGAACTTGGGGTGTGTTCTACATCCACACACTCATCCCCAAAAGTAAATGTGATCTTTTTGGATGTGTTTTCATTTTCAAATCAGTCACTATGTATATAGTTGACTTCTAATGTGCTATATATTTTTTTGTTGTTATTGTTGTTGTTGCAGTTGCTTTTGTTTTTGTAACATTCCGATTGCCACTAATTAGTTACTGTTGTATTTTTTAAAAGACACTGAGTGCCAAAATATATATATATATACCTTTTGAACTTGCTACAAACTCTCCTGAGCATGTTTTTTTCCCTCTTTAAACTTATTCCAAACCACTATTTCCAATACTCTCAAATTATTTTTCTTCTTCTACCCAACACTTATCACTGCTACATAAATGGGACTTTGTAATATTAAATCTGGGTGGTAAGATATAAAAGCTAGTCAGGGAGTTAGATTATCACTGCTCAAGTCTTGGATCTTTCTTGAGTAAATCATTAATGCTACCTCTTCTTTAAAATGAGGCTGTAATACAAGGTGAACAGTAAAGTCTTATCTTTGTGTTTCTATGATTCTATGCAACATTAATAGATACAAAAAAGAAAAGATTAATTGCAAACCCATAATTTTATTTAAAAAAAAACACACATTTTCCTTGAGAAACTCAAGCCAATTAATAATGATCCAGTTGAACAAGATGACTGAGATCATGAGCTCTAACTACAGAAGAACTGACTTTAAATTCTCATCCCAATTTTGACTTAACAATGAGACTTCATGAAATATTATTAACTTGATTTACCTTATATGTTTAATTGGGATAAGAAAAAGTACTTCCTCTTTATGTGTGTCTGTATGTGTGTGTGAGAAAGAGAGAAAAAGAGAGTGAATTAACTGACTTAAGACATGTAAAACACTTAGAAAAGTACCTGACACAATATGTGTTCAAAATTAAATAACCATAATTACTACTATAGATATTCAATAAATATGAATTTAGAGTCTGTATTTACAGGGTATTTTACCAGTGACCTTCTATGAATGTAAATAAGATACAGCCATTGCACTTTGATTTCAATTTTCAATATATATTTATTTAGAGTCTGACAGTTGATAAAGTTATCGGAGTTACAAATATTAGAATCGTAGATCAAAGACGAGAAAAGATAGCGATGACTTCTTATCAGGTCAATCAATCGAAGGAAATCTTACAAAATAAAGAAGAATCTAAACAGAACTCTGAATGAATGGACTCCCATAATTAATTAGGGTTAGGCACTCTGAATAAGGCGGAAAGCATGGAACATGAAGTAAAACAAATACAAAAGTATAGCTGACATAAATGTTGCATAGAGTAGGGACAGGCTATGGGGATTATGTTCTATAGCACCTGCTATGAAATCTAGCTTGCAGTAATTCAACACAATAAGGGCATAAATACAAAAGAGGGAAGTGAGCTCACTACTAGGAAGCAGCAAAGACAAGAAGCATAGGAAGAATAGTGAATTTATTTTTGTCTATTTTTTTATTTATTTTATATCAAGATGTTTCATTCATTGCTCCTGAACATAAATCATGGAGCGATGAAAATTAGTTAGTAATAGGGGCGCCTGGGTGGCGCAGTCGGTTAAGCGTCCGACTTCAGCCAGGTCACGATCTCACGGTCCGTGAGTTCGAGCCCCGCGTCAGGCTCTGAGCCCCGCGTCAGGCGCTGGGCTGATGGCTCGGAGCCTGGAGCCTGTTTCCGATTCTGTGTCTCCCTCTCTCTCTCTGCCCCTCCCCCGTTCATGCTCTGTCTCTCTCTGTCCCAAAAATAAATAAAAAACGTTGGAAAATTAGTTAATAATAAATTCTTCTTCAAATAGTCAGATGACCAGAAGAACACCTTTGTTGGTAGTAGCTGGCTGGGGTAGACTGTTAACCATTATGACCCCTGATGAACCACACTCCTAATAGTTATGCCCTTTTTTAGTCTCACCTACATTAATTCTGGCTTGGTCATTTAACTGTCATGGTCTCTGGGACATGACAATAGCAATCTAGATGTAAACAAAGACCTATTACATGTTTACAAATTGGGGCCTGACTTCTTGCAACATTCATTTTTGAAGCCAGCTTCCATGAAGCAAAGAAATGTAAACTTGACCCTTAGAAAGACCACACAAGACTGAATAAGGTTTCAGCTTTTGAGCTATCCCCAAACCAAGATGCTAGATATATAAGTAAACCCATTTTGGATAAACCAGCCTGACTACCTTCAAGAGCAGGTGCATGAGAAAAGAGTCTAGGAGAAGCTTTCAGCTGAGCTCTTGCCAAATCACAGACTCACAAGAAATGATAACATGATTGCTGAAGTTGCAGGATGGTTTGCTGACACAGTGATAGATAACAGAAACAATGGCAGAAGATGGCAGGAAAAGATAACTAATTTCTGAATATTTAAGAATGAGGTGGTGAACAACCTGTTAAAAGACTCAGAAGATTCTAATCAACAAACATGGGAGGAGCCCAAGAAAGTAAAATCATCCTGTTACCAAAGGAAAGCCTTAAACTCTTTAAAATTTAGTCAATAAAGTAAATAAAAAATGGTAGTTATGCAATGTCTCTTTAATAAGTGAATAAAAATATTACACTTAAGACAATTATGAATGGCTCATTTGTGGAAACATGTTTATGACTACATTATTATTTTTTAATTAAAATTATGTTTAAATTTATTTATTTTAGAGAGAGAGAGAGCACAGTTGGTGGTGGGGGGGGCACAGAGAGAAGGAGAGACAGAGAGAATCCCAAGCATTCTCTGCACTGCCATTGTGGAGCCAGATGCGGGGCTCGAACTCACTAACCATGAGATCATGACCTGAGCAGAAATCAAGAGTTGGATGCTTAACCAACTGACCCGCCCAGATGCCCTTATGACTACATTTTTAAATGCTGAGTGGGCTTCTGGTTGAAGAAGTGATTTGAGCAAAATACTTTATCGTCTCTTTTTTCCTAAAACTTCATTAAAATGATAATAGAGGAATGGAAATATCAACAGAAAAGAGACAGTATCAATAAAGGTTATTTCATTCATTTATGGAAGATGGAAATTAGGAAGGAAAAGTGACAAATGAAGGAAAGTGAAGAAAGCAACTCTTGGAGGTGCATTCCAAAATAGAATAGAACAGATAGAACCCTGTTGAGCCTCCAGATCCTGATGGCCACAGGTGTCACACATGGAGATAGAAGACACGTGGATGAAAATGAAAGACAAAGTAATGTTTCTTTTATGAATTACTTTACTTTTCCACTTCCCTTTACTCCTAAGTATAGAATGATGGTACTCAAGTCTTCATCATAGGAAATAATTCAGAGGCTTCTTGAGTAAGGATATTTAACTAAATTTTTTAGAGGGGGGGAACAGCTAAAGTGAATGTTGGCACCTTATTAATCTAGAATTTAAGGATCCCATAATCCCCAAGCCATGGGCTAGGGCTGCATCTTCCCAGAGAAAAGATTGTCATTTTAAAATTTTATCAAAAGCAATTTATGGCCTAGTAGCCATTAATGGAGATTACACTCATTCATTCCTTCATCTTGTGTTTAAGTATGAAATTATAGACAGAGGTTATCAGACACTTTAAGGAAAATGTAGAAAGTAAAAAAGAAAAAAATATATAAATGTAAAAAAAGATTAAATTAAAACACATAATTTAATTAACACATTTGGAAAAATTTGAAATATATTGCATCTAAAGAATAAAAAAATGCCATGATTATGAGTGAATGCCCAAGAAAGAGCTGTTTGACAATGAATGTACTAAAGGATATCCCTGAAAATTCCATAAGTATTAGATTGCTGGATGGCAGGTGAAATTATTGGTTTTGTACTTTTCTAAATTTTGCAATTTTCCTCAAATGTTTATTTATTTTATAATCACCATGTTTTAATGGGCATCGTACTTACTAATGAAAGGAATATTGTTGTACAACGTTCAGCTTGTAGCTGAAGATTTCTTACATGTGTGTATGTTTTTATGCAGGTGTGTATATTTCTTTGTATGCATTTGCATGTAGTTACCAGGAATTCATGTTTTGATAAATCAAGCTTTTGTGTGTCTCTTAGACATACAAGTGAAGATGTGAAGTAGACAGTTATCCATATTGCAGTGATTTTTTTTTAAATACAGTTCTGTATTAGAGATAAAGACTTGGAAGTTATCTGTTTACAGATGGAAAGGGAAGTCATGCAATTGGATGACTTCAGGGAGAATATGAAGTGAGAAGACATTTCTAGATTCTAGGATACATTCCATAAAGTTTAAACATACACTAGAGATTGGATGTCAAATTTCAAAGTTTTACATGAAATCAGAGTTTAATTGTAAAAACATATATAATTTTCAGATAAAGAATAACATTTTTCCTTTTGAAACACCAAGAAGAGTGCTTGGAATTAAAAAAAAAGGCTCAAATATAAATATGCACCAGATTTGAATTTGTTGGACTGACACTTATGAAGATACAGTATCTTTATAAAAATTATAATTTCTTCAAGGACTACTGCATAATAAACTTGGCTTTCATCTCCATGCTTAACATCTAAGTGTTTCTTAAAAGTAAAATAGTACTTTACTGTTGCCATTGTTTTGTATTTTGTATTTATGGACACTGTTTAAAAGAACTTAGCACAGTGTTCAGGATGGACTCCCAACATGTGGTTTAGTTAAATGACTGAATACTACACAGATTCCAGAACACAGATATCTACAGAAATTTCAGGACTTTTGTCAGAGTTGATATACACTGAAGCTTTTGTTTTGAGGAGGAAATGGATAAGAGTTTATACAAAGAATCATTGTAAGAAAGAAAAAAAAAAAGAGTTAACAAAAGCAGATTGGAATGCCCAACACCATGCTCCATGTTTTTCTCAAAATACTTCAACTCTCTTCATAAAGAAATTATCTGAAATTACTTTTCACAAGCTTAAAGGAAATAACTCGAGAACTAATTATCATAATTTAAAATCAAGTTCATTTTTCTTTCTTATTTGTGACTGGATTCTGTCACAAATATGATTGAAATGCAAAGGACAAAAATAAACAAATATTTGAAATTCTACTGTGGATAATCTGTAAGAGCAGGAGATTAAGTTGGTGTTGGAAACTCAACTCAGGAATCTCATATTCCTTCAGGGGGAAAAAATGTCAATAGGACTTTAGGCAAATATTACACTCCAGACAGCTATACACTACTCCTTGACCAATAATCCCAAAATATCTCCTCTGTAGTTTGTCGGCTCTTCCCCTGTGCTTTTATCAACACTGAACAAGCTTCCGTTCCTGCAAATTACAATACAGTACCCAGTGCTATAACTTATAAATGCACATTTGATTCTCCTACTTGACTATAAGCACCTTAAGAATACATTTTGTCTCATTTCTGGTATCTAGCAGATAAAATGATAATTAGAAGGTACTGAAGAAACATTTGCTATATTAATAAATGAATCTGAATGGATGGGAGATGGACATTTGTTGAATCTTGTGAAGATAATCATCCTGTTGAAATGTGCAAAAGAGCAGAAATGTTCCAAATGATCTCCTCCTCCCTCCTTTACCTGGGGTCAGAGAGAGCAACTGGAGTGTAGAAAGACAATGGAATATCAAAGAAATTGAAAAATGACAGAACAGTAGAGTTTAAAGAGATTTTTCAAGTTGACTTTTCCTATTATCTCCTCTAACAGAGGAGTAGGCATTTTAAGTGAAATTCCAAACCATAGATATTTAGTAACAGAAATAGAATTATAACTCTAAATTTTATACTCCAAAGTCCCTTTGTTTACATCAACAATTTTCAAACTTGCTAAATAAAGTGGCTTTTATTATTTTTCCCACAGGTCTTAACTTTCAAAATATCATTTCTATAAAACAAAGTGATTTTTAACTAACAACAACAAACCTGTTCTTGCCTTATGGTTCACAACAACAACAATGCTTGATAAGACATTTTATCAGCAGAGAAAATTAGATAGTAAAATCAGTTAATTTCTGTTTTGAAAAGAAAATGCACGTCTAGATTACAAAATACTAAAAAAATGTAATTTAATTTAGTTTACAAAAACATTAAGAATAGTTCAGACCTTTATGACTAATTTTGCAAAGCCTAGAGGTGCATGGATTGTGGGCTGGAGCTCTTTTACTACATTCTAATGCTTGCAAATGCTGTTTTCCTTTACTTTGCTGCCAACATTGCCAATATGCTAGTGAGCAAATTTCTTACACAGTGACCTGTGGTTTTGAAGAAGTGTTTCTATGCCATTTGGTTTTTGAATAATCTGGAATTTTAAAGTAATGGTACTTAGTGAGAATATAAGTGAATAATGTCTGGTGAAGATACACAGCAAATAATCAAGGAAGTTATTATAATTGAAACTATAATAATTTCCCCATTACAGAACATGTACATTTGCTACAAAACATGAAAAATCATTGTCTGTGCATCTTATTTTTCCTGTATCATAGGATTATAGTGGTTGATGAAGTGAGTATAGAGGATATTGTGGAACATTTGTATAACATTTAACTTCCATTCTGGTTTTTACCTCTCTCTGTACATAAACCTGACAATGAATGCCATCACACTCAAATAAATAACAATGAAAGTCCATACTTATGAATCTCTCTTATTTAAAATTATAAGTCTCTTTAGCTCTTGAGGAATTAACTCATCCTAGGTTCAGATGATATCAATTTAAATGCTGAAATACCAAGTATTTTCCAACCCTCACACATTACTCCCTCTATACAGTTCAACCATGAATATCAGATGAAAAAGTCAAAGTATCCATCAGAAAGAATGATTTCTTTTTTGCTTGATTGTTGGTAGTCTACCTCCCTCCCTTCACATTTTACTATATTGAGCTAGAAGTCATACAGGGCATATGTATTGCTAACTAACATTACATTAGCTAAATAGGTAGCTAATGTAGTGGGTCCTGTTTTATGCTACCCAAAACTCCCTGCTTTGGGGCCTAGGTACTAATTTCCTCATCAGCCTGCTAATTTTGCCTACTAATAACTCATAGTTGAATCTTTTTTCAGGAATGACCTCAACTAAAAGTCAGTACCTGCATTCAATACCTAGTTGACTTGAGTGTAAGTCCTAGCCACAGAGACATCTTTGAAGGTCATCCAACTTGACAGCTTCCCATGGGCTATCAACTGCACCTTAAGCACTTCTCCTTTATCCCAATGTACTTCTCTCATAATAGCATTCCTTGGGATAATCCCCAATGAACACTGCACACAAACCTATATGTCAGGCACTGTTTTCTGGGAATCTGACCTATGACACCTAGGTGTTCCTTAATAGCTGCAGTGATTTTCTTTACCATTATTTTCCTCATGTGACTAAGGATTTCTTCACCTCAGAGGGTAAAGCATGGTTTTAAACACTTAGCTGGAAATGTCTTAATTATCTTCTAAAAGCTTATTGTATACATAACTCTGCATATATCTAACATATTGATAAGGATTCTTTCAATTACAAATAACTAAGACCTGACCTGAAATAGCTTAAAGAAATTGGAAAATGTTTTATAAAGAGAACTGTAATGGAGTTAAGTCAGGAAAAATGGTTATTAGGAGTTAACAATCACCATACCTTTCTTTCAGTCTTCACCAGTTCTATGATACTGCTTCTATTCACTTATTGATTTTTTCTTGAAGCTATATGGAAAACATAGTTGCCAACAATTCCCACAGAGAAATTTAACAGTCCATTCATTCAGAGAGAGAGATGGACTTTTCTTTTTAGATTATATTTACAAATATCACAGAAAAGGACTCTCATATCCATGAGTGAGTCAGATTCTCTCCCCTGGAGAGCAGTAAGCAGTGGTCAGGTTTAGCAATATATTTTATTCACATAAACTATGTAGATAGTATAGATAGTTATGTAGATAAAGTGTGGGGCAAGAATAATTTCAGATTAAGACAGGTGGATAGGCCAATACAAAAATTAAATAATAGATATTAAAGCATGGTGTATGTCTTAAAGTAGAAAAGAAATGAAAAGAAAGAAGAAAAAAGGAAAGAATTTCTTAGTTTATAGAATTAATCAGGAAAAATTCATACTAACAGGCAGAAGACTGTAACACTGATTACCTTGTCCTCATAAGCTAGATAAGGGCAAAAGGCAGTCAGAATCACTGCTGAATTTCTCAGTGACCTCATCTTCCATCCTAAACAGAAGCCCTTAATACCACCACCATACTTTAAAACCCCTATTTCAGTCTACAATTCTAGGAGAAAGATCTTACTAATTGTCCTTTCCAAGGCTTGTGAACTAGTAAGGAAATAGGGCATGCCCATGAGTTACCCTAAAGTCAGGAGCATGTGGACATTTATGTCATTCTTACCTGTGACAAATGGATGAAACTGCATCAGAATGGTGGTTAGTGGGAAAACATTATGTTGCAATAATAACAGCTATTAGGATATTGCACTCCTTGAGACTGCCCCTATACTGCTGTTGGTTGTAGGTGAGATTGCTTTTCTTGACCCTCTACTGCTCCTGAACATCACGACTTGGTGTCTCCCTTTCAGACTTTCCCTCACAGAGTATAGGCCATGTGAAGATAGTTCTGCATCTGTACTTCTTTTTGAAAACCATCTAAATCAAATTCAGCAAAAATTAGTACAAAGAAATCATTAGTCAAAAGGCAAATTGTAATACATGCTGTAGGAATTTGAGTTATTAAATATAAGGTATAAACTTATATATGAATAATATTAAACTAAACTCATATATGAATAATATTAAAAAGAATGGCTGCTAATTTCAATATTGGCATCCTTTCACATATTGCCCTAAAATTCATGAGTGTATATTTGAATATATACATGTATATACACACTCTTAGATAAATACCCTACTATAAGACAACTACATATACTCTCTTTATATATATCCTACATGTCTATAATTTTATATATTTATTTAATTCATATTTCCTATATATATATTTTTTAATTTAATATTTATTCATTTTTGAGAGAGAGAGGGAGAGAGACAGAGTACGAGCAGGGGAGGGGCAGAGAGAGAGGGAGACGCAGAGTTTGAAGCAGACTCCAGGCTCTGAGCTATCAGCACAGAGCCCAGTGTGGGCTGGAACTCATGAATTATGAGATCATGACCTGAGCTGAAGTCGGATGCTTAACTGACTGAGCCACGCAGGAGTCCCTATTTATTATTTTTTAATGTTTATTTACTGAGAGAGAGAGAAAGTAACAGAAAAAGAAAGAGAGAGAGAGAGAGAGAGAGAGAGAGAGAGAGAGAGAGAGAGAATACATGCACGAGTGGGGGAGGGGCAGAGAGAGAGGGAGAGGTAGAATCCCAAGCAGGCTCCAAGCTCAGTGTAGAGCCTGACAGGGGGCTCGATCTCACAACTATGAGATCATGGCCCAAGCCAATCTTGCTAATCTTGCTAATCTCAAACCTAGAAGGGCTCATGTATGAGATATTTGAGCATGTATAGACATACAAAATGCTCAATACCAAACCTGTTCATACCAGAGAAATAATATGATTTTTTCCCTCCAGATTTAGACAAAGTATTTGGTGAAGCATTGGCATTTAATCCCTTTCATAGTTTCACCAAATGAACTTATTTTCCATGTACAATTACTGTGATAGGCTGAAAGTTTATATGCTCAATTTCTTAGTAGAAAGAGGTGTTTACAAAGAAATCAGTAAGTTGGACATGGGGGAAAAATAAAATACTACAGTAGTAATTACAAAGAAGAAAAACCCATTATCTCACTCCCTGTCATCAATATGCATCTTCTTTTAAGAGACATGCTGGTGGTAATATTTCTATTTCTAAATAATATTTAATAACTTTATACAGATTCTGTTAACCATAATGAAAGATGAGGATTTAACTCACATGATTCTCTCATTCTTTTCTATTTCATTCCAATTAAAAAAAATCACTACAGTGTTGTTATAAATAGGAAGCACACTAATTATAAGGAATTTACACAGAAAACAAAAACCAAAAGATTCCCAATCCACTCTGAACCTAATTACATATCCATCTATATATCATGTCTATATTTGGGAAGAGGTGGATAGTATGACAGAGAAAGGAAAGATATAAAGATGTGCTCATAGATAAATATCATTATGCCATATTTCTTAAAACTTTAAAATTTTTAAATTAAAAGAAAAAAGAAACTGATGTTAAGAATCCTTCAACTAAAGATAGCTGTAACTTCATCTCAAAGGATAGATGTTACTTCCTAAAATTTCTTTGTGTTAAAGAGAATAGTAATAGTAAGTTAAACCATGGAGTCATTATTTTTCTAGATAATACACTCCAAACTCAGAAACAACTGATACTTTGAGATGAAAAATAATTTATTTAGCACTTTCTCATTTCCTTCCACTTCCTTTTAACCACTTCTTAATTTTGGCAATTATTATTTTTTTATACTGTAAATACTTAGAATATTATATGCTGTGTCCTATAATCAAAAGTACAATTCCTTGGTGTTGATTTTATATTAAAGAGAGAAAATGCCATTCATAGGTCATTTTCTCAGGCTCCTCTGCTCATATGTATATTTTTTTCATTTAAATTTATATCTAAATCACCTTGATTCAATGTTTAGCATTTTTATTTTGGAGACCTAAGGACACCATGCTTTTTGTGTTCTTCTATGTTTCAGTATATTAGTTGTCAATATTTGAATGGAATTTTTGTTGGATGAATACCGTGGAACTACACTTTATTCACTCTCAGAACCCTAAAGATACTGATCATAGTCTCTTGACTTTGAATGTTACTGTGGTGAAGTCAGAGGGCAACTCAATGTTTTTTAATCATCACACATTCTGTCCAGTCATCTAAACAACTCTTTACATTTCCAGTTTAATAAGTTACCTTGATGTTAATAATTCTGTATTGCTTTTTTCATAGAATACAAGATAAACTTCCATATATTAACAATTAATAATCCACTCATTCATCCAATAAGTATTTGTCAGAGTCTCCCATTCAGTAAATGTCTCTGTGAAGTGCTAGAAATGTATAGGTTAATGCACATACCACAGTGAATAGGATAGACAACATTTATGCCTTCATTTAGCTTATAATATATTGAGAGGTAATATAATTTTATTTAATTAGTAAATGCTATAAAAGACATTAAGATGAAGTTTATTATCTTATACAAGGAAGTAAAAAAAGACCTTTCTAAAGAGTTGACATTTGAACAGAAATAAAATTAACTGAGGAAGTAAACCATAAGGAGCAGAAGATGGTTCTGCTAGAAGAAGATGGTTCCAGGCAGTTGGTATGTTTTTCAGTCATTATATACCAGTTTATGCTGGATAACAAGGATAGGAATTTATTTCATATTTATATACTATTGATGCTTCATGTGTTAGGTGTACCTCTGCCCAATTATCTTTTAATTCTTGACTGAGGCTAAGTTAGCAGCCTTTAGGTGAAGCATTATTGGTTATGATTGCAGGAAAACAAAAAAGACAGGATTGAGCATGAACCACATGTCGGCTCTTAAATCTCAGAATGACATACATTGGTTTCAGTGACATTTCACATGGATGTATTGTAAATTATTTTATAAGTAGAGACACAGGATAACATAATTTATTCCAATGACACAGAACAAACCATGAGAATGTCGGGGTGTACCAGGAGCAGAATGGTGTTTATAGACTGGTAGTTCATGTTTCATGGTTTGGATATTATTCAGTATGATGGGGATCTGGAGTAGTTTGAGTAGAAGATTGATAGTATTCCTTAATTGCTGTGTTGAAATATACTCCAGAAAGGACCAGTATGAAAGAAAAGAAACTAGTCAGGAAACTATGGAAATGAGGAAAACAATGATGGTATTGGCCCAGGGTGACAGTAGTGCAAGTGAGGGAAAACTGTATTCATAATATACTCTAGAGGTGGATGATTAGAACCGAAGAAGGGTAAATATTTAATTAAAAAAAATAAGCTGCTAGATAGGAGAGACATGAAGTAAGGGGGTTTAGGAGTTAGCTGAGGTCTCAATAATTTCTATAGAAAGAACATACTGAGTGATTTAAAATTTTTTTTAATGTTTATTTATTCATGAGAAAGACAGATTGTGAGTAGGGGAGGGACAGAGAGAGAGGGAGACACAGAATCCAAAGCAGGCTCCAGGCTCCAAGCTGTCAGCACAGAGCCGGATGTCCAGCTTGAACTCACAAACCAGGAGACCATGACCTGAGCAGAAGTTGGACACTTAACCAGCTGAGCCACTTTGGCGTCCCTTGAGTAATTTTAGGTACAGGAGGACAAAGGTCAGAGTCCTGAATTTTCCAATATTTCCAATATTCTAATATTTCCAAAATTTCCAATATTTAAAAGCCAAGGAAAGAAGGAGACAGCAAAGGGGAATAGAAATAGCTCCAGTGGAGTAGGAAGTATTGAGAAGAACTTGTTTTCCTGGAACTAAGGTAAAAAATGTGTACCTAGAAAGAAGAAATGATTGTTTCACCCCACGAGGCATCAGTCATGGTTTCTTTAAAGTTGACCAAAGACATTGAGGTTAGTTTCATCAATAACAGTGAAATAGGTGTGTATGAATAATAGGAAAGAAAATCATAAGATAATCATGTCATTGGAAGAAGTAGGGGGAGCCAAAGGAGAAGAAGCTGCTGAAAACAAATGAAGAGGCAGGAAGCACACCCCCCAAAACTGCCCCGCCCCACCCCCGCCCCTCTTGGCCTACAAGCTGTTAGCAGACCAACAGATCCATCGTAGGCTGATAGCTTCAGATTTCCAGCACTTTCTACTCTCTGCTGAGGCTTTCCTAGGCCACAGAAACATGTTTTGCCTGGATTATGGACCTGGCACGCTGGCCAGAGTGTTAATAACTCGGGAAATATCCTTAAGCAATTAAAGATAAGGGAAGGCGGAGAAATATCTCAGGTTGTTCCCGCTCACATTGACTCGAATTAAGGTATATTCTGCAAAGACTCTCATAGGATTCAGCAAAATATGAGCTCCAGTTGCCTATGATAGAAACTCACTCATTAGCACACTCTCTCTTACTTTTCTTCCTTCCTTACCTCACTTCAATACTTCTTTTGCTATTTTCTGAGATTATCTCTCAAATATACTACTTGCACCTAAATTTTTGTCACGAAGTTTGCTTTTGTAGAAGTACAAACTAAATCAAGATGAAGATGATAAAATGAAAGCATTATAAATAAAAAGTAAAAATTTAGGGGCGCCTGGGTGGCTCAGTCGGTTAGGTGTCCGACTTCGGCTCAGGTCATGATCTCACAGCTCATGAGTTTGAGCCCCGCATTGGGTTCTGTGCTGACAGCTCAGAGCCTGAAGCCTGCTTCTCATTCTGTGTCTCCCTCTCTCTCTGCTCCTCCCCCGCTTGTGCTCTGTCTTTCCCTGTCTCTCAAAAAATGAATAAATTTAAAAAAAAAATTAAAAAAGCAAAAATTTAGAAATAAATGTATATGTACTGAGCATGGTCAGAGATCTAAGACACTTATAATTGGAGTGCCCAAAGGACCAGTATTTCCAAGTATTTAAACTTTTGCAGATCATAGAATGCTTTTTAAAATTTCTAAATTCTAGTATTGATGAGAACAAACCATCAATGCCTAAACTTTGAGAATATAGTAGCCTCCCCAAAACTTCAGGCATCTCACTTATGGGTAATGAAGCTAAAATCCTAAATAGAGTATTATTCAACAGAAAATATATATATATATATAGTATAAAGTGGAAGGTAAGAATGATTCAGTAGAATGAAATCTATTTATATAATTAATCAAATTAATAAATATAAGCAATTATATGACCACCTGGTTAATATATTTTAAAAATCAGTAAAATTAAACATTATTCTGTATAAAAAGTCTAAAAGAAATAGAAAACTTCAGCAGCAAACTTCAGAACTGATATGGATGTTCTCTTTTTTCATCATTGTTACTCTAGGCTACATGGCATAGGATTATTCCTTGATGAAATTTAATATAACCTATAGTTTCAAACAATATGATTATCCTTATCTCAAAATTTCTGACCAATTTAGGGACATATTCCTGCTGTGGATTTGAATACCACATTTGGAAAATTATATCAACTTGGCAGAAATGCAATATTGCTTTAATATAAATCTTATTTTCATGAAAATATTTAATAATATATTTTGCTGAGGCATAACAATATTTGCTCTTCCATTTTTTCCATGACACTTTAAGAAATTCTTATGGACTATGTCACCTACCTTCAAAGTCAGTTTCTTTACTTAAAATATCTAACACAAGATTGAATTTTAACCCTTTAAATAATTTAAATAATTGTATAAATACATAGTATTTTCTTTCTACTTGCTATTTATTTTTTTTTTACTCTCACTTAACTTTTGTGACTGCAAATTTAGAAAAAAATAGTTGGAGGTAGGAGCTCCTGGGTGGCTTAGTTGGTTAGGTGTCCAACTCTTGATTTCATTCAGGTCATGATCTCACAGTACATGAGTTCGAACCCTGCATTGGGCCTTGCTCTGTAAGCACGAAGCCTGCTTGGGATTCTCTTTTCCTCCTTTATTTTCTGCCCCTCACCACGTGTGCATGTGTGCGCTCTCTGTGTCTCTCTCAAAATAAATAAACATTTAAAAAACAAAGGTAAATAAAACTGATTTTGTGCTCATTTGATAAAACTGATAGCAAGTTAAAATTCCACACTTATATTTTACCTTTTATTTATCTTTGGGATCTGGCATCTATTTATTTAAAAATATCTATTCAAACAACATTAGAAGTCCCAATTTAAAAAAGGTTTACTTATTTAATTTGAGAGAGAGAGAGACAGAGAGAGAGAGAGAGAGAGAGAATGAGCAGAGGAGGGGCAGAGAGAGAGAGGAGAGAGAGAATCCCAGGCAGGCTTTATGTTCAGCTTGGAGCTGGAATCAGGAATCAGAGCTCAATTCCCCAAACTTTGAAATCATGACCTGAGCCAAAATCAAGAGTTGTTCACTCAAGTGACTGAGCTACCCAGGTACCCCTAAAAAGTATTTAAAATAAAATGCTGGGGCTCCCGGTGGCTCAGTTGGTTGAGTGTCCAACTCTTGATTTTGGGGGACTGAGCCCTGCAACCAGCTTCACATGTGTGGAGCCTGCTTGGGATTCTCTCTCTCATCTCTTTCTGCTTCTCCCTCTGCTCACACTCTCTTTTGTCTCAAAAATAAATAAAATAAGCATTAAAAAAATAAAAATGCCTTTTTCTCTACTTATTAAGTAGAGATCTCATTAGCATTTGCTTGTGTTACTCATTTACCACTCCTATTTAAGGAATTTAAATTCTTTCTAAATCAGTTTCCATGATAATTTCTCCAATGTTTAAGTATACTGTACAACAACCAATAACAGAAAATTTTAGCAGGAAAGATCAAGGAAAACTTTTGCTATGTGAAAATATGTATGTGTATACATCAAAGGGAAAACTGGGAAGGAAGAAAGATTATAAAACTGAAGGGAAAATGAGTCATAAAAATTAAGTGAACAGTTATTCCCATGTGATAAAAATCATAGAAGACAGTTTAGTGGTATGTAATACTTTCTAAAAACTTTAAGACTTTACATATCTGCAAATAATATATAACTGCACTGTTAAAATGTATTATTTTATAGGACATTTATCCATAAATATTCACGTTCATGAATGACCTAACTATGCAGTGTCTACTTAAAAGAATATTCTATCATGAAATTTTCTAAAAGTTCATTCATTGGTTAGAGTTCTACATTAATGAGAATAATATTTCATTTGTTTTAATTATGAAATTTAATTAACCACTAAATTAGCTATACACAAACCATGCATCCCTGTCCAATTAATTAGCTATACAAAAACCATGCATCCTTGTCCAATGTTTCTATCATCCATCCTTTTATTATTTGCTTGTCATTCCTAAATTTCTAACCTTATAACCAATGCTCTATTATCATAATCCCTCAAAACCTACTCCAGTCTAGTATGTTCTCTCTCACCTCCATCTTTTCTCCTCTTCTCCCTCTAAGTTTAAGATCTTTGAACTTACTCTTTTCTGATTAGAAACTTTTCTCTCAACCTGCTTTATCTAGCTAACTTCAGTTCATAAATGGGGCTGATGTTTAACTATAAATTCCCCTAATCTTTACTAAACTTAAAGCTCCCTGTTATACATTCTCAGATCAACTTTTGCTTCAAAACAATTGACAAACTTTAAATACTTAATTTATTACTTTGCTTAATGTTTGCGTTCCTCCCTAAGAATGGATGTAAATATTATATGAAAGGAAAACACAAGACTTAGAATGCGAGCATAACAGGATAGTGTGGAATCAGGAAGGGTTTCACTATTTGAGGTTTTCACAAGTTGTATGTATTGCAGTATTATGGTTATTAAACTCAATTTTCAGCACAAATCATATCATTGTAATCATATAATTTCTAGCAATGGATTAGACTTTAGAAATTTAGTATAAGCTACTGGCTTGATAAATAAGGATACTAGACAAACAAAATGCTTCTCAATTTATTGATGGATTTATCAATAAAATAAACATGCATGGATAATGCATTGCTTACATGATAATGATTTCCTAAGTTGAAAATCTTACTTAGAATGTATAATGTTGAAATCAAGTGTTGATGTTTTCATAAAATGCAACAGTAATAGTGCTATAAATATATTAAATGTTTGTATTTCCAAAATAGACATACTCTTAAGTGGGTCTACTGAAGATGATGTGAGCATGATTTTGGTTCTTGAAAATAATTAATAGTTTAATATTCACTGTTCTTGGTTAACAATGAGTTTAATGTTAGTAAATTGTGAATATCACTGACTCGATATACACTTGCATTGATATAATTTTTTCTATTTTTCAGTTTCATAAGTACATTTTAAAAATTAATTTATTTCTAATTTATCAATTTCTTATGTGAACATACTGGTGACTACTTTAACTGGATCTTTTTTTTTAATAATGAGACTTCATTTAGATGGAATGTAAGAGGCTACAGAAATAATGCATATAAAGCACCTTCACATTTTTGAAGAAAACCATCCACATAAAAGTAAAGTACTTGTTATTTTGATGCTTGTATACTGAAATATATTACGTAAATGTGGGGTCTCAAGAATACAATATGTCTACCTTTTTATTTCTCAGAGGCAGTAGCTTTTTGTTTTTCATTTTTGTGGCAATAATAGTAGGATTTTTGTGATGTTTACAGAAGGTAGGATTGTTTGTTTGTTTTTTCTGCAGTAATAAAACCTTATTTTATTGCGTATTCTGTTTCACAATAATAATTATTATGACTTTGAAACCCTCCTGGCACTTTGTAAGTAACAGAACAAATAAAACCATGTCAACTTTTCTGTGGATTGTAAAATTCTAGTTATTGAAAGTTGCTTGATGAGGGACTCTGAAGCTCAGAGATTTTATAATTGGAAAATATAAGCCAGCTCCTCAGCAGTGTTTCAAACATCACCCAGGACAGCAGTGATCAAATTACTAATGACATCAATGATAGTTATCCATAAGGAAAATATATATGTAACTATAAATAAAGCTATATAAAACAATTTTGTGTTTACTATACTAGGGAATATAACTAGTTTTCTTCAGTGATGATGGGTTGGACATATATTCATATTCTCTAAGCAAGATTACCGGAGTTATTTGTAAGTGAATTTGAATTGATAGCTATCTTAAATGCAATTTTTTAGCATAAGACATCATTTTTAAACTCACAGTAGCTGGGTCCAAGCATATTCTACAAACTCTCCTGGTGATCCTGATAAACAGAGCTAAGAGCCTCTGATTTAAATGGATATAATTTGTTTACATTATCTACCATGCTGCCTCATACATGGTAAGCAGATAGTTACTATTCATTATTAATGGTGATGACTATAATTTCCATTCTGTCATCTCTTAGGCTACTTGCCTGCAAGGATGTGCTTGAATTGATTTTGTTTAACAATACAGTTTCAAAGTATGAATTTGATCCTCATACCCTACAAGCCCTTCCAGAATGTGGTTATTCAGAAAATAAGCACAGACAAAAGGTAATGAAATATTATTTATGAACACCTGTGCAAGCAGTCCATTGTGCCCTAGTATAGGACTTCTCTTTTTAGTCTTGCCAGGTTTACACCATAAGGGTGCCTCTTCAGCTTGAGGTGGCTGAGTCTATAGAGCAGACTCTGGCTTCTTCCTTAACCAGCTACATGGATAGGCCAACTGTTAGTTTATGTAGAACATAATCATACAAAAAGTAAAAAATATCTTACATTTTAGTTCCACTTAATTGTTGCAGCTTTTGGTGCTATGGAGACAAAGTGAGAAATAAAAGTCACACATACAAGTCTTTAAATCCTACCTATTTCACTTACTAGAATTCACCTTGAAAATAGTTTTGAAATACCTAATAATCCTACTTTCTATCTATAAATTGGTTGCAATATTAGTCATATTTGATAAGAATCAAATACAATAAATTTCAAGAAGTAACATGTAAATTATTTATATGCATTAACAATAAAAGTGTTCCACAAGCAAATATGCTGGAGACAAACTGTCTTTATTTCAGTATTTATCAGATGCTTTAATATGCGTTATAAATCTCCAAGGGAGGATGTGGCAGAATTTTTTCTCCAAAATCATTTATCCATAGAACTTAATCTTCACAGAGTATTTCAGGAATTAATTTGTTGAAAAATCTTTGGGGAACATTGAGTTAGGCATCATAAGTAAAGTGACTAAGAAGACAGTTATTGTCTTTTTAAATTTTTGTTCTCTGTTCTGTGAACAGTGCATATTTTGTGTTAAATTATATCCTTCGTATCAAGTTATATTTTTGAAAAGGGAACAATTGTGTAAGATTCATACATTATGTGAATTGGAAATTTCAGAAAAGAACGCTGGGTGCCAGAGTTCCACCAGAAAAGAGCAGTGGGCTGTGAGACACAGGAATGAAAAGTCTTTTAATCTTAATGTTTCTTAATCTGAATTTTGACAAAACTTGCAGGAGGGAAAAAAAAAATTGTTGGGGGGGAGCAAGGCTGTTCATGAATCAAGAGCTTAGAAACAGAGTTTTAAAAAGGACTAGATTAAATAAGACTAAAAACAGACAGGAAGCAAAGGAGGAAGGAAGGGAGGGAGGGAGGGAGGAAGGGAGGAAGATCCCTAAAATATAGGCAGAGAAGTATTAGGTTAGAAATTATGCAATTTAGGAAAATCAACAAAATATTCCAGAGCAATGAATCTTTCTGAAAAGTTTCAGTAACTTTTCTTTTCTCTTGAACCGAGTGTAGACTCTTTTGTTCCATGTATGTATACTATTTATTTCTAGAAAATTCTCATACATACAGTAAAGTAATAGCTAGGTCTAGAGAGAACAAGAGAATACTGTGACTGTACGAAGACTAGAGAGAAGACCTTCCAGTCTCTTGACAGTAAGAGCTGTGGGTATGAAAATAATAATAATTTTGATAATACAGAGAGCTCCATTCATCAAAATGATGATGTTTCTTCCTGCTGCCTTGTAGTCCACCTTCACTAGGGAAGAATTAACATCTTTGTTTCTTTATTTTTTGTGCTATCCCATAAACTAAATATCAAAAAGCAGTGCAATTTATTAGAGGTCACTAATTCCTTAGTGCCTCTGTTCTTCAACCTTTATACTAGAGTAAAAATATTTAATCATTTAATCATCAAAAACATATTCTGAAATATTAGACCAAACACACACACACTCACACACACAACACACACACACACACACACACACACACACACAGATGTAAACTCTTATTGTAACCAAAATCTAGGTTAAAGGAAAATAGACCCTTAAGATCTGGCCTTAAAAACTGCTTCCATTGTTACACAGCTTTATCTGCACCCTATTCTACTATGTGCTGCTGAGTGATTTCACAACCCATTTCCCCACTGCATTCCGTGTAACTTCAATGAGCATAATTTCAGATCTGTTACAACTAGAGTGTTTTGATGAATAAAAAGATAGTCTAACGAGAAAAAAAAAAAAACAGAAAGAAAGAAAACCTATGATCCACTTCAAGGAAAGTCTGCCAAATACTATTTAAAATGCTAGCATTTCTCATCCAGAAACCAATGTAAACTAAAATATAGATGACTTTATTCATGTTCCGTTTAATAAAGTTTCTTAATTCCGCAAGGCAAGAAATCCTGGCCTGACATTTAGTTTTGTAGTAAGAGGAAGTGCAGTATTGTGCAGGAGCAAATAAAATACTATTATAGTGCACAATTTTATACTGTTCCTCTAACAGTCTATGAGGTAATGTCACTGCTAATGGTGCTGCTAGTCCTCAGGGGTCAGGAACTGGAGGTTCCTGATGTGACAAGCCGTGCACACACCAATATTAATCATAGGAAATGCTAAATATATCCAATTCTCTTAGAAGAAAGTAAGAAACAAAATCCAATGCTTGTGGATGAGTGGGATTTAAAAATACCTCTTAAAAATCCCATTGTGTGAATATTTTCTGCATTAGCTCTATATACCCAGTGTTGTTATGCCAGGATGGTTACCAAAGGAAAGAAAAAAATGACACTGTCTGTAAGACTTTCCAGTGCAATACTGTGGCTGCAAGTTTGGGTATTTTCAATGGTGAATATTTGGGTTATATTCCTGTGGTCTCTTTTGCTCAAAATGCTGCAGGTGCACCCACTGCTTGTTGAGGAAAATGAGGCTATGCCAAAGGGGTATTTCAAAAGATGCTCTGGACCTAGTCTTGTGGGAATGCCCCCTTTCTCTTTAACCTCCCTCAATTTGCTTGCTTCCTTGAGAAAAATCCCCCACTGATATTAGGGAGTCCTCTTTAGCTGCAGTACATTTAACGTAGCTCCCTTGCATCCTGTGTTAAGAAGAGGCTCAAGGCCATGTCCTGACTCAGAATGAGTGACTTGGAGAGAAGTATTTACCATGCATTTTCCAACTCTAATAGACTCTTTACTTCTGAAATACAATTAGTTCTCTCAGCTTAATAATCTTGGTTCTTTGTATCTTCCTGTAGCAATATTTTCAAATTGAAAATATTGTCAGTGACACTCTCATTGCTGATGGTCTTTGCTATTTTTCCCATAGCCAGCTCTCCCATATATCATATGGACATAGAACAGAACTACAAGGCACACATTTGCTTACCCAATTCCATTGTGGCCCCTTATTAAATCTGCTTCTGCAGTTGTAGGTCCTGTTGCAGGAAGTAGCTTCCACAAGTCATCACACACGGTGCTTGTGATAGTTTTTAATTTATTGCATCTCAGCTCCAAATCCACTTATCATTGCAAAAAGGGATCTAAAGCTTTTAAAAGCTTTTCCTTTTTCAGCTGGCAAGGTGGAAAGCTTTGTCAGTACAGGGTGATAGAGATAAATACAAGAAACAGAGACTTGATTTTGTGGTTCTGATGTTTTTTGGCAAGCTCCTGCAGCACATTAGGCTTTATCAGGGTCCACTCCTACTGTGTGGACAGTTTCCTACTGCCTGGCTCTGCAGCACAGGCAGTGTCTTCTGTGCTCAGTGTCTGTAGTACACAGCAGGCAGATGCATGCAGTGACTGGGAACTTCCTTGGATCACCACCTCAGCAGTCTCACAGAATGATGCTAATGTGACATTATTTTCTATGGCGACCTAGAGGATAAATTTCAATAATTTCCACTGTGCAGGAACATAGCTACATCCCCACCATTCAGTTAGGAACAGCCATTTGTGGGCTAGGTCTGAAACTCAGCCCCAGGGGGTCACGAGGTCTCTTCTTTAAGGTGCTCTGTCTTAGCTTAAGGAGTTGGCTACTCCTTACATCCATTATTCTTAAATTCTTTAGAGTGCTTATCATTTCTTCCTAGCCATACTGGTTAATTTTGTGTGTCAGATTATGCTAAGCAGTTGGTTGGGCAAATGCTGCTCCAGATGTTTTTATAAAATTATTTTTAGATTTAATTAATATGCGCATTTAGTTGACCTTAGGTAAAGCAGATTGCTCTCCATAATGTGGGTGGGCCTCTTCCAATCAGTTGAAGGTCTTTTTTTTGTTTAATTTTTTTTTAATGTTTATTTATTCTGGAGAGAGACAGAGAGACAGAGCATGAGCAGGGGAGGGGCAGAGAGAGAGGGCGACAGAATCTGAAGCAGGCTCCAGGCTCCGAGCTGTCAGCACAGAGCCTGACGTGGGTCTCGAACTCGTGAACCATGAGATCATGACCTGAGCTGAAGGCGGAAGCTTAACCAACTGAGCCACCCAGGTAGCCCAAGTTGAAGTTTTTAAGAGAAGACTGAGGTTTCCTGAAGAGGAAGGAATTCTGCCTGAGTTTTCAGTCTTTGGATCAAAAGTACAACATCAACTCTGACCTGTATTTTCAGATCACAGGCTTGCCTACAGATTTCAGATTTGGCAGCCCCCACTCTCTGATGAGCTGATTCCTCAAAATAAATCTTTCAGTGTCTTTCTCTCTATATATTATTTATTCTGTTTCCCTAGAGAACTCTGATGAACCGATTCTTCATTAATCAAATCCCTTGTCTGACTTAATAATTTATTATATTAAGCTTTTCCTATACACATTACTGTGTGGTTTCTGTCTCCTGATTAAACCCAACTAATCCAATGCTCTTGAAATACTCTGGAAGCATATATGTTTGTGAGAGAAGTTTTCTGGTGATAGAGTTGGGATACTGAAAGATACCATCTAGTATCAGGAAAGTTTCAGATGTTTCCTCTATGCCCATCCCTATATATATTTCTCTAGGCTTCTGGTCATCTTGGTTCCAGGTAAGGCGGGTGGATACAGGCAGCAAGAAACAAAAATCACTACCTAAAACAATCAGGGTTACACAAATGCTTTAAAAATAGAAGTGGAGTCATGTGGCTATTGTTTTGGCACATATTATTTTCCTGATTTTTATTTTTAATACATTTGGAACAAAAGCGAAAAGATAAAGAACAGTAACCATTCACTAATTAGAGAGGACATCATATTGTAATAAGTAGATAAACAGAATTATCAGAAGTGGTAGACTAATAGATCAGCTTGTAATTAGAAATAGGCCTTGAAGAGCTCACAACTGGAAACAAACATGAAGAACAAGAAATAAACTTTATGTTTTCAATTTTTAAAGAGGTATTTCTATAAGAAAAGTAACTTCAGAGTTACCTCATTCTTTTCTATATATAGAAATATATCTCCAGTCACCAGACAACTGACACTCTTTCTTGCTTTTTTTTTCCAACATTGCTTCTGAAGTCACTATACCCAATAATTCACCAAGTCTGGTGCCTATTAGCACAAAAACATATCTCAAGTCAATTCATTTCTAACTGTACGTATCCTATACCAACCCTAAATTATTAGCCTTAGTTAATTTACTATCATTTCCCTCCTGGATTATTGCATTGGTTTCCTGATATCCTCCCTGATTTAATCATTGCTTTCTTCAGTCCAGTCTTTACAATCAGTCCAAACAATATTTGAAAACGTCAATAATATTATACCACTTTAGAACTTTAAACTCTTTGATGGCTATCAATACTCTTGAAAATAAAAACTGTGGGGCACCTGGGGGGCTCAGTTGGTTACATGTCCGACTTCAGCTCAGGTCATGACCTCGAGGTTTGTAAATTAGAGCCCTACCTCAGGCTCTGTGCGGACAGCTTAGAGCCTGGAGCCTGCTTTGGATTCTGTGACCCCCCTTCTCTCTGCCCCTCCCCTGCTCACACTCTTGTTTCTCTCTCTCTCTCAAAAATAAATAAACATTAAAAAATTTTTAAAAAGGAAAAACTGAATTCTTCAATATGAACTAAAATAACAACAAAAACAACAGCAAAAACTACCACTTATTCCACTTTTGTCTAAAGCCAGAAACTTTTCTAAGTACTCTACATTTACAAAAATATTCATATTTCAAAATGACCTAATGCCTAATATTATTTAGATGCCATTATTTCTATTATTATTTCATAAATGTGAGAAATAGGCACAAGAAGATTAAACATTTGCCCACACAACCAATGGCTGGTACAGTCAGAATTCAAACACAGACTGTCTAATTCCAGAACTGACAATATTAATCTACATCTTTCACCCAGGCTGTTGTTCAGCATAATTCTCTATAGGTTTCTCCCAGTACTCCCTATGCTCTAACCACACTGGTATTTTAAATATTTCTACAATGTATCAAACTCCTTTCCTTTTCAAGCCTTCCCACATGCCTTTTCATCTCCTGGTATGCTTTTCCTCCCACTGTCCACATGATCATGTTTACTCATCCTTCAGGACTAAATTTAAATGGCACCCTAGAAAACATACAGAACATTGTCCAATCTAAAAAGGATGCTATATATATTTTTATACATTGCACTTACAATGAAAAGTGCATATATTTTTCTCCATTTGATTAATATCTCTTTTCTCTAGTAAAAAATATAAGTGTGAGGATCTAATCTGTTTTAAAGGTTTTTGTTGCCAAGCAATAAATAGTTTATGGATGACTGAATAAGTGAGGGGTGGAGGCAGAACTCTTGATAGGAAGCTGAAAGGGTTCCCATCTGGCAGCTTCCATTATTTCTGAACACAGTATCTTTTGCTCAGTGAGAAATGGGAAAGAGTTGGGTGTATGAGAAACATAAGAAGGTTTAATATACTATTGCATAAGGTGAAGAATGAATATGGAGTGTTAGCAATCTGTCCCATGGTATAAATAATTTTTTAAAGTATCACTCATTTTTGGTAGTATGAAGGGAAAAAAAAAACAAGGTGACAAGCATTGGAGTGTAGTCACAATTGGGTTTTGGATGCATGGTTAAAAAGAAAACACAGAAGAAGCAACTCTGAACTGTGCAGCATTAGAATTGAGATCATGTATTGGGGATGGAATGGGGGTGTTAAGACAAGATGACCTTATGTCTTAGTGATGTTATGAAACAGTTGTAATCAGGTTTCTTGGGCAAACAAGCAGGAAAGAGAAATGTGGTAAGAGTGGGATATTAGAGCTCATGAAATTAGGGGAGCTCTATTAAAAGCAGGTAGCTGTGGTATAACATTGGTGATCAGGAGGTCATGGAACTGAGCTCCAGTGTGTGTGCTAAGTGGGCCATGTCGAGGATGAAACCTTCAAGAATAAAGAGTGAAGTTGAGGTAGAGATAAAAACTGAGATAAAAGCATTTTCCAATAACTCAATGGAACAGTGTGGCATCAACAAGCAATTAAATCATCAGTCTCAGCTCTGAGACATGAGAACACAAAAATAAACCAACCTGATTTTCATTGAGTTGTCCAAGAAATAGTCTTTGAGGTAAATGTAAATTTTGTCTCTGGCAAAGAGGTAGAAACACTCTCTGAGAGATGTCAAGGATATATGTGATTTCACTAATTAGAGTATGAGAGTTTTAGAGAGTAGGGTGGTAGATTTGGGGAGAGAAAGGAGACAATGTGAGTTAAGTAAGTATCATAAAAGGTAGAGAATTGTGAAGAAAACATAGCAGAAAACGTTCAACAGTAAATGGAAGGGATGGAGAGTTATCCTTTGTTCATTTCTTAGGAAAACATATGATAGGCAGGGTGAATTTCATTTTGATATTCTGTTATACAACTACGAGCCACTAAACCTGTCATGATATACTGTTCTAGTATAGAATGTAAACAAGTTCTTGTAGCTGTGATTTAAGAACACCTACCACTTTTCTTCATAAACACAGACAATGGCAGCTGCCATGTGTATTTGAGAGCTTGCACTTAGAACATGGGGGAGGGGAACATAAACACAAATAGTCCTAAATGCATCAGATTGGTACTTAGTGTGGTTTGGTTGCATTTTTACCATGCCAAGAATAGGAGGACACTTTCTTTACTCTTTCTTATATCTGTTCAGTTTCAAGTCTATATGTTCTCTAAAATATTCAAGGTTTTTGAAAGCTTGTGATTTTTGGAAAATTCTCACTTCAAAACTCATTATCACTTTTCTTGTATAAAATATCACAAATGTTCCTGCTTTCTCTTGTATCAAGTACAAATTTTAGCCTTTATAAAACATGAAAATCTATACCTACAAAGCAATGGTCACTTTCTCACTCTCCTGTTCATTTTTTTCTCCATAGCTCATCTTGAGCCCATGTGCTACATCACATCTTACATAAAGACAAAGTACTTCAACTTTTCCTCTATATCGAATCCACTTTTCTTAAACCAAGTTCTCCTTAAAATCCTCCCCTGGCATCCCAAAGGAAAAAGATTCAACCAAATATGCCATATGATTGGTCTAGGACAATTGCTGACATAGCCAAGTTTTTACTTTGTTGTTGTTTTGTAATTTGTATACAACATTCTTTTTTATCTCCTGTCCAAATATTAAATGAGTTATTTTAATAGTCAATCCAATTAAATCCTTTTATAACTACTTCAAGATAATATATGATGGGTGTGTATTATTATTTGATGAAAACTTCATGGAACAAGAAATTTCTAGGTAGAAGTATCTATATGTATGTATATATTGTAAAAATAAACGTTATATTAACTTTCAATATTTACATAGGAGAAAAATCATGACATAACCCATTTATGAAAAAAACTAATTTTTAAAGAAATTTCTAAACAAAATAATCTATTTTGGTATATTTTTGGAAATCTATACAACATGAATGAAAAAAATAGAGCTTATTATTTTATTTACCAAAAAAGACATCTACCAGTACAATGAATATTAATGTCTAATATTTCCTTGGAATTCAGAGCTATGAGTATAAATGAAACACTTACTTTCTCTATATAGGAACATTGAAAGATACATTATATTCATTTAAATGCTAGAAAATGAGTATGTCTTAAATTACATGAATAATTTAAATTACCTAGCTCCTGTCTCTAAGAACCAACACTGGATGTGCTCCAAGAGTGCTTGGGTGGCTCAGGTGGTTAAATGTCTGACTTAGGCGCTGGTCATGATCTCTCGGTTTGTGAGTTCAGGCCCCACGTTGGGCTCTCTGCTTTCAGCATGGGACCTGCTTCGGATCCTCTGTCTCCCCCTCTCTCTGCAACTCCCCTGCTCACTCTTCCTCTTTCAAAAATAAATAAAATTTAAATAAAATTTTAAATTAAAAAGTTTTTTAAAAGGAAGTGTCTGAAAGCAATTTGAAAGGTCTTCATTTTCTACTGTCCTAACTTCTAATTACTTTCCAACTCAGGTTCAATCTATGAAGCATCGTTTCCAAATACCAGAACTACAGAAAATGAAGAACTGTATGATCTTCCAACTTGTAACATTAGAAAATTACGGGAATTTTCAGAGTCACCATTTGAAATACACATCCCGAAAACCATACGATACTACTTCTCTAACACTTCACAGCAATTTAGGATTATATTTAAAATTAGTAATCAACTTTAGATCTTAGACCACATGAATGATGAAGTAGTAGAGATATTTGGTTAATACCTTGGTTTTAACACAATGTGATCTTTTGCCAATTTATACAATCTTGAAAGGCTTTAGTTTCCTCAGTTACAAAAGGAAACCACAACATCTACTTCACAACAATGCTTAGTGTGTTGAAAAAAGGAAATGTAAGTAAAAACATAATGCAAATAGCCTTTATTAGTAAATTTATCAAATCTTCCTAACAATGACAAAAATATAAAGAATTAATTTTATTGAGAGAAAGGTTATACCTCAAGTACAAATCTTACTTCAAAGTGATAAAGGAGGGTTGCCTGGGTGGCTCAGTCAGTCAGTGACTCACTCTTGATTTTAGCCCAGGTCATGGTCTCACAGGTTTGTGGGATTAAACCTTGGGTCCAACTCTGTGCTGACAGTGAAGAGCCTGCTTAGGATTCTCTCTCTCTCTCTCTCTCTCTCTCTCTCTCTCTCTCTCAATAAATAAATAAATAAATAAATAAATAAATAAATAAATAACAAAATGTGAAAACGGAAGTAACTATATTTGTTTCACTTATACCAACATTTCAGAAGAAAAAAATTGATGACCTATAGAGAACAGCAAACAGAATGTGTCTATTTAATTACATGATAATCAAACTAAATTAAGGACTTCTGGCCTTCACTTAGGATAAAGTCTAAGTAAAGTTTCATTCCCATTCACATTACAAAAATATACCAGATAATCTAAAAATTCACAATTTTCTCATAATCCCAAGACAGCTAAGGGCACAGGTCAAAACTCTAGGACAGCTAAATTCTGAAGGACAAAGTTCGAAGGCTCACAGTACAAGATTTAAAGACTTACTATAAAGCTATAGTGATAAGCAGTGTGATATTAGCAAAAGGACAGACAAAGATCAATGAAAAAGAATGGACTATTCATAAAAAAATTCTCAAACAAATACAGTGAACTGATTTTTCACAAATATTTAAAGCAATTCAATGAGAGAAAACAGTCTTTGACAAATGTTGTTGGAAGAATTTCATGTCCACATGCAATCAACAAACAAATCTCAATACACATCTCTCATGTAAAACTGAAGTCTTCTAGTAGAAAATATATAAGAAAATCTGTGTCATTTCAGATTGGTGATAATTTGTTGCACACAATAGCAAATGCAAAATTGATGAAAGAAAAAAATATATGTATATATTAACTTTGTCAGAATTAATTTTTCTTCTTCATGAAAATTATTGTTTAGAGGATACAAAGGCACGTCACAGGCTGGTAGAAAACCTGCATGTTACATATCCAATGTTTTGTCCTAGAATATATTCTACTTTTTCCAGAATACATTTAAAAAGTACTTTAATAAGAAAATGAACAATCCCATGTTTAAAAAGTCAAAAGACTGGAACAGATTCTTTACACAAGAAAGAGTACAGATTGCAACTAAACATATTAAAATATTCTCAATATCATTAGTCATTATGGAAACGGAAATAAAAACCACAGTGAGCTATCATTCCATAACTGTTAAAATGACTAAAATCAAAACAATTCGGTGACAAGAAGTACTGCCAAGGATGTAGAATAGCCAGAACTTTCCTGCAATGAAAACTGGTATAACCACTTTGAAAAACAGGTTGGGAGTTTCTCAGAAAGTTAAACACTTGCCATATGAAGCAAAATCTGACTCACAGGAAGTTACCCAAACAAAATTTACATCTTTCAAAAACTGGCATACAAATGCTTATTGAGGCTTTAGTCATCATCATCCCAAACTGGAAACCACCCACATGTCCCTAATTAAGGAAAAGATAAACTAAGGTACATCAATACAAAGAATTCCACTTAGAAATTAAAAAAAAAAAAAGTAGCAATCTATTGACCCGTGCAACAGTATGAATACAATTTAAATGAATTATGCTAAGTATCAGAAGCCGTTTTTTAAAGTTTAGATGCTGTAAGATTCCATTTGATGGCATTTTGCAAAGGCAAAACTGTAGGGATCAGTAGCTCCAGAGGCTGGGGATAGGATGAATGACTGAGTGTATGGTGGTATAGAGAATTTTGCAGTCAGTGGAACTATTGTGTATTTTGTTACAGTGGTAATCACAAACTCAAATTTGGTGATACTCTCAAAACTATACACTAAAAAGGGGTGGACTTTACCGTTATAAATTATGCCCTAATTAAAAAAAAAAAAAAAACTGAAAAAAGGGACAAAATATTTCTATGTAAATAGTGGGTGGAATACATGAACTATTTCATTTATTTATAAAGTAAATAAAACTAGATCGGCCTGAGAGGCAATAAAACTATAGAAAGTGAATAATTTACTATTTTTATATAATAAAAACAATAATGACAGTCAACCCATAACTTAGTTTTGGAAAAAATAAAAAGAATGATATTTACAGAGGCACACCCAGTATAACATCACCTGATTGAGGTCTACTAAGAAAGTTTAACTCTACCTCTAAATATGAGTTATTCATGAATACAAGAAGTAGTTTTATTTACAGGCATAAAGGAGAAGGAAGATGCAGAAAAATGGAGAGGAAAAAAAAGTAAAGAGGGAAGAGATAAAATCGAACTATAAGGAAGCAGAGAAACAAGTGGAAGGACTTGAATGTCTCTAAGTAAATGGCACATTTTCAGAATATGAATAATAGAAATAATATTGAGTAAAAGAAAGCATAACTAATTACTGGCATGTTTCCTAAAAGTAGTGTGCCCAAATGTTAACAGTTACAGAAATGGGATGGTCCAGCATGGAATTCTATGAGAAGGACTACCACAGAACCTATGTAAAAAATTGCAATTGTTTGTAACTTCTGCTCTTTAAGTCCAAATTCTGGGTACAATTCCTGCACATTCAAGTTTCATGGTGTTCACTAATAATTATTTCAAAATTATGGCCCACAAAAACAAAAATATATATATTACTGCCCATAATATTTCATCTTCATGATGTCTCAGGCACTCCTAAAGTTATTCAAGTCTTGCAAGTGAATAAATAAAACCCTTTCCCCAAGGGAGAAGCAGCAAACACATCCTGTATTATTACATGAAGGATTCCACTTTTTTCCATTTATATCTTTAAGAATCTAATACCTAAAAGAAACAAAAGTCATTATGCTTGATTCCTCCCATTCTATATGTTACCAATATAAATCGAGCCAGGACATCAACATTTGTGCTATCCATAACATCCATCAACATTTGTGCTATGTATTTCCCTGACAAAATATAAAGAGATTCTGTTTTAATCCATTTTTTAGTATATAAATGGTGACTCCTGGATCCTTTATGTTTATTACTCTCTAGCTTTACAGATTCCTACTGTATCAGCTCTAAAATACCTTAAGAGATCACCTTCTCCTATTATTTCATTGGGGTGGAGAGAAGTGAAATTGAGAAATCAAATACTTTTTTCAAAATTCCATAGATACTCTGAAACAGGAGCAAAAGCTTACCATTATGGGCTTTCTCCCCAACTGTCAAAGTGTGTCCATTTTAATCAACACCTTTAGAGGCAATGAATGCTCCTATCCTTACGCTCTAACTGAAGAACTTAATCTACTGTTGGAAATGTGAGGCCAGATGGAAAGAGAAAGTGGTTAGAACAGGTTGGAGAAAATATTTTACCAATAAGTTCTCACATTATTTCTCAAATTCTAGGATGACTAAGGAATGAACCAGGGTGGGCCAGTATAATAAAATATTTGAGATGAAGTTTTAAAGGTACAGTGATTCTGTAGCAAGCTGGCTGGTGGATTCCACAAGAAGTGAATTTGTGTATGTGTCCTTTCATAGGACCTAGAGTCAGTAATCATTTGTCCTTCTTCCCCTTACATCTTTATTAATTTTAATTTTTAATGTTTATTTATTTTTTGAGATAGAGAGAGAGAGACAGAGTTTGACTGGGGAAGTGGCAGAGAGAGAGGGAGACACAGAATTCAAAGCAGGCTCCAGGCTCTGATCTGTCAGCACAGAGCCCAATGCAGGGCTTGAACTCTTGAACCTTGAGATCATGACGTGCGCCGTAGTTGGAGGCTTAACTCACGGAGCCACCCAGGCACCCCTCCACCCCTCCATCTTTAAAACAGAATGAAAGAGCCTTGACATTACACGTGCAACCTGTAAGAGAGAGATGGTACCTGGCATTAATTATTTCCTGGAAACTAGATGGACTTTTTGCAGACTACCAGAGGAAAAGCTTGTCGAGATAGCACATTGTCTAAGGGTATTAGTCCCTCTAGTACACTGAGAAAAAAAAATTCTTGAAACATTCAAATTGACCTTTTCCTAGTGACAAGTTTATAATGATATTGCCAAAGGAATTTAATTTTCATAGAATTTAATAATGTTCTTGATTTATACTTTTAAACTCATAGCTGGGCATTCAAAAGATTTATCTGGATCCTCGATTTCCTAAACTTTCTGCCTTGGAATTATAAACCATATTTCTAGACCCTACATTTTCTATCTTGGACTATTCTTGATGCCTCTCTTGGGAAAGTTATTAACTCCTCTCAGTCTTAAATTTCTAGGCTTTAATGTGAGCACGATTACACCTTCTACATATAGAATTGCTGTGAAGATGTAATGAATTTAATGAAATAAATGTATAAAGTTCTTAGCATAATGGCTGGCACATTGTGAAAAATGATGTAAGTAGAGCCATTTTTTTTTTTTTTTTTTTTTTAATATATGAAATTTACTGTCAAATTGGTTTCCATACAACACCCAGTGCTCATCCCAAAAGGTGCCCTCCTCAATTCCCATCACCCACCCTGCCCTCCCTCCCACCCCCCATCAACCCTCAGTTTGTTCTCAGTTTTTAACAGTCTCTTATGCTTTGGCTCTCTCCCACTCTAACCTCTTTTTTTTTTTTTTTTTTTTCCTTCCCGTCCCCCATGGGTTTCTGTTATGTTTCTCAGGATCCACATAAGAGTGAAACCATATGGTATCTGTCTTTCTCTGTATGGCTTATTTCACTTAGCATCACACTCTCCAGTTCCATCCATGTTGCTACAAAAGGCCATATTTCATTTTTTCTCATTGCCACGTAGTATTCCATTGTGTATATAAACCACAATTTCTTTATCCATTCATCAGTTGATGGACATTTAGGCTCTTTCCATAATTTGGCTATTGTTGAGAGTGCCGCTATAAACATTGGGGTACAAGTGCCCCTATGCATCAGTACTCCTGTATCCCTTGGATAAATTCCTAGCAGTGCTATTGCCATTTTTAAACAGAACCAGAAAAGCCATTTCAGAGGAACTGCCTTGCACATCCTGTTTTCTAAACTTTTAACTGGACCAAACCACCAACATTTCAGTAAATCAGCAAGAACAAGAAAATTCTGTTTTAAAAGACTGACAAAAGTGAACTTTTGGGGCGCCTGGGTGGCTCAGTCGGTTGAGTGACCGACTTCGGCTCAGGTCATGATCTCACGGGTCTGTGAGTTCGAGTCCCGCGTCAGGCTCTGTGCTGTCAGCTCAGAGCCTGGGGCCTGCTTCAGATTCTGTCTCCCTCTCTCTCTGCCCCTCCCCTGCTCATGCTCTCTCTCTCTCTCTCTCTCTCTCTCTCTGTCAAAAAAAAAATAAACATTAAAAAAATTTAAAAAAACAAAGTGAACTTTTGCCTACTGACCACTAGCCTGACCAATCAATAAAGTACAAATTTAATTCTGTTTTTCAGCACCAATGAACTCTTCTTAAAACAGCTTATCTAATCTTTTCTTCCTCTCCCCCATGAAAATCCTGAGTCCACCTCCTATAATCAACACATGAAATATCAGTTTCAACCTAAATTTCTGTACTCCAAAATGTAATAACTTGATCCCCCCCAAAACACTTTGCCACTTGAACTTGTTTCTTGGTTTGAAGTTGACAACATATTTCATACCTAATGCATTTTATCTACTGTTCATTGTCTTAGTTCTTTCTTGCACTCAGTCTCCAGCATAGTACCTAAAAGGTACTAAGTCACTGATATCATGTATACTGAGTAAATGGATATGTCTTTAAAATATTTCTCCCAACAAGCAAGTTTACATAATTTCTAAAAATAGCTCTTTTATATGGCAATATCTTTTTGTGATGAATCCTAAGCAAAAAATGACCTGTTGGCGGTCTTTAAGAACAGGAACATTGTTTAAAAAGTATTTGCATTATAACAGTGTAGTAGTCTGATTAGACATCCCATTATGTAATTGCTTGTCGTGAAAAGAATTCCAACAGAGTTGAATTCTTTTCTCAAAAGGTAATAAACTCCACAGGAAAATGTACTGTAAATACATGTCTATGTGTTCCATTTGCACACAATATTATGTGATGTGGTTTAAATATTATTATTTTTAGCCATTGCTTATTTGGAAATCACTAAATATCATTTTTATCATGTGACCTAAATGTTAATTTTTTAAGTTAGTTTTTGGGACCATCTCATTGTATGTTTGCTTTGGCTAACTGCTCAGCTGCCTTTTTATTGCTTTTAAAAGCCTGTTTGGCATTTGTCCATGCTTGGAGCTTTAGTTCTGTTAAAACATGCATTCACAATTTTATGTGCTTATCTGAATTTTACCATAAAATGAAAATCTATACCTTGATTTAATTTTATTATTTATGTTTTTGTAATTTAAGATTACTATATTTCCTTACAAGAAGAACGTTTGAACAAATTTTACAGGTAGTCAATCAACTCTTGTTCAAATTGGACACACATCAAATCTAGCATTATGGGAGTTTTATTTATTTGGAAGTGAACTTTTAACTATTAATACAAATGCCAAGATACTATACAAAACATCCACAGAGACTTTTTTCATCTTTTTTTTTAATTGTTCACAAACATTGCCTACATTATCCAACATAGAACAGAGAAATGGTACATCTTTTTCTTTCAATTTGCATACTGTGGAAAAACAAGAGTATACATATATATATATATATATATATATATATATATATATACATATATATTTACAAAGTTTAATGAATAGAAACTAGCAGGCTGACAGTTTGTAAGTGAGAAATTATCCTATAAAAATAATAAGAATCCATTTAGCATCAGTCACTTGCATAACCAAGTATTATTCTGATTAATAAAATTTGCTGCCATTAGGCTTCTGGCATATACTTATACCATTACTGAATTTGTAGTATTGCTTCCCACCTTTGTTCTCCTTCATAATTACTAACAGAAAACTGCTACAGAGCAGGGGTAAGTATTTGCAAAAGCAAACAAAAAAATCCCCAGCTTATTATAACCATGACTGTATATGACAGAATTTCTTCCCAAGAAATGGTCTTTCAAATCATCAAGAAATCACCAGAATGGAATTTGCCAAGGTACTATGCCTATGTCCAAGAAGAGATCCATTTATTTATATCCAACAGAGGAGCTAAAAATCAAACTTAATATTTAGTTTGGGGTAGGTTGGGCAATCTAGCCATTTGAAAAATGACTTTAAAATAATGGCCACTAAAAACAGGTTCACTAAATTTATTTTAAAAATCATAAAACAAAAGAGTATTACATTCTGCGCAAGGCTCTAGGTATATATGCCAGGGACATGTGGATTATCATACTTTTCCTCTCTGTCCCACATCCCAAAATGTTATGGTGACCACAAAGCAAAGTTTTCACAATAATCATATGGGAAATAATTTTTTTCTTGTTTTTAGATTAAATCACCAACAATGAACAAAAACTAACACTCATTCACTCTGCTGATGTTTCAAAATTTCAATGTTAATTTTAACATGCCGTTCCCTGCCCATTTGTAAGGAACTAAAACATTACATCTGGTAAGCAGCAAAGATTTCACTACACCTCAAATGCAGAACACCTATGATCAGAGGAATGTTGGCTTTTTAAACAGAAGCAGATTAAAAACAAACAAACAAACAAAAAAACAAGATGCAAGACTCCTTCAGTTCTTCACTAGTCTTAGAAAAACTTTACAGAATTCTGTTACAGTTTTCTGCAGCAAATATTATGCATTCTGTACCTGGTCCTGTGTTCCTGTAATGGTAATGATCAGATCTTCAGACCCTTCTAAAGGTTTGTCAATTTTTACTGAAGTTCCTGACTCATGACGGATTTGTTTAATCTGCTGACCACCTTTGCCAATAATAGATCCAGCCAAATCTTTGGGAATAGTTACTTGTGTAGTCCATCAAGATCACCATATGAGCCATGACCCCCTGCATAGGAATAATCATATCCAGAGCCATCCTGTCGTTCATAAGCCATCTGACATTTGGATGGGCTCCATGTATCTATTGGAGAGTCCCAAATTTCATGAAAACCAACCATGCCATATTAGTGGTCTCTGGGGCTTCTTCTGTCATAGCCCCTTAGATCTCCTCCTCTAGGTGGTGGTGGTGGAGGAAGATTCTGAGCCCTGCTACCACCCCAGCCACCTCATCTAGGAGGAGGTGGGGGAGGTCCTAGACAAAGGGTCATATCATGATAATCTCTTCTAGATGGAGGCATAGGATGCCCACCCCACCAGGAAGCACTGTGTCAAAACTGGCCCCACATGGGAAATCCCACAGGATGTCCATGGCGGTCATAAAACATCATCATAAAACCACCATAATTGTAAGTTTCATCATAAAAATTGGGATCATAAGTCTGTGCACATCCTTTGATGGGAGACTCCAAAGTAAGATCAAGGATGATCTTGATGCACTCGACAACCCTATCAGGTTTTCCTCTAATAAGAATGACTCTATGAGGAATGAGGACAGCATTCCAGGAAAAACGTGAATATTGTCTGTATGTTCTCCTGAAGTTCTTTGATTTTATCACCTTTGACCCCAATAATTCCCCCCGCAGACTCTGATGAATCAACAGTTCCAAATCGCAAAGTCACTTCCTTTATAGTGTGGGTAATTTAAGCATTCTACAGCATCAGATTCAGGTGGGAGCTGGATGGTTGCAGTGGGTGATGGCACCTGCAGGCCCTTTTCCAAGGTAGAGATGATTTTCTTCAGAATTTCTCCAATTGTTTCAATATCAGCACTGATACTCAATATGTTCTCTAAGTCACTGCTATCTGTGACTGAAACACTGACATTGTAGTCTGTACGGGGAGTAAGTGAGTGAGTGATTATTTATTTATTTATTTATTTATTGGGGGGGGGGGAGAGAGAGAGAAAAAGAGAGAGAGAGAGAGAGAGAGAGAGAGAATCTTAAGCAGACTTCAGGCCCAGTGCAGTGCCTGACATGGGGCAAGATTCCATCATCAGGAGATCATGACCTGAGCCCAAATCAAGAGTCAGATGCTTACCCGACGGAGGCACTCAGGAGCCCATTGAGCCTTCTTAATATTCTTGTTTCCTTTTCCAATCACTGCTCCAGCATTCTTGCTCTGAAGCAGAATGCGTAATTCAACCATCTCCTCAGTATTTCTAGACTTTAATAGCTTGTTCCTCTTCCACATCTCCTGCAGGGGAGCCTGTGCTCATTTTCTGTCTAGCTGTGACTGGCTGAGTGCTGCAAGGCAGCACAGGGATGATGGCTTCACCAGGTATGGCAGCATGAGGATGTCAGTTGGTCCTGCCCAGAACACTTCAGTTCTGCTCCACAAGGATATATAATACCTGACTGGTGTGTTCATTTAACACAAGATAATGGAAACTGAACAGCCAAAGGAAACCTTCCCCAATACCTTGATTTAATTTAAATAAGTCAAATTTTTTCATTCCTACAATCAATTAGTTTCAGCAGATTTGTCTTTCTTTCAAATTTTAAGTTCTGACTTAATTGATTTTTGTAGTTGTTGTTTTCTATTCTTCAAATAAGAAATTGCATTGATGCGGGGCACCTGGGTGGCTCAGTCGGTTGAGCGTCTGACTTTGGCTCAGGTCATGATCCCCCAGTTTGTGGGGTTTGAGCCCCGCATCAGGCTCTGTGCTGACAGCTCACAGCCTGGAGCCTTATTCAGATTCTGTGTCTCCTCCTCCTCTCTCTGCCCCTCCCCTGCTCGTGCTCTGTCTCTCTCTGTCTCTTAATAATAATAAATAAACATTAAAAAAAATTAAAAAAAAAGAAATTGCATTGATGGAACAATTCAGAACATTTATTCTTTTATTCCCTCATTTCCCTCTTTTAACTGATGTTATTAAATAATTACTCAAATTCTAACAAAAAATCCATAACATTTCCACTTAATATTCCATTCAGAAATACTTAATTTCTAGCATGTATTTTATTAATTTTAACATAAAATACTTATCTATTTGGTATTACGGCCTTTAAAAAGGGACATGAGATCAAATTACATGATAGAAGTAACAATTCTAATTATCCACACTAACTATAGTCTAGGTACTTTTCAAAACACAATATTAAATTAAAAAGCTATTTTAATTTAAGATATACAAAAAAATCTAAATTCTAACTGCTTGAGTTTAACAAATAACTTTTTTTAAAGGTTATATAGACAAAGAATTCTCATTCCCTGCTGTCAATCCTTTCATGTAAGAAAGTAAATAGACAAAAGGTAAAAATCTTATTGTTGCCATCCCAATTTGCTTCACAGAGTTCACTTATCTGGCATTAAGGGAGTTACACAAATTAAGCATGATTGTGGTATGTTAGTCTTATAATTAGTACTTTCTAAATCTATTCGCAAGAGGCAACCACCTAGTGTTCTTAGTCACATCTGATCTACAAAGCAAGAAATTTGCATGTGGTAAATGGCAGTACTTTTGAAAAAGCAGTTAATCATTAAAGGGGAAAAAGCCTCTTGGCATTTATTGTTCACAGCACAAGAGAAAGGTATTAATATGGCTGTAATTTTCAATTCCAAAAGAATTTTTTCACAGTTGAACATAGATTAGTACCCAAATTCCATTAAGAGTTTCTATAATTTTCTGCTAGAGACTGGAGCTGTTATTATACAAACGGATGAAATTTTTGTGCGGAAAATACAGGTCAGGTAACATTTTGAGGTACAAAGAGGCAATCAGTAATTTAAAACTACTGCTTTGTTATATTGCAGAAAAAGAAGAGTACTTTTATGCTGATACCTGGTTACTAAATGAAAAGTTCACTGCCAGGTTGCCTGTAGTTCTCTCTGCCTCTAGTTACCTAAGAAGAAATGGTCATCATGGATGACCTTACTCTTTGTGAGGAAGGGAAAGGCCATCATAGCAGCCTAGGCAGTAATCCCTGTGTCAATGCAGGAATCAAAACAAATTGAGAACTTGTCATCAGCCTAGCTATTACCCAAGAGTAACACCAAGAACATCAAACAATCTATATTAAAGCAGCTAAAGTAATTGTTGGCCCACTGACTTGTAAAATTAAAGTGGTAAAGGACAGAAGCATGAAAATACACAGTGACTGGAAGGAGATGTAAACATTTCTGTAACAGTAAGTGATGTCTTGAGACAAAATTTAATCTGATTATTTTTCACTTTCCCAAATTTCAGAGTTTGGGTCATTTTCTATTATTTTGTTATTAGGTTCCCCCCACCCTTTTCTTTTTCTTTCCTTTTATTTTCCTGCCCTACCTCCTTCTTTTCTAACTTCTTCTTTATTTCCAATTCCTTTCCTCACTCAAATTTCTACATTTCTTGGGGCACCTGGGTGGCTCAGTTGGTTGAACGTCTGGCTCTTGGTTTTGGCTCAGGTCATGATCTCACGGTTTGTAGGTTCAAGCCCCACATCGGGATCCATGCTGATGGTGCAGAGCCTGCTTGGGATTCTCTCTCTCTCCCTCTCCTTCAGCCCCCCACCCCCAAAATAAATAAACTTAAAAAAAAAACACTCTATATTCTTCACTAAGTAACATCAGTGGGTGGTTTTTAAGATATGCTACTTTGTGATTCTGACTTATTATAAAAATCAAGGACAGTTAAATAAATATTGACCCTAAGTGAATAATATATATATCAAGCACAGGATGGACACGGAGAAAGAAAATGGTGAAGCAGATTTATAAGCCACCTGGTTGTTAGAGACTCTAATGTTTCTTAAAAATAACTACCTAAAATCAATGTGCCCTTCTTCCTCTAAAAAACTTTCCGTGAAAATGTTTCAAAATCTTATTCAAATGTAAGAAGTAACATAAATTCATGGTTTTGTCATTAATATTATTATTAATATGCCCCTTCTTTATAGCTAGATGTGTGTTTTTCTCTTTTAACCATGCTTCATTTACACATTTTTCTACACCATAATTTCAGCCAATTTGTAAATAAGGACAATAGAAAGTAGTGTATATCTTCTTTCCTATTATCATTGCAACTATTCAAAAAAAAAAAAAAAAGGAAGAAAGAAAATTACAAACTCAGAAAAAAAATGAGTATTATAAAGAGCCCTGGGCTTAGGTGTAAAAGTGAAATGTTTAATGAGTTTTGTATTTTTGAACAAGATACTTGTTCTTTGCAACCTTTAATTTTATTTGTAAAATAGGGATGATAGCTAAGTCACACTGCTATTGTGTGGGTTACACATGATGACTTTTAAACTATTCTACACATATAGAATGAGCTGAATAAATAGCCACAAAATATTAACCTATCAATAATATTTTTCATTTTATAACTACATACAGACTTATAGCTATTCAATGTATTTTTTAGATAATTTCCCATGAACCTTTTGGTTATGTTATTGGATGGTTGATATCCAACAATTTCAAGTATATTTTCCAAGCACTGAATACACATTTACTTTCAAAGTCAGTTAGTAAATACAGATTTTTCAATATTATAAAGCACACACACACATACAATGTAAGTTTTGAAGAAAAGTATTACTCTATGTTTCTTAAAAATACATCAAGTCAAAGAGTGGTTAAACAAAATGTACTATAATAAAGGTAAGTTCAAGCTGGTTAAGAAATCTAGATATTTTTACATCATCAAAAGAAAAGTATGTTTGAATTTCTTTTTATAGTGGGAATTATCACCTTGTTTGTTATTTTTCTTTATACTACAGGCTGCCGTGCCTGGCACACATTGATTCTTTTTCTGTAGTGGCACCTCGTTTCACTATAAATAACTAATTTTCAAGAAGAAATATTTTTCTATAATATATTCGGATTATCTTTTTGAGTCTCTAAAATAATTTCAAATGGTTTACTGGCTAAAATGAAAATTGCATGCAAGTGTTTAACCTTTTAAAATCTGGATCTTATTGGAACTGAAAAATAAAAAGTGTAATAAATTACATAGAAATAGTAGAAAAGCTGGCATCTGTTCTTGAAACTAAGAAAGAATGGCAGTTTTTGATAGATACTTAAAAAAAACACAATAGTACCAATGTATTAAACTATCATCAGATTAAAGAAAGGGCTAAGCAGAATTTTAACTTACTATGATAAACAGAATGGATGTTTTTCTTTTTTTATTTTTTTAACATTTATTTATTTTTGAGACAGAGAGAGACAGAGCATGAATGGGGGAGGGGCAGAGAGAGGGAGACACAGAATCTAAAACAGGCCTCAGGCTCCGAGCTGTCACCACAGAGCCCGACGCGGGGCTCGAACTCACAGACCGCGAGATCATGACCTGAGCCGAAGTCGGCCGCCCAACCGACTGAGCCACCCAGGCGCCCCCAGAATGGATGTTATATGGGGAGGTAAGCAAACAATATGATAGAAGAAACTCACTAACATTCTCAATTAGGGAAAAGCCATGGGTTGCATATAGGGAAGGCAGGTTTTACCAACTATGTTACCCCAGAGTGTCTTTCTTTCTTTCCTTCTTTCTTTCTTTCTTTCTTTCTTTCTTTCTTTCTTTCTTTCTTTCTTTCTTTCTTTCTTTTTCTTTCTTTCTTTCTTTCTTTCTTTCTTTCTTTCTTTCTTCTTTTCTTTTCTTTCTTTCTTTCTTTCTTTCTTTCTTCTTTTCTTTTCTTTCTTTCTTTCTTTCCTTCCTTCCTTCCTTCCTTCCTTCCTTCCTTCCTTCCTTCCTATCTGGTATATTTTAACTAGTCACTTTTAAGTGCTCAATAGCCACAAGTGGTCTGTGGGTACTAAATTGGACAGCACAAGTATAAAGTGATGTTAGCAACAAGGCTCAACTCTGGGTGAGTCGTGGACTCTGGCGTGTTTCGAAAGAGAAAGAAAGAAAGAAAGAAAGAAAGAAAGAAAGAAAGAAAGAAAGAAAGAAAGAAAGGAAGGAAGGAAGGAAGAAAGAAAGAAAGAAAGAAAGAAAGAAAGAAAGAAAGAAAGAAAAAAAAGAAACAGTGTATAAATGAATTTAAGGTATTCCATTAATAATTTTTATAGGAATGGGGAACCTGGGCAGTTCAGTTGGTTAAGTGTCTGACTTTGATTCAGGTCATGATCTCACGGCCTGCGGGTTCGAGCCCCACATCAGGCTGTGTGCTGACAGCTCGCAGCCTGGAGCCCACTTCAGATTCTGTGTCTCCCTCTCTCTCTGCCCCTCCCCCACTCATTCTCTCTCTCTCTCTCTCTCTCTCTCTCTCTCTCTCTCTCTTTCTCTTTCTCTCAAAACTGAATAAACATTAAAAATTTTTTAAAGATTTTTATATGGATTACATTTTGAAATAATAACATTTTGGTTATATTAAGTTAGGGAAAATATATCATTAAAATAATTTCATTGGTTTCTTCTTACTTTTTTAAAAGTAACTACTAGACAACTTAAAATTACAGGGGTGGCTCTCTCTTAGTGTTCACATTATGCTCCTGCTGGGCAGTGCTTCTCTAAGAAAACAAAAAGACATAATGTCATGATTTTAATTAGCTTGTCACAGGAAAACAATGTCACGCAGAAAGCGGAAAGTGAGGACATGGTATCCAAGACAGTGTCAAAAACGTACTAATGATGCAGAAAACAAACTAGCATGGGATGCTGGCAAAGTAATATTGTTATATGTGAGTTTCAAACCTTACACGGGTGTTAAAGATTCAGGACAGAAAACAACAGAATTTCTGAGAGATTTAATCTCAATTTCTACTACCATATGAGTATATAACTCCCTATGTAAGTATGATAAAACAGCGTAATCATGAAACATATGAAAATATACAGTGATTAAAAAGAGGAAAATATGGGGAAGGACCAAATCAAATGTCCTCTTATGAAATAAAATCCCTGCATTAAGTAACAAGGAGATTCAGTAGAACTCTGCATCTTATAGCTAAAAAATTCAGAGGCAAAGACAAAAAATCGACCAGGATAGATTGTATCAAGACAAAAATATTAAAAACTAGTATGCTAAGTACAATTGGAGGCAGGGATGAATTTATCAAGGAGCTAATAACACCTCAGCTTCAAGGATCCTCTATTGCCAAGGTTCTTTTCTAGGCTTTGAGAAATGTTTTGTAATTTTGTATTTGTGTCTTTATACTCACTTATATGTTAATTCCTTTCCTTAAAGCAGATCTCCAATTGTATAAATTTCAGGTTCCATAAAGTCTGTATCAGCTCCTGGTACCTTAAGGAACTGATAGTACACTGCAATAACTCATCCATATTCACTCACAAATAGTCATAAAACACCTGATTTGTGCCTGGCATTCTTGGCAAAGGTGGTGATCCCGTATATTGCTGGCCTTGCCCTAATGAAGCATACTTTCCATTTACATAAAGTAGATGATAGACATGTTATGATTGGTTAATATAGACCTAAAACAGTGAAAAAAAGTATTATAAAGAATTTATCCACCCAATATATAGGCTTATTTCTTCTAATTGGTTGTCAAGATATAACCCATGAATAAGTTCACCACTCAGTTTCTCAGAGTAGACCAGATGATAATCTGAAAAATGAATACCCTTAGTGATTTTCATCCTGTATATATAACTGCAAATACACATATGTATACACACATATACATACTCATAAAGTATGCGTTTTATTATGGGGTTATGGATATATATTTTTTCTTCATTGGATTTTGCTATGTTTTCAATTTCTGGAATAAATAGGTATTGCATTAAAAACAAATAATATAAATATTACTAAAACCCTGAGTTTTCCTTATAACAATTTTTGGTTTCTTTTTCATTCTCAAAATCTCAACTGTGGAAGTATTGTAAATTTGTTAGTATTGCTTGCATTTGCATCTGTACCTAGGCAGAATTTCATAGATCATATCACAGTTTAGAAATTGCTAGAATTCAACAGTGATCTTCACATACACTAACAATTTCCTGGCTAACTGGGAACCATAGATGCTGAGGAGATAGGAAGGTGTTGCTTCTCATTTTTTGTTTCACTTGACTCTACTTGACTCTATAAATGGCTTCCTGCCACACTTGTTGATCAAACTTTCTTTGTATTCACCTGAGGAAGGTAACATTATTTATTGTAGGAATGGGGCTTTTACAGAAAATGAATGGAAAAAATATAACTACAAATGTAGATGAGATGATGCACAAAAGCCGATGAGTAGGTAAGCACATACTTTGAATATGCTCATGTTATTAACTAAGTAGAATGAAAAAAAGAGGTAGATTATTGACAGACTGAAGAAGCGATAAACACTTGCTTAATAACAGGTACCATGAAGCAATGGACAAATGCAAACATTGTTATACAATGAGTGATGGTAACAAAAGCAAACAATGCTTTGGGAACCATTTACATTCATTCTTTAGAATCAATGAATGAAGAAAACTGATATAAAAGTAACAATCAATTGAACTTGTGCTTGTTTGATTAAAAATGGTTTTGGCACACTGACAGTGAACCACATTTTCAGGTATTTGTCTAATTTGAATGAAATTATTGCCATATCCAGAGCTCAGAGTCAATAAATTACGAATAGATACTATGTGCTGCCACAAATATTCTTTCTTGTTGGCTAGTACTCTATGTCATCTGAATGGGGGTCACCAGGTAGCTTTCTATAGTCAAAATTACCCCTCTTCGTAGCTTCCAAATAAACTGAGATTCTATTAGCAGAAATTCTTTCCTATGGAGTTAAGTATTCAAACACTAATATAAGGAAGAGGGCAAATATAAAACTTCTGTCCATATTTAACACATTATTAAATCACATCAGATACTTTCCAAATGGCAGATAGTCAAGAGCAAGAAGTGACTTGGAATACAATTTACAATAGATAAAGTATTGATAGACAACATGTGGAGAGATCCAGAAATGCTTCCACGTGATGCCAAGGGTGGGATAAAGGAAATACGCCAGGATAGGATGGGGACCTAACTGTATAAATGAGGATAATGGAAAGAGAAGAAAGATTTATGAACGGAAAATAAACTTTATTATAGCTAGCAATAACTGAGATTGCTTAGTCTAATAACAGGTGACCTGAAATGGATGATTGATGAAGGCAGATATAAGGGACAGTCTGCTAGAATATACAGTTGATTATTCATGGGTCCCACAAGGTGAATCTACAGGGAATATGAACAGGGTACATTAAGGTGGGTAAATCACAATATGTAAAACCTAGTCTAGGATTTGGAGCTTACCAGCCCCCTTCTTTATATATACACCATTTCTCCTTTTTCCCTAGACTTCACGCACACAGCTGCTCTGTCTGTGGGTAGAAGGAGAATGATTCTTCCTTCCTTTATTTCTGTCTGATTCAATGACTGTCATGAAAAATAGGATATCAAAACTGCCCATCTTCAGAGAAGAAAACAGCTAGAAGCATTAATTCAAGTGTGTTTCACGTTGGGTTCCAGAGAAGCAGATGCTGGGACAGAGTCTGGAATGCACGATGTTTCTTAGGAATCAACAGCTGCCAGCAGAAGGTGAGCAAGTGGATCGAGCAGAGAAAAAAGTCAGAGTGCACCGTATGTCCAATAACTTTTCAGAGAACATGGGGAGGAACTCGGAAACACGAATCACCCGGGAGATTGTCCCACATTAGGGTGAAATGGATGGGGTCTTTATGCCAGGGGTCAGCAACCTGTGACCAACCTGCCATCTATTTATGTGTGGCCTGTAAGCTAAAAATGGTTTTTGTATTTTGAAATTTTTGAAAAAAATCAAAAGAATAATAATATTTTGTGACATGTAAAATATATTCAATTCAGATTTCAATGTCCACAAATACAATTTTATTGGGATACAGCCATATTCATCCCTAATTTTTTAACCCTGGCTGCATGGGAGCTATAACAGCAAAATTGAATGGTTGTGACAGAGACTCTATAGCCTACACAACCTAAAACATTCACTACATGCCTCTTTATAGAAAAAGTTTACAAAACCCTCCTTTGTTCCCCTGCCTTACTCAGTCAACTGTTGGGTGAGTTGGCCCTTTGCTGCTGAGGCAAACCCTTAGCTGACAGTCAGAATCTGTCCCTTGACCTCACTCCAGAACTGAGCAGCTAACACCTTCCTTAAAAGGCTATGGTGACACATCCCTGTGTCTACCAAAAGGCTAATTTCAGCAGGTCACATGCTAAATGAAAGCTATCTGAGCTGGAAATTATCACATTTAAAATATAATTCTTTTTGCAGTTGCCTCAACATATTATGTAGGCAGAGATGTTAGGATATTAGGGGGAAAAAATTTCTCTCCTGGGGTTTCAGCAAATACATATAAGCTTCTCATGAATTGTTTTATTATTACACATGACCTTGTTGAAAAGAAGAGTGCTATAGGACTTCTCAACTATGAAGTATTTACTGTCATTATGTAAGAACTGGCCTTGTAATTTTTTCCTGAGCCTCCAAAATCATCCAATTGTTCCAGTTTTCCCTCCCAGATTATTGTTCCCCTTGTTCCTCTAGATATTTTCATGGATTCCATTCTAAAGCTTTTCCTATAATAGACTTTGCTTTTGTCATTATTTTCTCTGACAAACCAGATTCGGTTCTTTTTTTTCCCCTTAATTGGCTTTTTTTTTTGGTCTAATTGCAGTACTTTTCATTCATTCTTACAAAACACATGAGATTGAAAGTGGGTTTTCACTGTTGCTTTAATGGTGACTAATATGCAGTCATATAATAAGCACGGCCCATTTTAAGAATATTTTTGTTAAAGTCCCTATTAGCCCATTTGCAAATTGGCCAAAAGACCACATCTGGTTCAAAAGAACAGTTCTCATTTAAAGTCCTAAGATTTCAACATGTTAATCATACTATAATTCTTATTGAGAGGCCTTATCATAATTATGGGTATATTTTAATTTTATTTGTGCAGTTTCTTGATTTATTGCATTTCTTCTAGGAGAGCATGAATTCATACTGTCTTGCTTACCACAGTATACTTGGAAAACAATGGATATTCAAAAAATGTGTGTTGCATTAAAATAAGTTAGAGATATAACGTTAGGAGTCATTTGCTTATTGATAATATTTGAACCCTTGGAGTATATAAAATGACCTAAGGACTATGCTCACAATATAAGCTTGGGTCAAATAATATAAGACAAAAATAGTAGTGAAAAATTTAAAAAAGATACAGAAGGAACTTCCAGAGCAGAGAGGAAATAAGAAGAGTGCAACACAGAAAGGAAGGAAGGGTGTTTTAAGAAGTAAATGTTTGCACTGAATGCTACAGAGACTGAAAGTCACATGGGAATTAATATACTTCTGATTAATGTAATGATGTGAAAGTTATTGGAATTTTTAGTGAGACTTGATTTAGGAAAGTGATGGGAACAGGAAACCAATTGGAGTGGGCTCCATCCAGTTGGAAGAGAAGGTGAGGGAATTGTTGCAGAATTGATTATACTTCTAAGGCGTATAGTTCTAAAGAGGTAAAGTTACTGTTGGTAGGGGGGGTAGGCATGACTGGTTAAAAGCCACATCTCGTGCAGCTTGCATGTACCTATTAGTGGCTTTTTACCTATTTAAACACATATATTTCACATAATCCAGCTAGTGCATTTGAGCAAGTATTAATGGATATTTACAATGAAATTTCCCATTCAGATATGTTACCTTCAACATTCCCTAGAAAGAGCAAATAATTAAACAAATGAAAACATTCACTTCTAGTTAGGCATTAATTTACACTTGTCCTGAGAAAGTTCTTCTGTAAAGCTAATATCCACAGGGTATTTTATTTTATTTTTTATTTTTTAACATATATTTATTTTTGAGAGAGACAGGGCACAAGTGTGGGGGGAAGGGGACAGAGAGAGAGGGAGACACAGAATCTGAAGCAGGCTCCAGGCTGTGAGCTGTCAGCACAGAGCCTGACGCAGGGCTTGAACTCAATGACCGCAAGCTCATGACCTGAGACTAAGTCAGATGCTTATCCGACAAAGCCACCCAGAGTCCCTCCACAGGGTATTTTAAAGAAGTACACAGTTCAAAAACATTTTTTCCTACACTCTGAGAAGATACAGAATTAATCATTATTTTATTTTAATGAAAGAAATTATCTGAAGTATCTGAAACCAAGTTTTTATTTACAAGAAAATTGTCTTACTTTGCAATAATGTCTTCTCAAAAGAGAAGGCAAAAATCATCTCATTGCTTCCCCTTAACATAATGACCAAGTTTCAGATAAACATTTGAAAGAGAATGCTATGTGACAGGTGTGTGTACATTTACAAATACACATACACACACACACACACACACACATAATCTCAGCATGAATATTGGGGGTGAAGATTACTTCTAAATCAGGTAACAGTAAGTTAGAGGATCCCATGGTTCTCCAATGTATATCTAGAGTTGAAATTGTTTTTTGACCAAACACAGCATGTTTCCTCAGATTATGAGAGGATTAGAAAGGAATCCCTCTGCAGTCTTAGAATAATTTCTCCTTGCAATATGTAATGGTTCTCTTCTTATACTCAATGGAATATTCATTATGTATGGCTTGACTAAGTTATTGTTTAAACTGGACACATAGACAGTAAAGAGAAATAATGTTTCTATATATAGGTACATATACAATATACACATATAGTGTATATACATATATAATGTTTATATATATATATAAATATATATATAAATGTATATATATATATATAATGTTTATATATATATATAAATATATATATAAATGTATATATATATATATTTGTATCTAAACTATATTATATTCTATTATTATTTTATTATTTAATTGTAAATACTAGGAGGGTAGAATTTTGTCTTAGTGCTGATATTCTGTAATATCATTCCTAAATTACTAGCAATTTTCTACCACTTTTCTTCTAAATTCTTCAAGATTATTAGGTATAACTCTACCCCATGAAACAAAAAGTACTGATTTTTTTTATGATGGGAATTCTTGAAAATTGGTAGCCATTTTTAAAAAAGGCACAGATGGGGCGCCTGGGTGGCTCGGTCAGTTAAGCGTCCGACTTCAGCTCAGGTCATGATCTCGCGGTCCGTGAGTTCGAGCCCCACATCGGGCTCTGTGCTGACAGCTCAGAGCCTGGAGCCTGTTTCAGATTCTGTGTCTCTCTCTCTCTCTGACCCTCCCCCATTCATGCTCTGTCTCTCTCTGTCTCAAAAATAAATAAATGTTAAAAAAAATTAAAAAAAAATAAATAAAAATAAAAAAAAAATTAAAAAGGCACAGAAATGGCATAACAGGATGAAAGAAAGAATATAGAAGAAAACAGAAAATATCTTGAGACAATGTTTGCCTATTACCCATTGTACACATTACTAATTTTACTAATTAGTATTAGATATTTGAAGACCATGTGTATTCATACCACAAATGTGAAAGATGCTTGCTATGGTCTGAATATCTGTGTTCACCCAAAATTCAGATGTTGAAAACCTAATGTCCAAGGGGGATGGCATCATAGGTAAGGCCTCCATGAGGTGATTGGATCATGAAGGAAAGCCACATGAATAGAATTAGTGCCCTTAAAAAAAAAAAGAGAGAGAGAGAGAGAGAGAGAGAGAGAGACTCCAGAGAGCTAGCTTGACCCTTCCACCATGTAGGGACACATTGAGAGGATTGCAAACTAAAAGAGGGCCCTCATCTGACCGCGATGATACCCTGACCTCCCCATTCCAGCTTCCAGAACTGGGAGAAATAAACGTCTGGTGTTTATTAACCTCCCAGTCTACAGTATTTTCCTACAGCAGTCCAAAAGGACTAAGGCAATGTTATAAGTGCAAAGATAAAGAAAATGCAATTTGGGTTCAGGATATTGATCCAGGATATAATTTTAAATTGTTTCTTGAGGGATGCAACATGTGACCTGACAAAAAGGGTTCCACTGTCAAGTGAATCTGAAAAACCTTAAACACATATTCAGAAAGTAAGGTTTCTTTGTTTATTGTTTGGTTTCTCTCATATAATTTCTCAGAATCTTTAATTTTTACCTTAAATTATAAATCTCCAGATTTGGAGATGGAACATGGAATTTTTTTTCCAAGTTTAGTTGACTATAGAACATATTTTGAGAAAGTCCTCATTTAATGATTTGCTGTGTCCTAAGAACTCTCACCACGGGATTTCAGTCATTTGTCCAGACTCCAAAATTCCAACGGGGCTCCAGAAATCTGGATCACTCAGTTTCTGCCTATATTCTTGTGTTTTGTAGACATAGAAAGCCTAACTCCTTCAATTTCTTAATTTACAAGTTATTAAAATATGAAATTTTGTCCTTTCCTAGTCTTAAATCATGACTGAAAATATCCAGTCACAATTGATATTCTTCCTCAGTGATACCTACAACTAGAAAGAGCACTCAATATTTTGACTATATTGTATTAGCTTCTGGACAAAAAATACAGTATTTCCTTTTGCAGAGCTTGTGAATCATCATTGGTCTAACCTCAGAACATGCAATGCCCAAATAAAGCTTTTCAGAGGAACTATTTGTTTATGTCTTATATTTTTATTGCTTGGCATTTTCCTAATCTCCTATGCTTTCTCTCATCCTGGAGGAAAGGCAAGGGTATGAGTGGGTGAAACTATGTGTTAAGATGCTACAATATCTCTGGCCCTGCTTTGCAAAGTTTCCATGATATTGAAAGAGGAAACAGCTGGCCTTCACTGGTAATTAGTAAATAAAGACTTCCTTCCCAAGTATGAACTCTATTCATGGTGCTAAAATTGCTCTATTAGGGCAATGCATCAGAATCTATGGAGTTGCTAAAGCATTAATATTAATTTCTGCCTATTCCAAGATTATTTTCATCACAAAGGAGTCTGGCATTCCACAGAGTTCTGCTTCCTGGGCTATAAGGCTGTCCAGCACTCCTCAAAGTCTTAGCATAATGGGCTGCAAAAACGGATCAAGTTCTCCCTAAGTTAAGTGTCTGTCATCATGGCTTCACCCAGAGGATTTCAATTGTCAGTTACTCTGCGGAAATGTTCAAATCTCCCCTGCTGCACCTCCCCATTGTTTCAGGACCTCACACCTCACTCTGTGATGTAGCTGGTCTTCCTGCCTCTAGACTTCTTCCCCTCAGATTCAGTCTTTACACTGCAGCAAAGTTATGAGGAAAGACCTAATCATTTAACTCTCCCACTTAACTAGGGTGGTTATTATCTGTAAGGCAACTACTCATCAAAACTCTGCTTATCTCTTATCTCTCCAACTTCACTTAGGCTTTTATTTCCTTGCTGTTAGAAAACTTTTACTCCAAACCCAATTCAGAAATCTTTGTGTTCTTTTACTCATTATTTATTCAGCCAAAAATTCTGAATTTATATTATGTACATTTATGCATTTATTCAATCAATGAATGTTCATTAAACATCTCTTTTGTGCCAGATACTTTTCAAAACACTAGGGATATATCAGGGAACAAAAGGGAAAAATCCTCTGGCTTCATAGAGTTAATGTATAAAATACATAAGTGACATACATCATATAGTACAAGGTAATATGTTATGTAGATGAAAGGCAAGGGAAGGGACTAGAAAGTACCAGAAAGTGTATAAAGGGTTGATTTAATTTTAAATAAAGTGGTTAGGATAAGCTTCCCTAAGAATCTAACATTTCAGCAAGTACAAGCAGGGTGTGTGTGTGTGTGTGTGTGTGTGTGTGCGCGTGTGTGTGTGTGTGTGTGTGTGTGTGTGGCGAGGTGAGAGGAGAGGTGTGTGGTGAGGTGAGAGGAGAGGTGAGGGGGAGTGGGAATAACTTGAAGCTGAAGTAGCACTTCAGGGACAAGCCTTTGGGGTAGATGGAAGAGGCAATGCAGAAAAGGTCTCTCATGGGAGGAAGCCTAGTTTGAAGAACAATAGGAAGATCAGTACCATTAGAGTAGAACAAACAAACAAGGATACAGACAGGAAATAAGATCCATGAATGAAAGAGGATCCAGATGATATACCATCATGTAGGCCATTAAAGGACATTGGCTTTTACTCTGAAAAAGACTGAAAAGTACACCCATGAGATTTTTGAGCAGCAGTGAGAAACTTTTTCCCTATATATTTCCCTTTCCTTTTTACACCTAATACTTTGGGTATTCATTAGCTGAAGGTGCCTGTTTCTTTAGACTGGGTTTCTTGAAGAAAGAGACTCAATGACACATAGTAGGGATTCCATAAAGAATTTACTGAATGGCTCTATCAATCAACATATTTTTATTAAGGGAGATTTAGGATTTAATTACTCAAAAGCATCAAGTGAAACTCTAACTGGAAACCTAAAAATCACCTGGATGAGGACAAACTGTTAGCATTTTACTTAGTTCATTTATCTGCAGCATGTCCTCCAGATAACATATTCTGTTAGGATTAATTACAAAATCCAAAGCAGTCTGCATTGAATCAAGTACCTTTAAAATAGTTTGTTAAGAAATCCAATGATATTTTTGGTTACTAATTATTATAACCTCACAAATATGACCAAAACACCTTATCTAATATTTTGACCTGTAAACATAATATTGCCATTTTAGAAACACTCAGGGGGAATCCACAGTTAAACTAATTTATTTTTCACATGTCCTATTGTAACTAACAGCTTATGAATCAGTTGCTTGATAGCACAAAAAAATCTATTTGTAAGTCTGAACATTTTTCATTTTTATGTTTTAATTGAAAAACAAAAAGAAAAGAAATGAGAAGCATTCCTTCCTCAGGATTGAAAATAATGAAGTGTTTAAAATAACATTTAGTTATTAGCTTGGGGGTGACCAGTTCTGATGACATGTTCTAATCATTTTTTGTTCACTGATATAGATGTCTGTGATACCTAACATTTGCACTTGGATTTCTCCCTTGATTGGATCACATATTTAGCAATGAAATTTGTAGCAAGAGAATATATGCTATGTTCTCATTGATCCTAATCAAATCCACAGTCAACACGTGAGAATGAGAATTGTGAATAGCACTGAAAGTACAATAGTAAACAAAATAGACATACTTCTCTGGCTTCATACAGTTTGCCTTCTAGTGGAAGGAAATATGTAAGTTAATTATAGTATGTTAGTTTGTTAGTATGCTGTTAATGATGGAATTTTAGTGAAGGCAGATCCAGAAATTGTTTGCTCTTATAAGAATTGCTAAAGAGCTATGGCTTGGATTTTAGAAATGGCCCAGGGTCTTTCCTTAGCTTGGGTTCTCCTGCAAATAGAGTCTGAAGCAAGGCTTATGTGCACTAATGTGCACTAACCAAGAAAGTGTAATTCTTGGGAGGAGAAGAGAGAACATCAGAATGAATTAGGGAAGGAAAGAGAAACCTAATGTGGGGGTACATTTCTTGACTGGCTATTGTGTGATATCAGGAACAATGGATTTCTCGCTCTCATGAAATCATCTTCTAAGAGGCTATTTAAATGACTGTTAACTGGACAGTCCCTCCTGTCCAGGAGAAAGAGAAGAAAGGAGGAAGAATGGGTCCAGTGGCTTCCATATTCAACTGGGCAAAGTTTTGCCCCAAGGTTGATTTGGTGTTAACAGGGAAGCTCTAGAACAGGAGACAAGAGGTTCACAAGGGTGTGAGGCAAGACTTTGTCATGTGCATCTGCATGAGGACAGTGGGAACTATATAAAAGTAGTCACTAGAATAACTGTGAATCAACACAGTTGAACCCAAGAAGGTCTGAGTTAGTGCTTAAGAGGTTTCCGTGATAGCCTTCATCTGTACTTTAACTAGAGCAAAATATTTTACATATTTGAGTTTTCTGTAAGTTTTATCAATCAAAATTTAAAACCCTGATCTGTCTCAAACTTCAATTATTTGCAGATGAAGAACTGAGATCTAGAAGAGTAAACTGACTTGCGATCATCTAGGTCAATGGATGTGAGTACTGAGTTCTCCTGAAGAGTTTATAAGATTGGTGTTTAGTGACAATGTATCCTTCATAAGGTTTCTGCTGCTTCAACAGGTTGCATGTATTCTACAAGACCCCCAGATCATATATAAAAAAGGAGTTTCAATATATATCTGATGCCTCAAAGACATCTGAACTCTAAGATTCCATTTTGATTCACATGATTCCTAGCATAGGCACTGTGCAAATAGGCATGCTAACATTAGCTGTGATTAAAATTTCAAGATTGAAGGATTTTAATTGTGTTGGAAGCACAAAATCGATCCTTTTCACCAAAACAAGGTATTTTCTATTATTGCCATCTAGATATGAGCTCTCTTCATTACATTTTGTTTGCATGTCTCTTTTGGCCTTTAGTTAATGAAAAATACTCATTTTTAAGTTGCTTTATCCCTCTTACCAACTTGTAAGCACTTGTATGCTGTTATTAAAGTACGGGATTTGGTAATATATGATACAAGCTTATGTCTCCACACACTATTCATACAACCTATCTAAATAGATTAAGTCACATTGTTTTTCTAAAGCTCATTCTCTTTATCTAGAAACTTGTAAAATGCCCTCAACAGAAGGCCCTTATGCAGATGTCACTAAAGTACAGAAAACATTTGTAATATGCTTTTCAGATATTAAGTTGCAATGATTACTTACCCTGAATAATATTCCATATAATAATGATTTTGTTTTGTTTTGTTTTTTGTTAAATTGACAAAATATTTAAATAAAAATAGTGAGATTAGACATTAGTTTCTGGATCAGTTATTGATTGAAATTTGATTTGGCCAAAATGGGATAAAGTTTAAATTTAAAATTTCAGAAATACATGCAAAATTCATCTATAGTCCTGACTTTAAATATAAAGTCCTTGAATATAATTTAGTGATAAGGCTTTATATTTTGGTAATCGCTCTAGAAATTTTACTTAGTAGAATTAAATATTTTTAAGTTAATGTTACTTAAGTTATATTTAAGTTCAGTTATAAAGTCATGATAACAATGTCTATTCACAAAATATCTGCAAATTGTTTGACATGAAAGTAAACATTATATGGACAATTTAAAAATATCATTTTTTTTGCCAAATAAATGGCACCAGGGTCTTATTTCTATGTAAAATAATGTTTTACACATGCCTACTTCTTTATCACCCAATTCAATGCCTGAATTAGTTTTGGTCACATGAAAAACATACAAATACTTTCATCATCTCTGAAAATGGGAAGAACTAATGTAAATTTGTTTATCAATACACAAGTAGAGGTTAGATGACACAAGGAGATGAGCAAGCAGCTTTGATATTAATAGAGGCATGTTCATACAAAGATTTCTGGAATTGATTACTATTCTGAAAGGACCCATGAAGCTGAAGGATGGATTGTCAACATTGAATCACAATTCAATCGTTCTTTGTCTTCAATGATATTGCTTAGATTACTTAATCTCTGGGTCATAGTCACCTCATTTATGAGATTAAATGAATCAGTAAATGTAAAAAAATAAAAACTTCATAAACTGGACTATACTATGCAAATGTTAGAAGTATATTCAGTAAAATTCACACTGCCTGCATTACAGGGGAACACACGTGTTCAAAAGAAGGAATAGGTAAAATCTAAAAGAAAATGTACATACAGAAAAGCAATAAAGAGTTAACAAAAGGAGAAAGAATAGTAAATGATTATAATCTTGAAGATTTGTTTTAAATAGAACTGTATTTTCTTGTTTTTCTTAACAGTATATTCTGATATACTACGTGAATGTTTCTTTGCTAATAGTTAATCTGTACTGAAAGGCAAATGAAATGTTCACCAGATTATACTCTCTTCCTTCTGCCTTTTTATAGGTTTTGTCTCTTGGTAGACTACATATTTTCTGTTATCATTTGTCAATGAACTAGAGATATCAGAAAAAAGTGACAGTCTTAAATCTGAACTGTTGATAGATGGACCAGACACCAAAACTTTCACATCTGGTTGATAGGATAATATACAGAGAATGGCTAGGCTAATACCACAGAAATGGTATTTTGGAAATTTGGGAAAAGTTGCACAGTGGGTTTAAAACCAACTATATCTCGGAAGCATTGTCATTTATTTGCTTGAACATTACTAACTGAATAGTAGGAATTTACTGAACATCAAATACCTGAAAAATATCAGACATTAAAAATAGAGGTAAATATAATCAAGGTCTCTGCCTGATAGAATTTCTAGCCTAGTATCAAGCACAGAAAAATAGACCCGTGATCACAATATTAGGTGATAAATGCCATAAGAGATTTATCATATGGGTTAATTTACCAAAAATACATACATACATACATACATACATACATAAAAATAAAATGAATAAATAAAATAAGATTTAAATAAATAAGTAAATAGTACACTGTATCTGCTATGTTTAAACTTTTCATGATACCCTTAGATATGTATATAAATAGTGCCCATAAGACTATTTGATACTAAGATTAGCTGTTGATGATCCTGCTACATAGCTACCTGGGGATGAGTAACTATACAGATAGGTATAATTGTGTTAAAAATATTTGGGAAAGGAAGGTGGGTTCAAGGAAAATAAACTAATGAGGCATAAAGTTTAATTGTTCTCATCCCCATGTCTCTCCCACCCCACCACCCTGCAAACAAGATGGATACTGTTTGTGTGTGTGTGTGTGTGTGTGTGTGTGTGTGTGTGTGTGTGTCTGCATACTACACAGTATGTAGGTAAGAACTATTTTCCCACCACTAAATTCATACGTCTGTCTCAGCCCACTCTTTTTCCTCCTTCCTATTCTGAGTGATGACAGGCCCTGTCTGGTCTTATCGCTCCAGATGTGTTTTGCAAGCCATCCCTTTTCATTTTTTACAGTATTTATTTTTGATTATCTCCTCTGTCTCTTAAATAAAGTGTGGGCAATTTTTTAGAGGGTCAGATATAAATGTTGTAGGCTTTGTGGGCCATCAGACATGGTGCAATAGCTCTGTTGCAGCCATCCAACTCTGCTAAGGTGGCATTAAAGCAACCACAGACTATGTGTAAATAAATTAGTTTAGCTCAATTACAATAAAAGTTTATTTACAAAAGCAGATGGTTTTTGTAAAACAGATGGTTTTAGTTATCAATTTTTCTGACAGAAAAGTACTCCAGAAAGATAGGGTCTGGATCTTGACCTTGGGTAGTAGTTGCCTGACCCTTAACTTAAATGATATATTTCTCCTTCTATTGGGTTATTTTTGCCTGAACTCAAATTTATTCTAAAATTACCCATCATAAAGGGCAGTTTTAACAAAAATGTCCATGTAGCCTTTCTCTAATATTTAGAAGCTGTAAATCAAGCTTAATAAAAAGGACAAGCCTGTTAAATAAGTAACTGTCCTCTAATTTTGACAAATATACCTTCATAAAAACCTTGAAGGCCAAATCTGAAGTAAGAATTTTTGACCTTCTTGAAGTTCCACTTCAGATATGATGGTACAAAGACTAAATGTCATTCCTACTTTCAGTTTTCACTCCTTCCCTTTCTTCCTGAAGGACATAGTTTATTCATTCCTCCTACCTAGCAGGGTGGGATTTGCTCTCATGAGGATCAAACTTGTAGATGAATTTCCTGCAAGTTCTGGAGCAGATCTGGGGCCATATAACTATAGAAATCCAGAGTCCCAGGTAACCGGTGTGTGATCAGAGAAGGATGGCATGATGCCTGGATGCACATATCCTGTTGGCTACCTGGTCTCCTTACACTGTAGGGAAAGGTAAGGCTGGAGAAGGGCCAAAGTTGGGCCCACTAAAGCACAAGGTCCAAAACAGAGACTCTCTTGCTGAGGTTAAGATGTAGATATAATTAGTTAATATGAGATCATATTGTAGAATCATGGGCCCCTAATCCAATATAACTGGTATCTTTTTTTTTAATTAAAAAAATTTTTTTTAACGTTTATCTATTTTTGAGACAAAGAGAGACAGAGCATGAATGGGGGAGGGTCAGAGAGAGGGAGACACAGAATCTGAAACAGGCTCCAGTCTCTGAGCTGTCAGCACAGAGCCCGACGCGGGGCTCAAACTCACGGACCGCGAGATCATGACCTGAGCCCAAGTTGGCCGCTTAACCGACTGGGCCACCCAGGCACCCCAGCTGGTATCTTTAATGGGGCACAGACACGCACACAAAGAGAAAGCAGTGCAAAGATGAAGGTAGAGTTGGGGGGTGATGCTTCTAACGGCCATAGCATGCCAAAGATTACCAGAAAACTGCCAGAAGCTAGATGAGAGTCATGGAACAAATTCTCTCTCATAGCCCTCAAAAGGAAATAACACTGCTGACACCATGACCTTGGACTATTAGCCTCCAGCAGAACTGTGAGATAATAAATCTGTTATTTAAGTTACTCATTTTTTGGTACTTTGTCATGGTGGCCTTAATAAACTAATATATCTCCTTAAAGAGACTTCCTTGTTAAGTGTTTCTAAATGGTTACCTTCCATTTAGTTTTAATCATTGTACTCTACTTTTTTTCCTTGGAAATGTCACAAATTATAATTATTTATGTCTTATATATTCATTTGTTAATATGTGTCTCTATTACTGTATTGTATTTGTATAGGATACACAGTTACACACTGTAATTGCATTTGAGCCAGGTCTGTCTGTTTAATCACCACTTCCTGAAAACAATTATGGGCATAGCACAGAATGTGCTCAATATATATTTTATGAAGAAAAGGAAGGAAGAGAGAAATGAGTGAACAAAGGAAGGAAAAGGGAACAATATAAAAACTCTAGTAATTCTTTTTGCCTTGGCAATATTTATATATCACCATCCATTACTCCTTAGTATTTAATATATCATCCTATACCCCTGAATATGTCTATATTAACCAAATGCTCAAAGCAATGGAAAGATCAGTGGGTGTTAATACTGCATTAAGTTAAGTACTGCATAAACTACTATCCCAGAGACCTAGATAGAATTGGATTAAATAACTCATCAAGGAGCCAGTTTGAGAGCTTGAATCTGTCTATGTTAACCAAACTGCCAACATTTTACATAATTTTGAATTATATAAACATCACTTTTGTCATTAGAGCTACACTCATTCATTTATTATTCATTCATTTGTTCCTTTGTTCATTCAAAAAATATTTTTGAAAATTTGGAATTATTTTAGATATTGGGATTCTCCAGTGGGAAAATAAAACAAAGGTCCCTGGAATTTACATTCTAGGTAGGTTGGGGGAAGGAGACAGGTAAGAAAGGTAGATATAATATATATGTAAATTATAAAGTAATTTTAGTATTGATAAGGCCTATGGAAAATAGAATAAAGTAGAACAGGATAGAGAAGATAGATGGTGTTGTTTGGGTTACAGTTTGAAATGGTGTGGTTCAGCATAGCAATCTTCTTAAGGAGCTAGCATCTGACTTAGTTATCAATTTTTCCGAGAGGAAAGTATTCCAGAAAGATAAAGATACCCAAAGTGAAGACCTTAAGGTGGGAATATTCAGACATACTTAAAAAGCAGCCAGGGAGTCAGTGTGACTGAACAGAATGAATGAACAAAACACTAAGAGGTGTGTTCAGAGAGGTAATAGGATTGGTGGAGAGAAGCCTGACCCTATAGGGTTTTATAGCTCATTGAGTACCTATGTTTGACAATATATAAAAATCAGTCAAAACATATTTGTATTGGAGGGATATTAATGATAACTTAATCCAACTTTTTTATTTTATAAAGCAAACTGAATTCAGAGATGTTAAAATGCTCAAAGTCACATGGATAACACTGGAAGCTATCTGATAGAAACATGCATCTTCTACTATCCAGTCAGTATGCTGCCTCTAGAAGGGTGGTTCTCAAATGTAGCGCACATAAGAATCACCTATGGGGCTTGTTAAAACAGCATGTTCAGCTCCACTTCCAGGACTTCTGATTCATTAAGTCTTCTTGATTTGGCTCCTGAGAGTTTGCATTTCTAACCAGTTCTTAGGTGATGCTGATACTGATGGTCTGGAGACCATGCATTGAGAATTACTGTTCTAGATTCATACTACAGGCATACTATGTCAGCACTATAAGAAGGATTATATATTTGGTATCATACCAAGCTGCATTTATTTATCTAGATCAATCATAATTTCATGGAAATGCTAAGAACTTCCTTGCATGTTTATTGTCCATATGATATATCTTTATTTTAGGATTGATTTTCTAGAACTTGTGGCAGCTACTCCTAATTTTCCAACTATCTGGCCTCTTCACTATCCTTTCATTTTCCCAAATGCCTGTCTCCAATTTCCTTTTAGAAGAATTTTTTGGATCAGATCTTGGAACCAAAAATTAGGGACAGAATGAAAAAGAATATATGATTTTTGGAATATACTGTGTTGGGCCTCAGATGAGTGTATTTTCTCTAGTCAGTTAATATTTTTTCTGTTTTATGATTTAAATTCTCTTGAAGTACATCAGGACGGAAATGTCCAATAATTTTTTCTACAATAGAGTACATAATACACCTTGCCCCCTAGATTGGAGAATATTCATCTCTGTATGGATGTTTGTATTATTATGTAAAATTATAGGAACTGAACATCAATAGATAAGATAGAAAGAGAAAAAGTAAACAGTCCTGAGAATGACACCAGTTTCAAGTGAGAAAACAATTTCAAACCAATCTGGTAAAATTATTTTCTCAAGCTTTTAGGTGGTTTCCAATTGAAGGATTGTGTCTTCTTCCGCACTGAAATCTAGGAAGCCAGAAGAATAAAATAATCTGACTAAATTAATTTTAGACACCATCTAATGGATAGCCAATAAATTATTAAGTTCTGTTATTTGTACTTCCTAATCATGTTTAGAATCTGTATCATTCTCTTCCTATACACCCCTGCTATCTTTATTATCTTTTCCTTGGACATTTGCCATGTCTTCTCTATGGCTTCCCTAAGTATTTCTTTCAGAAGTCCAACATTCATACTTTTCTCAATTTATTTCTCATAACTGAATATACTGTCAATTTATTGTTTAATTGAAATTCTTAAGCAGCTCCTTAAACATATCAGATAAAGTCCAAAGTCATCAGGCAATGTGCTTGAAATCTGTCTACTTCTTCAGTTTCAGTCTTGTTTTTCTCTCCTTCAAACAAAAAAGTATTCAGTCTATCTGAACTAGTTCTGTATTCCTGAATATATCATACATACAGTGTTTAATACTTCAGGCCCTTTGTACAGTTATTACTCTCCCTGGAGCACTCTTCCTCTTTATGTCTTTATGGTAAACCCTTATCCATTCTTCAGTTGATAACTGGCACATGTGGAAATGTTTCTTGTGACACATTCTGTAGGTCAAAGCTAGTCACAATGTCAACTAAGACTCCAGGAGCTGCAGAAATAGATCTCCATTCTCCGGATGTAGGAAGCGTTGCGATCATGAAGGGGACTATGATTCTGTATTCTAAATGGAATACATTTTAATATTATAAGTGGTCACTAACTTTAATACAATTTCTTCGACATAAATACATGATTAATGGGGGTGGGGTTGGCAAAGAAACCACTGATGTTCAAAAGATCATTTCAAAATAAATGTTATATATCTTCTTACACATTCAATCCATTTTTATAACAAGTAAAATTCTAAGTTGTCTCCTTTAAACTGTGCTATTTATGGAATCCTCAACAACTGTCTTTGATGTTAAAAAACGACAGAAGCATCTTGTATATAAAACCTCCTTTCACGTCAACTTCTTCCAGAATATATACTGTGATTTTACAGGTTGAATTACTCCTGATGAACTGAATTATGACACTGAATCTTCAGTATAGAAGATATTTTAGCTTCTTTGGCAATATCCATTTCATAGAAATACGAAGATATATTATTAATTAAATTGATCTTTAATATTCTCTTCCTAATACAAAAAAAAATTCAATACTACCCATTCCCCCCATCTTTGAGGGCTACGCTAAAGATTTCCACTTTGGTTGCAATAATTGAAATGTGCTGTCTCAATCTTTTAATTTGGTGTGTGAATTATTCATCTTCTAAAATGCACAGACATTCTTCTCTTCAGATATTCATATCAATAATACAAGAGCTTCCCATGGGAGTATGTTTTGATCCAAACTGAATCAAGTAAGCTAAATGCCAGAGTGTATCTGTATGCTGTATACCCAATTTGCTTAGATAGATTTTGATTCTACTTCCAAAATCAAAGTCATAAATAGCTCTTAATGGAAAAATTCAGGTGATTAAGCCTTGTCAAATATTTAGCCAATAGGATGTTGATGAACTGCATGTTTCTAAAGAGTTGTTTAAACCAAAGATTAAAATTTGATTTTGCTGTGATAAGAAGAAATCTTACAAAATTCAATATTGAGACTACATCATCAATTTGAGCAATATTTAGTGGAAGTGATTTTGCATATCATTTTGAAAATAGATTAGAACAGAAATATGCAGTCTGTCTTTGCATTTGCTGCTACTCAGCATTTCCTAAGCACCCACTATGGGCTAAGAGATGTGCCAAAGTGAATAAGATGAGCATCCACTGTTGTTGCTACATATGAATGGAGAATTCAGTGAGGTATATAAAGCTTAAAAAATATTATTTATGTTGGTTTTTACATATAATGCCATTGCACTGACATTTATTTTGTTTAAATATTTACCAACTGATAATTATTTTTTTGTGTGTTTTGTACCCTCTATTCAACTCATGAATATATGGGTCTGGAACTCTGGAAAAGATAATATATGAAACTAAAGATGAGAATAAAGATAAAAGATATGCATTTAGGTATAGACCAAGATATATAATTAAGAGCAGATATGAACAAAAATTTTGATGCATCAAATATTAATAATAGTTAAAGGCACAGGAGTAAATTTGATAAACATGAAACAGTATGTACAGTAAGAGAAGAAAACCAAAAAAATGTCTCTGGTGAACACCAACAACCAACACATAAGAGACCATGAAAAAGAGGACCATACAAAGAAGACTACAATGCAGAACAGCCAGAGAAGAACAGAAATCAAGTAGACATGGTGTCAGCAAAGGAAGGGCAAGAGACAGCTTCAAGGTGGATGAAAGAGTCAACAGTGGATCACACTAGGTCAAGTAGAAAGTTGACATGGTTTCCGTGGAATCTTTGCCTATGGCATGTCATTGGTCAGTGTGGGTGGAGTGGATGAAGCTTGGGGATGAGGAGTCAGAGAGAAATAAATTATGTCAGAAAAAAATACTTGGAGGGAGACTACACAGTGAAATTATATTGAGAAATTACTACTATTGGAATGCCATTGAGAGATTTTAAATATGTATGGGGTGGCATAATCAGAAGAGTATGATAGACTCTAGCAGGGAAGGGTGGAAGTCAAGATAAGAGGAAATTGGTAGTGGTGGTGCTGAGGAGTGGTTAGATTCAGTTATTATTTTATAGGTGGAACAGACTTGCTAATAGACCGTATGTAGAATATGACAGAAAGAGAAGAGTCAAGAGGGACTCCGAGGTTTAAGGACAGGAAGGTGGGCAAATGAACATGAATGAGGAACACGCAAAAGGAAGAGGTCCGTGGGAATAGTTACAACTTTAATTTTGGACAGGGTTGAGTAAACCTCAGCCAGCTGAGTGGAGGTATTCAATAGGTAGTTGGCTTATATGAGAGGAATGACATTTTGGAGCTCTTGGCATATAAGATGTTATAGCAAAATTGCTGGTTGCTTATGTGATACCCATTTCTAATTCTACCTTACTAATAGAGTCCCATTATTACCAGGAATAACAAGATGTTTTTCTCACCTCTTTTGCAGACTGGGATATTCATTGAGCTGTTCCTGTAAATTGTTAAGTCAGGCTTCCAGGGAAACCCATCAAGAGCACTAATTTAGGCAGGACGCTTTTGTTTGGTGCTTTTCTCTTCCATGTATCTTCTCCTCAACTGGACATGAGGAGATCCAGCAGCTTAACTGTGACTGTGAGGATGGATGATAGCACTGCTATTAGAGGCCAGATCACAGCTAAGTGTGAAACTTCCATGCTGCTCTAAACTGGCCACTTTGGGACTTTTTTTTTTTTTTTTTTTTTTTTTTGGTAATTGGAGAGAAAAATATTAATCCTGCTTAAGCCATATTTTATGGTGATTTTTTTTGTTTGTTTGTAAGAGGTCAAATCTAGTTTAAACCAGACACAATGAATTAAAGTCACATGACTGCATGAGATGACCAAGGGAGCAAATGCAAGTAAGAGAGAAAATAGAGGATGAGCCCTGAGGCAAACCAACATTAGAAGCGGTAACATTCTATCACTAGACACTGGGATGGAACAGAGAAGCACAAAGCAAACAAAGAAACAAACAAATAAATCTGAGATTTGACCATTTGATTTAGAATTAGTGACACTGATCACTGGGCACTCAGTGGAGTGGCAGGGAAGCAGAATTGTTTAAAGATCAGGTACAACAGTATATATAGGAAAATATAAATTGATCTGTTTTAAGATCATTTTTTTAAAAACTGAACAGGTCTCATAAGTAGTAAAGTAGCCTTGAATGGGAATTTATTCTGATGGGCTTATTGTCTCCCATACTATCCTCTATGCTACTTTTATCCTGCTACATAACCTTGTTTACAATTTCTGAGTATTGTTTGGTTTTGTGTCTTTGTCACAGTCTCAAGAAACCTGTAAGTGTCCAAGAAGGAATATGCCAGTTAAAAAAAAAAAGAAAAAAAAAACAGAAAAAGGTAAAGTGGAGATCCTAATATATATACCAATATCACTCTTCATAAATATCAAAATTAGAGAGTAGACATTTTCTACGACATTAAATGTTTTACTAAAACATACTTTTAATGGATATACAGATTTTCAAGATGTCATCATATAGATGTATAATAAATTACAATTACCTTAAAATTATAATATTTGCAAGAGAGGAAGTGAAGTGAAAGAGTAAAGATGAAAAATATTTGAAATATTGGCCATTCTAAGATCAATGTGTTGTATAATTCTCTGTCTAGAATTCCACATGTCCTATAACACAGTTTATTGAGTTCAGGAAAGCTCTGAAACTACAGAGTTTTGCTAAACAATTTCAGAAGTTAGAGTAATTTTCCCTAGGTTCACATATATATTTTCCCCCTAGTTTAGTGGAATTCGGTATAATGTAAAGGCTCTTAGAAAAGTCAAATTGCCTCTTGTTCTGCCAAGGACTTTCAATACAGCAGCTTTAGAATCCTATTCCTCATCTAATTTTTCTGAATTATCAGAGAAGGCAGAAAATTCATCATTTAGAAACCAAAAACACTAGGGGAGTCCTATTCAGGTGAGAAAATAATGTTATATAGTCAATGTTTGAAAGTTATTTCCTATACACATAGGTCATCTCTGAAAATTAATCCTCATTGCTTTACCTTCCCCAAATCTACTGCTCTAACACAAACTCCCACTCTTTCCTTATATCTTTTTCGTTAACAAGTCAACATTTATCACTCTATTTTCTGACCTATTGTCATAGCACATAGTATCACAACTTCTGGTGTATATTTTATTTTTCCATACTTTATCTTTAGATTGTTACGCTTGTGTAAGTCATGGAACCACAATGAAGTTCCCTTAGTGAAGCATGGGAAGGCCTCATCATTATTCATGGACATGAAAATGGTATTTATTTTTTTCTGTTCTTTTTCAAGTATTGACAGAAAAAATCTCATGAAATAATATTTCATTGAGAATCTATTCATTATTCCTTTCAAGTTAAAGAAAAAGAATTAGCAATTCCTCAAGGATTTTGTTTCTCAAACCTTCGATCACTATGTGGAAGAGAGAAACAGAGTCAGAGACAGAAGAGAGAGAGAAGAAGATGGCAGAGGTTGACTCCATGTTTTGCTAAATTTTTCTCCATGCAAAGTGTCTGATCATCATCATTATGTAATTTGTTTTTGCAAGCTACCCATACTTATGCCTAAACATGCTAGCGTATTATTGGGAATGCTAAACATTAAATCTCTTTGTCCCCTTTTCTTAACAGTTTGAGGCCAATAATATTGTTTGGAAGTACAAGAATATCTGTTCTCAATTTCTCTATCATCAATTATATTAACAGAATAATATTCACTATTGGTTCTTTTTGATGGTTTATATTATTTTTTCTAGGTTCCATCCTCTCTCTATTAAGAATAACCTACTAAAAAATAGTGTTAAAATATCTATACTGCCAAAAGTAACCTACACATTTAATGAAATTCCTTTCAAAATACCAAAAGCATTTTTCACAGAACTAGAAGAACAATCCTAAAATTTGTATGGAACCACAAAAGACCCCGAATAGCCAAGACAATCTTGAGAAAGAAAAGCAAAGCTGAAGGTATCACAAGTCTGGGCTTAAAGTTAAATTACAAAGCTGCAGTCATCAAGACAATATGGTACTGGCACAAAAACAGACACATAGATCAATGGAAGAGAAAACACAGAAATTGACCTACAACTAATCTTCGACAAAGCAGGAGAGAATACCCAATGTGAAAAAGACAGTCTCTTCAACAAACAGTGCTGGGAAAAATGGACAGACCCATGCAAAAGAATGAAACTGGAACATGTTCGTACACCAGACACAAAAATAAATTCAAAATGGATTAAAGACCTAAATGTGAGACCTGAAACCATAAAAATCCTAGAAGAGGCCACAGGCAGTAAGTTCTTTGACACTGGTCATAGCAACTTTGTTCTAGATATGCCTCTGGAGGCAAGGGAAACAAAACCAAAAATAAACTGTCAGAACTACATCAAAATAAAAAGCTTCTGCATGGCGAAAGGAATAATCAAAAAACTAAAAGGCAACCTACGGCATGGGAGAAGATATTTTCAAACAACATATCTGATAAAGGGTTAGTGTCCAAAATATATAAAGAACTTATACAACTCAACACCCAGGAAACAATTAATCTGAATAAAACTTGGCACAAGATACGAACAGACATTTTTCCAAAGAAGACATACGGATGGCCAACAGACACATGAAAATATGCTCATCATCACTTATCATCAGGGAAATGAAAATCAAAACTACAATGAGATATCACATCATACCTGTCAGAATGGCTAAAATCAACAAAACAAGAAACAACAGGTGTTGAAGAGGATGTGGAGAAAAAGAAACCTTCTTGCACTCTTGGTGGGAATGCAAACTGGTGAGGCCACTGTGGACAACAGTATGGAGGTGTCTCAAAAAGTGAAAAATAGAACTACCCAATGATCCAGTAATTGCACTACTATTTACCCCCCAAATATAAAAAACACTAAATCAAAGGTTTACATGCACCCCTATGTTTATGGCAGCATTATTTACAATAGCCAAGATACAGAAGCAGCCCAAGTGTCCCATTGATTTATAATGGATACAGAAGATGTGGCATATACATACAATGGAATATTATTCAGTCATAAAAAAGAATGAAGTCTTGCCATTTGCACTGACATGGACAGAGTATAATGTTAATGAATATAATGCTAAGAGAGCTAAGAGAGAGACAAATATCATATTATTTCACTCATATGTGTAATTTAACAAAACAAACAGGCAAAGGGAAAGGGAAAAAAATAAGAGAGAGAGACAGACAACTCAATAAACAGACTCTTCACTATAGAGAACAGATAGTTACCAGGATGGAGGTGGGGCAGGGGGAATAGATTAAATAGGTTAAATAGGGATTAAGGAGTGCACTTGTAATGAAGACAGGGTGTGTAGAAAGTATTAAATTACTCTATTGTACACTTGAAACTAATATCATATGTTAATCAACTGGAATTAAAATAAAAACTAAACACACACACATACACCACCTTTTAACCCAATATATTGTTTCTTCTTAATTGTCTGATAAATAAGCAATATGCTTAAACAATGTCAGAATTATGGTTGAGACTGTTGTGTGTGGTTTTCAAAATAGCTGAGAATTACACTTAATAGAAAAGAGATTATTTTTCTTAAGAAAAGGATAACATAGTAGGATAACACCTTTTATTTTGGACAATTACTTTTCTTTTAAAACAAGGGAGCCTTTTTCCTTTGCTTTGCTTTGCTTGGGGTAACAGAGGCTCGTTAACACAGGGTTTTGGTGAAATGCTATGAATAATAGATCCATGTGATAAAATTTTGAAATCTCTATGTACTTATTAAAAGCAAGTTTTAGTAAACCATTTAACATCATGGAGATGTATTATCCATGGTATACTAATAGATTCCAAATTTGTAAATAAAGTGTAGATTTAAAAATCTAGAAGGGAATACTGTTCACCTTTTTTTTCAAAATTTTTAAAGTTTGCACATTATATAAGCACAACTTTTATATTTCAAGAAAATCTGATTTAAAAGACATATACTTAAAATAATTCAAAGGACTAACCACTTCTGGATCATTTGATTTTGGAAAGAACAGTTTTTATTATCTCTGAATCTGATTGCCTGTGTTTGATTTTTAAGCACAGAGCAGAATGTTGAATTATCAGAGATTGAAGTGGGAATGCATGTGCAGATGGCATAACCCCCTGAGACACTTGTTCCCTCAGGCACTACTGTGTCTGCTGCCGAGATAGTGTTAACCCACAGTTTTGGAGTAAATTTTGGAGTAAATCCATACATCACTTTCAAATGATGATGTCACATGTACATTTGGTCTCACTAATACTGACTCCAATTGCAGCATGCTTCAGTGAACCACGGGAATGTTATACGTGTGTGCACATAGATGCACACACAGATGTGCATTGACTTAACATCAGCCATTGACAAATAAGGCCCCAGTCTCAAGGCACCACATAAAGTTGTGAAATGTTACTTGGGATTTAGTGAAGCAAAAGCTGCATTAGGCATTCCATGAAGCATGACTGATTCATCCACGTAGAGACTAATCTTATTTTGATCCTATATTTTACTTTTCCCTGAGTGTCTGAAAATCAGAGAGTGTGAAAAAATGCTCCTGAGAGTTGAAATTCAATGTAGAAAATGGTACAATAAATAAAATCCCATGTAACCCATGGACAATTTTGATCATCCAGAGCACTCTTGCTAATGGTTCCAAGATTTAAGACCTGAATCATGAAAAGCATTTTCTAGAAAGGGCCCTTGGCTTTGATATTTCCTTTCCATCCCAGGCTGACACAATCCTAATTTACTGATGGCCAGGGATTCATGATATATAGTTCTACTTCATGCATCAGTTTCTAATTGGCAGGGGGAATTTTCTAGGATAAAGTATCCTGTAAACCTAAAGTTTTTTTTTCCTTCCTCTTCTTCTTCTAGACAGGAAGTCTAAGATATGTATTTATTTAGAGCTTTATGAAACAAATTAACATAATAAATATTTTGGAAAACCTGTTTTCAAGATAAGTTAATATCATTTTAAGAGATACAATAATGACTAGCTTTGTAAGTCTGTTCATTTTATTTTAAATTTAGTAAGATTTCTATCCTTAGATGAGGTTGTAAAATGTTATCATTCTTTATAAAGAACTTTTACAGAAATAAAATACCTATACTCAAAAACTTGTCATGTTTAGCCTGCCAACCATCCTGCAAAAACACAGGCATTTACCTATGGGAACACCCGATTGGGGAATAAATAATCGTTTGTTCTGAATATTTTCCTTCAAAAAGTTTACATCGCTGGTATATTCAGGATATTAAGAAAATTGACAAATAGACCAGATAGTGCCATCACATGGAGATGATCCATTCTGATTAGAATCTTCCATCTACATGTTACAAAATGTAAATTTCAGAATATTCCCCCAGACTGTGATTTTCTGAATGCCTAATAGTCCATACACTGAGCAGGCACTTTATATATATATAGGTGTTATTTCTGTTAATACAAATCTTCAAAGGGAGGTAGTTTTTTTGTGTTTATATTTTTGCTAGTATTAATTGAGCATTTAAGCGTTTTGTAACCATTAATAATTTCAAATTACAACAAAGTACTACTTTACAGATACGAAAATTATAAACCAGAGAAATTAAGCAGGTTTTCCAGGCACACAGTTAGTAAGAGGTAGAGACACAGTCAAGCCAAATTTCCTATGACTCTAATTCATGTTTTTTTTCGCTTCCTTTTATAGATTTCCTTCTTCAATATTATTACCAGTATCCTAGAAGAGTGTATGGACATGTAAAGAGACCATGCTCCATTCGTGTTTATGTTGACACAATACCAAGAAGAGTACCTTATACACAGGAAGCCTTCAGTGGAAGTTAATTAAATATAAATTAGCACTATGAATCAGGAGCTGAATATGATTAGTCATCACCAAACATACTGAGTATTAATCACTTAATAACCACCCATAGTTCATTTCATTGCTAAGAGTCATTTAGTTGGGCCAACACAGTCTCTGTGTGAGGGGCCTGTGCATGTGTATTCAACTGGAGTGAATTCTAAAGCAATGTCATACAAACACATGCAAACATTCTGGATTTCCAGTATTTCTTTGATAACACTCAGCCTCTCTCTCCCCATGACAAATATCTGCTACAGATAAGCAGCTGACGCATTTAGAGGGAACATGTACCCTCCAGTTGACCACAATCCCCACTCCCTGCTGTGCCCTGGAGCCAGCTTCCATCAAATTGTAGAATTTAGGTTACCTTTCCTGTCCTGTGGGTGGCTGCATTAGAGATCTCCTGTTGTGTGATGGCAGAGAACAGGTACTTCCCAAACTGACAAAATTCAGCAGAGATTTAAAAAGCAAAGGCCCACATTCACGCCACTTCAATATCATGCTTTGATATTTAATACTTATATCTAAGGGGCACAATTTCATTTTATACTTGACATTATCAAAGAACATTTAAAAATTAATATTAAAGCTGATATTTCTAACAGTATACTGTGTCCAGATTTCCAAAATAGCTAGGAGAAAAAAAATGCCAGTAACAAGTCAGTTAAAAATATTAAATAAATTCAGACTCAGCTTCTACATGTGGTTACGATGAAGTAACAGATTAAAGGTGCTATAGGAGAGACTTTCTCACCATGAGTAGGGCACATGGGATGGCAAAGGGACATCACGAGGACACATATGGTCACTAAATGGCAGTAACTGCTCTCCCTTTCCCTAAACCACAGAGCAAACCAGGTATTTTTGTAATATATTTTGATAATGATGGACCTCTGCATTCTCAGACTCCTGGTTAGTACCATGTCTTCGGCTTGAAGATTCCCTTTTGTTATCTAAGTAAAGACAAGTTGTTTTCTAAACCAGAAATTTAACATTGAATAACCTTGCTTCAACTTTCACTTTAAGAGATGACTAAAACACTGCTTTAGTTTTCGAATGAACTTTACCGTTTAGATATTCTAGACATAGAAGATTATTCAAATGTTAACTTAGATATATATAAAGTTTGAGTGACACATTTTAATAACTGAAATGTTCCAAAATCTCAAATCTTGAGCAAAGATTAGAAGGATTAGCGAGGATTTTTTTTCCTCTCTTGCACCGTCATCACCCAGATAAAGCACTAAGATATTGTGCATGTAAAAACGCAAGAAAGCTTCATATGAAAGAGAAGGATGTTTTATGAGGCTCTGTAAAGGAGCTACGTTAAGATAGTAATTATTTAGGCTTGTTAAACAACATACATTGCAGATTGCAAGTTCAGGTTTTATGTGAAGTTGTTTCTCAGTGTAGATGTACCTTCACTAGAGGCAGTGGGGTGCTTAATCAATTGGAATTGATAAAGGTAGTGGTGATGACATGATGTAGGAATAATCTTTCTTTAAAAAAAACACTAGAACAAAACTCTCATGTTTGCTACTCAGGTAGCAAACAAGTTTAATCAAGTTTAGTATTGTTCTAAGAAAACTTACTTTTAAGTACTGCACATTCTTTTTCTGTCCTTTGGAACCACTCTTACTGTGGTTGACAAAGCTATGTTAATGCACTAGCCAAGCTACTTCAGCTTTCTGGGTTTCATTTGCCTCATAAAGAAATGGTTATAAACGCACATTCCTGGCCTAAAGCAGTGGGATGGATTCATAAAGCTGGCAAGATCCTTTAGAAGCATAGGCTTATCCAAAGCATATTTTCAGTAATCAACCCATGTAGCCAGTTTCAATAATATGTTTTTATGCTGAAACTAGTGATGGATTCACACACACTTAAGATCACAGTGTGAGCTGGTCTAAAAATTATAATTTGCTTTTTTTTTCAGTAACCCCTTTGCTTTTTTTCTACTAGTTCCCAGTCTTCTTGTACCCAGAAATCATAATTATACAGATCCCATATCTTCCCTGCAATGTTTATTCATTCTTTTTGTAGCAATTAGAAACCTACAGTAAATGCAATACGAAGAGAGAGAGAGAGAGAGAGAGAGAGAGAGAGAGAGAGAGAGAGATGCAGAAACAAAGCAATATTCCTAACAGAGAACTAAAAGCAATAATAAATCAAACTACTTAAACTTTAAAATCCTGATTGAGTAACGTGAGAATATAGGATAGGCTAGACTGAACTATTATTCCTAAGAATCCCATACTCTACCATATTACATCTTATATCAATTTACAATATACTTTTAAAATACTTTTAATAGCCACTTAAGGGTATAATGTTTGATTTCCCCCTTATAAACTGCATAGCTTAAAATATGGTCAAAATAATTTGATTAAAGCAGATATTATCACAATAGAAAAGTTAAAACAATCAATCCACTTAACAAGGAGAAATGTAATTTTCAAACCCACACTCATTCTTATAAAACAGAACAAGAAATGAGTGTTTTATCTGACTAATCATTTTTCCAATCTAGTATTCACATGGGTTATCAACTTCATCTGTGCAAAATGCACATTATAATAATAAAAAACATGATTTTAAGTGCACAATATGTGCCAGACATCTTACTACATAATTTACATATCAATCTATTCTATCTTCATCACGAATATGTTTTATTATGGTAATTTGGAAGATGAGGAAACTGAAGCTCAAACAAGTTTCAGTAAATTTGCCAGTTATCCAGCTGTAAAATTGTACAAGTGAAATTCAAACCCAGTCATATCTGATTCCACAGTTTATGCTCTCTGCATCAATCTCAACAGAGAAATAAATATTTGTGAAAAGGAAGTTATCTCAAAAATAGTAATTTCAAAATAGTAGAATAGGTGGAAAATGAGATATTGTACTGCAATATATGTGTGCATGTATATTCATATGCATACTTTTATTAATACAAGCAATAGTAGAATGATAATTTGAATTTTGCTATGCTTTCCAACTTTTTTACTAGTTGTATTTTAACCATGTAATTATTATGCTGTAGCTAGAATGAATTAGTTTCTTCAATTATGGAAAATATCCTAATGTGATGGTATATCTTTCCTAAAGGGAATTTGTCATTGATTCAACTCTTTGTGTTTTAGAAATAAACGTGTTTATTTCAGAAAACAATAAAAATATTGCTTATTTCCAAATGGCACCAAGTATTCTCACATGACGATTGCTTTGTTGATTTTATTAAACAGTGTTTGTATCTAGTTTTGTTTAGCTTTCCCAATAAATGTGAATGACAAACTTAGATAGTTTTAGAGGGAAAAGTCAACATATTAAAAGGAAAACATGTCTAGAAACATATTAAAAGGAAACTTTTCTAGAAACCAATCTTCATTTTTGCTAGGCTGAATATGGAAATCAGTATGCTCAGTATCCTCTGTAGTTTGATCCTCTGATCTTCCAGAGCAACAGCTAGAGAATGTATAAGGACATAGTCCTTGTGAGCCTGGCTTGCGTGCAGCAGGTCAAAGGGGCCACTCCCTAATGTCCTGATGCACTGAGAGTAGAATTAGTGCCATTTCAGTGTTCATGTCCCCAGAGCCCTGCACCTCATAGGTACTTGGTAAATATTGATAGAATGAATGAACACATAAAACCAAAGCTTTTTTATTTCTCCAAAGATGGAACTACACCACAGAGTAGGTTTCATAGAATTAAAAACAACACACATCTAAGGGAAAATTAATGTATAAAGTGTGATTTTTGTCCACAAAAATATCACACAGAGAGATATTATGACTTAAGTATTTGTAAACCTGAATAGTCCACCCAAAATGATCTATATAGAAAGTTTTGAAAAATAATTGTAAATAAAAATTACTTGGCGGTATATAATTTATTGCCAATGACTGAAATTTGCCGTGATATAAAAGCTCAGAAGTCTGCGTAATCAATTTAGGCTGGATTGACCATGGAAAGCTTTTATTTATTTATTTATTTATTCATTCATTCATTAATTTGTTCATTTGTTCATTCACTTTTTACTTATTTAAGTTTTTATTAACTTATTTTGTGAGAGAGAGGGAGCAGAGGAAGGGCAGAGAGAGACGTGGGGCTTGAACTTACAAACCATGAGATCATGACCTGAGCCAAAACCAAGAGTCTGTTGCCCAATTAACAAAGCCATCCAAGCGCCCCCGCCATGGGAAGCTTTTAAACAATCAGTAATCAACTAGTAGTTTTAAGGAATGGATATAGTGAGTCTAAAAGAAGAGAACAGAGGATGTCATTCTGGATGACAGAATGGTAATAAAAAATGCAATGTTAAAAAAAAAAAACAAAAAAAAATACCAGTTCTGTTTTGGAGAACCTCAATAAATCAGTTTTGGGAATAGAGCACTAGTTGATAAGGATAAAGACAAGAATATAAAAAAAGTTATGTTGAACACTAAATAAAAGATTATAAAAACAGGCATTTCTTATATTCAGTTTGGATTTGAAAACAAAATATATTGAAATGCTATTATAATAACCAGGCTTTGTGTTGCTCTGTTCCTTCCTCTTTTCTTTGCTGTTTTATAAAACAGTCTATGCTTAATTAAGGTAGACCCAGTAGGCTAGTATTAGTTTTTAGGAAAAATAAGAAGATTCCATTATGGAGAAGTGAGGTCTCTAAGAAGTATATGACATACATGTGAAAAATGGCACTTCCAACATATTCAGTAGAAGAAGCTCAACATATGTAAGACAACAGCATTAATACTGCTAAGGTCATGGGAAAAAATGAAAGGAAGGGAAAATAAGAAAACAAATCCCATTAAAATTGAAATTTGGAGAACAAAATGAACCTTTTGAAATCACATAACTATGAGCATATCAGTTTTATATTCATTGCTTTAACTGTCAGTAATAAACCTGAAAGAAAAGAAATAGAAAATTGATGATAGCATATCAACAAGGGACTGAATGTCTAGGGTGTTTCACTTGTAAATAACTAGCTAATATAATTCAGTCACCTTGGGCAAACTTATTAATATTCCTAGCTATCCCAAAAGGAAATGTCATGTACACCAATTTGTTCTCATGTCCTTTCCATTAAACAGTGGTAATAAAAAAGACTATCAGAATTTTATTCTGATTGCTCCTTCTTTGTGAGCATCATGTTTAAGATTCAATTGTATTTCAGGAAAGATTTAAACTATTTTCCAACATTTACACTCTTCTATTTCTATTAAAATGGGTCCAGAAAATTCTAGTACCTTTGAATATTTGTCATGGATCTTTCTAAAAATTCTAGCATAGCTGATTGTGAGTTAACATAAAGAATTTGTCCTTGTGTATATACTGCCATTGTAAAAATATAATACTTTAACTTTTTATATTTTTTGTTTAAATGGCTTTCCCATTTCTTAGATAAGCTCTATGAGGTCAGAGATCATGTTGCCTTTTCGCCTTTAAATCTCGTAAAGCACATCTGCATTATGGCACAGGACCTCATAAACTGTTGACTGAATTCAAATACACAAGTGTGAAAATCAGAGATAGACTCAAGTTTATGAGGGAGTGAGGGGGATTAATAAACAACCAGATGATTGTGGCAAGTGTCATAATAGAAGTTCCAGGGCCCACCACAGTACAATTTTTGGCACATAGTCCCATTCTTAATTATGTATGAGAAGGAAGGAAGAAAATAAGTAAAGAAGTAAAGGAGAAAAGGAGGGGGGCCTTTCCTTATCCTGGCATTCATAAACCACAGAAATTTAAATTTACTAACTGTGTCTTACTAAGTTACCAGTCACTCTTATGTGTGACTCCCCCACCCCCCAAAATCTGATATATCTATATACACATAAAGTTTGCACAACACTTGAGGAACTATGGAATTCCTAGCATGGCTACCCCAAATCATAATATCCAAGTCAAGCAAACCTTTTTTAGTATTATTACAATTAACATTTTCTCTTACTCAACAGATAGTAGCCTTTACTTAAAAATATTTCATGGTGAAAAAAAAAAAGAAAATATTTCAGGGTGATTTTCACCTCAAATGACCTTAAAAAAAGGTCCTTTGTTTTCATTTTTTTCTCTGTAAAATACACAGACAGATGACCTTAAAAAAAGGTCCTTTGTTTTCATTTTTTTCTCTGTAAAATACACAGACAGATGAAAAACTGGCGAAGACAAGGTTTACATCAGTAATTCTTTTGTCACTCGGTCAAATTAGGTTAGTTTAAAAAGAATATATTGCTCACCTACACTGTACTTGGCACTGTCCAAGTTTACAGAGATTCAAAGAAACGAAGGCAATAAGGACAGTTCTCAAGGACTTCGGGGTCTACTTAGGTTGCTGTTACATGTAGTTGCAGACTTCTTTCATCTTCTTTATCACCCTTCCTTTTTTCCCTCCCCTCCTCCCTCTCCTCCTTTTCACCCACTATCTCCTCCTGCTTTCTTCTCTGTGTATGTTTGGGTAAAACTCATAGCTGGGAAAGTGAAAAGTAGATTCCTCTACCAAACATAACTAGTTTAAGTCTGATTGTTACATTTGCAGTGAAAAATCTGTAAAGTTATAGAAGACTGCAAATTACTCTACCCAAGAAATTAAAGCTTTATATAGCTATCTAAAAGTTTCAAGTGCTACATGTTCTAAAATATTAATGTATTTAAATTGTAAGTGACATAAGACAGGCCCTGGTTGCCATCATTTTAAAATGTGATAAGAGTAAATATATATATACATATACATATATAATATATGTATATATATACACATATATAATATATTTATATATATTTATATAGGTAATATATATATTTACATAGATATATAAGTATATATACACACATACATACATACATACATACATACATACAAAAATAAATACTACCATATATATCAGATTCATGCAAAGTTGTGATTAACATTAATGGAAGTTATATATGTACATAAACGTTCATTCTCTACTATTTACTTTGGGCCACATCCTTAGTGTTTTCAAGGCTTTCGATCATCACTAATGTTCAGTAGAGGCTTTTAAGCTGTGTCTCCACAACCAAAGGGATCCAAAAAGCTCACTAGCATTCAAATATGTTTGTCTATGCTTCAACTATCCAAGGCCATCTATATCACATTTTAATTTTCTCATTTGCTTCACAATTTTGTTGTCTGGGCTAGTGTTCTTGTTTCCTTTCAATATGTATATCATTTGTTTTGATATATGAATTTAGATGTTAATGGCAGCTCAGCTTGCCATTTGTATATCCATGAAAAAACTATGAGTTTTCCATTCCCTATTCCTTGAGGTTTCATTGCGCTTCTTTTCCTATCCTTTGTAGTTAATACAAGGAAAGGTCCTGCTATGTATAGTTTGAATGTGTTCACCTAAAATGCATATGTTGAAATCTCAGCTCCCAAAGATGTAAGTTTTAGGATATGGAGCTTTCGAAGGTGCTTAACTCATGGGGTGGAGAACCTGATGAATGGGTTAGTACCATATAAAAGAGGCTCCAGGGCATTTTCTAGCCCTTTCTGTCATGTGAGGACACAGTGAGCAGTCTACCACCTGGAAGAGGGCCCTCAGCACAATCCTACAAAGTTGGTACCCTGGTCTGGACTTCCAGACTCCAGAGCTGTGAGAAATACATTTCTACTGCTTATATACCACTCAACCTGTGCTATTTTTTTATAGTGGCCCAAACATACTGAGGCAGGGTCTCCCATACCACCTGTAAGGTATAATCACACTGCCTGAAGTATAGTAGCTGGGGTTTTCTAACACTAAAAGTCAAAACCAGAGTGTAATGTAGGCAGCCACCCAGGCAACTGCACTGGTACCTCTCGTAAATACTGCCTACATGTTTCCATTGAGCCAAAATGAAAAGGTACCATAAATAAATTAAAAAAATAGTATTCTCAAGTTGACGTAGAATATAAATCTTACCATTTTTGAGTCCATGAAAGAGAGATGTTAACATCCTGACCAAAACTAAAAATATATAATAAGTAGTTTTAACTAGAATAAATTTTTATTAAAGTCATTTAAATTGCTTCCCAAAATGTTCTCTGAACTGCACTAAAGCAAATTGATTTACTTCATGTATTTTGAGTTCCTGTTTTACCTGCTGCCTCCTTTGCTTTCTGAATCCAGAGGAACTCTTCATTTATCCCTCTCTCATCAGTGTCAGGTGAAGCAGAGAAGGTTTAAGTGCACTGACAGAGAAGTAGTAGACAAGTTGTAATTTTTCAGTGCTCTTTCCAATAGCTTTTCCTATAGCTTTATCCACTGTACCCATTATTTGTAGTTTCTGACATACATCAGTAATTAGAAAATCCACAATAGGTTGGAGAGACAAAATAAGTACTCTAGTATTCCCTCTTGCTTTTATATACTTGTGTATACCGTATTACCTTTCCATTACAACTTATCCTTATCCAAAGTCCTACAACATATGAATTCACTTTACCATAGTTTGTCAAATACATGTCCATTCTAAATTCTTATATAGGCAATTAATGTTTTATCTAATATTGAGACTAATAAATAATGTACCTTGCAATGTATATTATCAAAAGTAAAGAAAAAATATAACATTCCTAAACTGTGAGAAATGGCAATCATGAGATAGCAAATGGAAATAAAATTTTCAATAACCATTAACCAATCACTAATGTAATAGTGTAAAATGATATTTGTAATCTATTAGTTTAGTATGCAATCTATATTTCTAATCTCTTTAAGCATATATGTAATTATATACCTAATGAACCTTCATAGTTTTACTCTCTGTTCTCCAACAGTTCATTTTATATGATAATAGTAACATACAAGATAGAAGACCTTTAATGTGTTGGGTACTATTTTAAATACATTAAAACATATTGAATTGTTTCATATTCACAAGGGTTTCATAATATAGACACTATTTTTATCTTGTTGTTTTTTTTTTTCTGTTCTGGAAACTTAAGCACAAAGAGATTGAGGATTTTCCCCAAATCACATGGCAAATAAGTGGCAGACTTACAATGAAGACAAGATGTACTAGCTCCAAAGTCGTTGCTCATAAAAGGTCAGCAAAACCAACTATTCATCTACCACAGAGAAGTTTTAGAAAAAGTACTAAAAAGAATGTGGTACAGCAATAGTAGGAAATGCTGAATTAGATACACACACACACACACACACACACGAAACAAACAAAAAGGGTTTAATAAATGTACGGTTATCGCTATGAAAGCTAATTCAAAGAGACTTAATGTTATTTCAGAAGAAAATCTGCATTTCCTTCACATATACCTTGTTTTGACCACTAATATAATTACAAAATGGCAAACATTTTTGAAACCTCTGATGTAAGGAAGGCATGCTGGTAGACTGTCTATTTGCTGTGCTTTGCTTTGTTGAAGCATCACCTCAATCTTCCAAGGTATTTATTAACAACCATATTTTATGGATAAATAAAGTCACATTTGCAGAGCTTATTCAAGAGTTTTGCATGACGCACTCAGTAAACTGTGGTATTGGGATCCAAATCTAGATCTTTCTAACTCCACAGACACCTAAGAACTGCTATAACATCAACGGATAGACTTGGAGGTCTTATAGTTCTCTCACTAACCCCACTTCTTATCACAGCAGCCAATTTAAGACAAAATGAGATTTCTGTCTTTTCCCTAATAAAATTTTATTTCTTTTTATGGAAATTATAACTATTTGATAGTATATTTTTATTGTCATTTTTCTCTACTACAATTCAAGCTGTGAAAAGGTGCAAAGTTTATTTTGTTCAAGGGAGATATACCTGGATAGGAACTCAAGGAAATTGTATTTAGGCAAGAAATACATCAGTGCTAATTATGCAGATAGAAGTGACTTAAAAAGGTTTAACACTCGGTTTCCATTTCAAAAATAACCTTAGTGCTGTGGCTGATGTCTGCTTGGGAAAGTACTGCTTTACCTATCAGATAATCAAAAGTTTTCTTAAAAATTATTTTGAATGTTTTACATTAAAATGATTGTGTTACAATTAATTAATTAAATGTCATTCAATAGAATAAGTGAAGACATTCTCAGTAAATACAAATATCAGATTCAGAGGAAGATAATGATACACTTTGCTTTTCTTATCTTGCAAGTCATAGAAAATTATCAAAAAGAGCACATAATAGGACAATAATTTGCCAGCATTGCATATGTTAATTAAAAGCACAGGATTTGGAGATGGATGTTGCCAGTTTGGAGGTTTATACAAAGATGAGGGAGTTTTCAAGGAATACAGATGGAGAGAAATGAATAGGTTCATCATAGCCATATTAATTTTTAATGAATTCTTTCTCGGTCAACACAAGAAACAATTTATTTCCCTACTCTTTGAATCTGAGCTAATCTATGATTGCAGCAAAAGTGATGGTATATGAGTAACAAACTGAGAACTTCAAGAGGCCTTCTGCACTTTCATTTACTCTTCTAGAGTGTTGCTTCCACTAGGTGAACAAGCCTGGACAATCCTGCTGAAGAAGGAAATTACCTGAGTCAAAGTCACCCTGGATGGCCCATCCACACTCAAGAGATATAAGTGACCTCAGCCCAAATCATTAAAGCCTCAGCAAACTCACTGGTTAACCACAAGTGACTGAGCAAGCATAACTAAGAGCAGTCAAGCCAAGGCCCAAATAGAAAAAATGGCCCAGCTGACCTGCAGACTAATAAGCAAATCAGTGTTATTATTTTAATTCACTGAGTTTTGGTGGATGGTTTGTTACAAAACATTATTATTGCAATTTATAACTCATTCACTAGTGTAATAGCACTGCAAGTTGTATCTTAATGTTCTAGCTTTGTCATTAAAAGGGTAAATATACATAAATGAGTCAGCTTCTATTTCTTCATTTTCATAATGTCAAAAAATAAAAGAGAAAATTTATTCAGATGGTTTCTAAAACATCACTTTACATATTCTAGGGTTCTAGGAAATTGAGGAAATGGAATTCTATAATATAATTCATAAGTGTAGCTTTTTAAATAAAACTATACTTTTGTCTCTTAAAAATATTGATTAGAGAGACTTCAGTTCCAATGTATCATGTATCATATATATTTATAGTGTTTACAAATAAAAGCAATGAAAAAATAGAACTTGTCACTGGAAGATATTTGTCAGCAAAAACATTAAAGACTAAAAGCAAATGAGCTGTTTGCTCAGCCATGGGGAAAACAAAATCAAACTAAAACATTGGAAGTACATTAATGCCTATGAATGAAAAAATAAGTATTATTCAAAGGTTATCAAAGCTCCCAAAAATAATATGAGTATATTTGGATCGCACAGACAGTAAACAAATACATAGAATCTTACACGTACGCACACACACACACACACACACACACACACACACAGGAGATAACACCCTAACATAATGTCCTTCTGGCTCCTGGATGTAAGAGATCTGTATCTCTAAAAGTAAGTGAATTATACTGCATATTTACCTCAGTCATTTGTATTTTCAAAACTAAATCCAAAATACTGCCTAAGCATTGACACTACATAAAAGGGATAGACTTAGAACAAATTGTGGCAAAGGCAATGTTTATTTCCTCTTGTGGCCTTTCATTAAAGCTAAATAGCTGACTAGACTATTTAATTGATAAAATTATTCAAGGTTAGAGATTACTGAATTCTATCTCTCTCTGATAATGATTTTACATGTTTACAAAACTTTTGAATATCTCAACCAAAAGAAATAAACACTCATGGTATAAATCAGTGAGAATAAAATTTGGGGGTAGTTGTGTTGCCTTCTCATGCCACACCGTGATGAACCTCACTATGGAGAAACACCTCTACCTGTATGCAGAAAATAACATCAACAGAAACAAATGACATTGTTTGAAACAAATGAAAAAGCTTTTACACTTTAATTATTATATTGACTGATTAAATAACTTATGTGCCTTTTTTCTTTTTTTTCCTGATTATTTGTACTTTCTGAGGTCTTGAAGTAACTAAACCTTTAATAAGTCATTTGATTCTGTATGTTGTTCCTGAAGCATATAAACATCACTAATCTACTTTATTCTTTCTTCCAAATTAAACTGTTCCTTTACCTCTTTTGCAGAATAGTCAAACAGTCTCTTTGTTCATGAGTGTGGATATATATATATACACATATACATATATATACACACACATACACACACATTATATATATGTATATATTTATGCTATATATATACACATATAAATATATATGTACATATATGTACACATATATGTACATATATATACATATATATAGGGAAGAAAATTTCAAACTGCCTTAAACAGCAAGCACATCTAATTAGAGATAGAACAGACTTTTCGATCTTTAAGGCAGTCAGTGGTTCAACCATGTTATTATGGTCTTAGCTTCATTCTCTTGGGATCGTTGGCTGACAAGGCTGGTTCCTTTTCTGCTCATAAATTGTTGGAATGGCAAATGCCATGAGATGCTTTCTTATTGGTTTCTCTGTGATGGGGCTTAGTTCAGGAGTTCAGACATGACTCAATAAGTTTGCCCAAGTGAGTGGCAAATGCTACTGAATTAGGCATAAATTTCTGCACCTAACATTTTCAAAGTGACTGGAATTCCTATGAGTATTTTAGTTATACCAAAATTCAGATCCAGTGGATGGTATGCACTTTCTTGATGAACATGGGCTGCATTACTATATATATATATATATATATATATATATATATATATATATATATGAATATTTATATTTTAAAATATATATTTTAATATATTTACAAATTATATATATACATACATATATATGTGTATATATATATATATATATATATATATATATATATAATTGAACAAAATTGAAGTTCTATCATGAAAGAAGCAGGTGAGGATAATGATGGGGCAGACAAACAACTGTAACTATGATGATATTTGTCTTCTAGAGTCTGAGGGGAAATAATATTTTTTTTTTCAAAAACTGAAGATCTGAACTCTGGAAATTGGTAACATACAAATAAATTTCTGTCATGTTTCTAGGCAAGTGAACATAACTATCATACAAAGAAAAACTATTGCCCTTAACTAAATGATTGTACTCTAACTCATCTACATTTTTAGATATAGATGTAAGCCAATTAAATTTCTCATGACTTTCTATAAGGATATTTAAGAAAATTACATTTTACATTATACTAAAATACTTAGATTAAATTTCTTAGATTTAGAATGAGGATAGAGTATCCAGAAAAAATAGGTATAAATCTATGTGAAATGATTGTTACATATATGCTTACATATCGTTATATTGCCCACTAATATTTGGATCATTACATATGGCCACTCTCAATTATTATCTTTGATTTGAGTTTAACGAAAAGAGAACTTGTTTACGCCACAACCAAGTGAAATTTTTTCCAGGTATACAGAGCTAGCTCAACATTCAAAAGTCAACTAATGAAATCCATTACACACAAACAGACTAAAAACGGGATAAAATCACATGATATTATTGACAGATGCAAAGGAATCCAACACATTCATGACAAAAACTTTCAGTAAACTAGGAGGAGAAGAGAACTTCATCAACTTGATAAAGAAGATGTACAAAAAAGTCACATTTACAACACACTTCATGGTGAGAAACTTGAAGTTTTTCTACTAAGATCAAGAACAAGATAAGAATGTCCTCTCTTCACACTGCTTTTCAACACTGTACTGGAAGTCCCAGCTAAGACAATAAGATAAGACAAGACAAGACAAGCATACAGATTGGGAAGAAAAAATAAAACGGTCTTGGTTCACAGATGCCACAATCATATATGTAGGAAATCTGAAAGGACAAAAAAAAATCCTGGCTCTAATAACGTACTAGAGCAAGATTTTAGAGTTAATACATAAGTCAATCACTTTCCTAAATATCAGCAAGGGATAAGTGGAATTTGAAATTAAAACCATATCTCATTTGTATTAGCACCCCAAAAATGAAATACTTAAGTAAAAATTTAATAATGTATGTACAAGATCTATACAAGAAAACTATAAAACTCTGATAAAATAAGGTAAAAAAATAACTAAACAAATGGAACGATATTCCATGTCCATGGATAGGAAGACTCAGTATTATTATAATATCATTCTTCCAAATTTGACCTATAGATTCAAAACAATTTCAGTCAAAATCCCAGCAGGGTATTTTATGCATATCAACAAACTGATTCTTAAATTTAAATAGTGAAGCAAAAGATTCAGTATTACAACACAATATTGAAGAAGAACAGAGTTGGAGGGCTGATCTGACCTGATTTGAAGACCTGATATAAATTTACAGTAATCAAGACAACATGGTTTTGATGAAATAATATATCAGTAGAACAGAATAGAAATCATAAAAATAGGTTTACACAAATACAGACAATTCATTTTGACAAAGAACCAAAGGCAATGTAATGGAGAAAAGACAATCTTTTAAACAAATGATGCAAGATAACTGGACATTTACATGTGAAAAAAATGAATTTAGGCACAGACTTTACAGCCTTCACAAAAAATTAACTTAAAATGGATGACAGACTTAAATGCAAATCTCAAAAGTATAAAATTCTTAGAAGATAACATATGAGAAAACCTGGATGACTTTGATGTGGCAATAGCTTTTAAGATATAACTCCAGTGGCACAATTCACAAAAGAAAGAATCAATAAGCTGGATCTCATTAAAATTAAAACCTTTGGGAAAGACAACATCAAGAGAATAGAAGTAAAAGCACAGTCTGGGAGAAAATATTTGTGAAAGACACATCAGAGGAAGGGCTGTTATCCAAGATATACAAAGACAATTTAAAACTCAGCAATAAGAACACAAACAAAAACCGAGCAAGCAAACAAACAACTCCACAATAAGAAGACAAACAACCCAATGAAAAACCAGGCCAAAGATCTTAACAGACACCTCAGCAAAGAAGATACATAGATGTTAAGTAAGCATGTGAAAAGATGTTCCACATCATATATCAGGAAAATGCAAATTGAAAACAATTCAGGCCAAAATTAGAATGGCCAAAATCCAAAACACTGACAATACCTAATTCTGGTAGGATGCAGGGCAACAGTAATCTCCTCCATTTCTGGTGGTCACGCACAATGGTGTAGCCACCTTAAAGATAGTTTCTCATTTTCTTACAAAATTAAGCATACTCTTACCCTATGATTCAGCATTTGTGTTCCTTGGTAGGTACCCAGAGGAAGTGAAAATGTATGTCTACACCAAAACCTGCAAACAATATTTATAAGGGCTTTATTCATAATTGCTAAAACTTAGAAGCAATCAAGATGTCCTTCGGTAGGTGAATAGATAAACAGTGGTATATCCAGACAATGGAATATTACTCAGTACTAAGAAGTAGTGAGTTATTAAGCTATGGAAAGACATTAAGAAACCTTAATTGCCAAGTGGAAAAAAAATCTGAAAAGTCTACATATAGTACTATATAGTTTCAACTATATGACATTCTGTAAATGTAAAATTATGGGGACAGCAAAAAGATAAATGGTTGCCACAGAATGGGAGGGAAGGGGGGAATAGATGGAGCACAGAGGATTTTTAGAATTTTATAGTGAAATTCTCTATGATACCATATTGATGGATACGTGTCACTAGACATTTGTCCAAACCTATAGAATGTACAATACCAAGAGAAATCCCTCATGTAAATTATCAGTGTCAGTGTACATTTATCAGTTGTAACAAATATACCATTCTGGTGGGCAATATTGATCATGGTGATTCTGTACATGTTAGAGGGCAGGAGAAGTATGGGAAGTCTCTGTATCTTCCTCTTAATTTTTCTGTGAGCCTAAAAATGATTTTTAAAATGTTGTTTTGTTTTTTAAAGAAAAAAAAACTTGCTCAGACATCATTTTCTTTCTTTTAAAGACTCACATATTTTATTACTGGCTCACTGTATGTATGTATGTATATATGTATGTACATATTTTAGACAAAATAGATCTTTAGTGCATTATTTCCCAAAGGCATGCCCTAGACAGTTATTTATTTTTTTCTTAAAATTTTATTTAAATTTTAGTTACTTAACATACTAGAAAGAGATAACCTGAAATGTTTATTTTCAATAAAATTATAACATTTTGTAGTTAGGAAAAAATTACCTACCTATGAGTTCAACCATATTATAAGCTATTATACATGAAAAGTGAAGATTCTATTTAATCTATTCTGTAAAGTTTCCAGGTCCTAGAAATCTAAGCTAATATTTTAGGGACTCAGGAATAAAAACAAGAATAATGAAATATTTATATATAGATGCTCAGCTAAAAACAAAACAAAAACTATGCATTATATATGGTGAGAGGTTAAAGCTTTCAATTTTACCATTAAAAACGAAGTTCAGGTTGATGGGGAGTGGGAAGGAGGGGAGGGTGGGTGATGGGTATTGAGGTGGGCACCTTTTGGGATGAGTACTGGGTGTTGTATGGAAACCAATTTGACAATAAATTTCATATATTGAGAAAAAAAAATGAAGTTCAATGGGGATGCCTGGGTGGCTCAGTCAGTTAAGTGACAGACTCTTAATTTTGTTTCAGGTTATGATCTGGCAGTTCAAGACCTTGTGAGTTCAAGCCCCACGTTGGGCTCTGCACTGACAGCATGGAGCCTGCTTGGGATTTTCTGTCTCCCTCTGTCTCTGCCTGTCCCCTGCTCGCTTGCTCTCTTTCTTTCTCTCTCTCTTTCAAAATAAATAAATAAACATTTTAAAAATGAAGTTCAATGAAAATGAGACTAGTGAAATGCTATCTTAACTATACACCAACTAGTAGCACACTAATATTAAACCGTGCCTTGGGAGCAAGTTTTGATGGGAAAGTAAAGGCTAAGAAGAGTAGCTGTCCAAAGGAGAAGTATCAGTAGAATATACTCTGAGAGGACATGGTTTTAGTGTCTTAGTTTATTGTCAGTCATGCCTACCCTTATTACAGGTCCTGGCAAACACTGGTGGCTTATTCCTTGTTATGTGTGAATCTGAAAAAATCAATTAGTAATTGCCAAATTTTTTTCTTCAAAATTGGAGGGTCAGAGGATGTGGCAAAGCATCTAAAACAAATTTTATCTGGGTGACTGGAGGAGCTGTAGTGGAATTAGAGCATTTTGCTTACATCAGAAGAGAATTTGCCCAAAGTTTACAGCTTCTTAAACTGCTCCCATAAATGTCAGAAAATAAAACCTTTCAGAGTAAGAATTTTGATGGATTCTTAATCTGGACAATACGTTGTGGCTTCTTATCACTACTACTTACGGATTTATGAACTGTAGACAAATAATACTAAGAACATCAACAACAATGATAAATATCACTTAGAGATACAAAGAAGGCTTGCATGAAGTAGGACCATAGTTCAGCGGTCCAGTAAATCATGGGATCTTCCGAGGGATCAGAGTGATCCTTATGAACATATAGTGCGGAGAATTAAAGAAAATCTGATTAATGCTACCAAATCTTGATGAAAATAGTTGTATAGTAAATCTGTTATCATGATATAATCCAAATATGAACTTGAAAAGTTAATATTTAGCTTTTGGGAAAAATACAAAACCAATTAAATGTCTAATTTATAGTACTAAATTACGTTATATGGCCCTGACTTTTAAGATGCTTATGTTGTTATATATCTAATTTATAATAAGAATATTCCCCAAACTCAAAGTAATCACATTATATAAATATGGTAAGTACCATATGTTGGCTTTTAAAAGTAACTTTGATGTGACCATTCTACTACATACACTATACAATAATCATTTTTCACCTGGACTATTAAGTCTCCTAACTGGCTCCATTATTTTTCCATCATTCCAGACAGCAGCAAAAGTGAAACTTTTAAAATGTAACTCAGGGACACCTGGGTGGCTCAGCTGATTAAGTAAGCATCACAGTCAATTATGGCTCAGGTCAATGCCTCATGGTCATTATCTCATAGTTCAGGAGATTGAGCCCCAAGTTCATCTCTGTGCTGACAATGAGAAGCTTGCTTGGGATTCTCTCCCTCCCATTCTCTCTCTACCCCTCCCCGGCTCATGCTCTCTCTTTCTCTCTCTCAAAATAAATAAATAAATGTTTTAATAAAAGATAGGGGCTCCTGGGTGGCTCAGTCGGTTAAGCATCCAACTTTGGCTCAGATCATGATCTCGCAGTTTGTGCATTTGAGCTCCAGTCAGGCTCTGTGCTGACCCCTCAGAGCCTGGAGCCTGCTTTGGATTCTGGGTCTCCCTCTCTCTGCCCCTCCCCCAGTTGCGCTCTGTCTCTCTCTCTCTCTCTCAAAAATAAATAAACATTAAAACAATTATAAAATAAAATGTAGCTCATATTCTGTCATTCCTATGCAAAAACAAACAAACAAAAAACATTCAAATGGCTTTCTGTTTCATTTAGAAGTCAGAATATTTGCCATGACCAATATTGTCTCTACGTTTTGTTATACAAGTTTTATAGCATGTGTTACTAATTAATGTCTTTTAGCAACTTGAGATATATTTTTCTGTATAGTGCGGGACGGAGTTCCATTGCTTTCTATAGTGAGGTATTTGTTTCACACCACTTTAAAATCATTCTTTTCTACAATTAATCTAAAAGGCCCCTTGTCATGAATAAAATCCCTATATATATGACCTCTAGTGCTCCTAGACTTTCTTCCTTACTCTATTAATTGATCTATCTATTCCTGCACAATAACACTCTATTCAACTCTAAATCTCTAAAATAATCTTGATCTCTGATAGAGAAATTTTCCTAAACATGTTTTTCCTCAAAATTATCTAGATTTCCTTGGTTAATTATTTCTCCTATTGGCAATTTTCAAAGTAAGAATCGGGTTTTCCACTTAGCTTCCAATTGTGATCAGTGAAGGTTATAGTTTTTTGGAGGAGCATGACTTTTTTAAGTAATTAGTCATAAATGTATACATTTTATATGCAATGTTTCAAATAGCTGAACGGATTATCTTTCTTGCTTAAATTATTCCATTTTTGATCAATTATTACTTTCTTGATCTTCTTAATGTTGGCTCCTGATTTTTTTTTTATCAAGGAATGAACTGTACATACAATGTATACTCAATATACAGTAAAATATTCAGATAGTAAGTATCCTATTTAATCACTTTTGACAAATGTATATACTCATGGTATATACATATGTAACTCATAGTCCTATCAAGACACTGAACAATTCTATCACCCAGTAATATCTATTCTTCTACTTGCTAGTCAATTCCCTGAGAGAAGAAAAACTGGATTTAATTTCCAGCGAGGTTAGTTCAGCTAATCTAGAATATCATCTAAATGCAATCATACAATAGGTACTTTTGTTTAATTACTTTCATTCAGCATAAATTTTTGAGATTTTTCCCATGTTGTTGCAGTGAGGTAAGAGATGAGCTGTTCTTTCCTCCCCATAGAGATACTCAGTTGTTCTCTCATGGTTTTCTGGAAACTTCAAAAATTACTGTATATATGTGACATATTTCTGTACTTCTCATATTGTTATATTGATACATCTGTCTATACTTTTGACAATACAATACTATCTTGATAATTTTATCCTTATAGTAAATCTTAACATCAAGGTAAGTTTCCAATTTTGTTTATACTTCTCAGGATTGTTTTGGCTACTCTTGGTCCTTTGCCTATCCGGATAATTTTTAATCATCTTACCCATTTCTAGGGAAATAAAAAAGAACATCTACTGGAATTTTTAGTATGTTTTTGTTAAATTTACAGGACACTTTGAAGGAAACTGGCATATTAATTATACTGTGTCTTTTCAAGCTATAAACATAGTATATTCTTCCATTTAGATCCTCTATGATTTTACTTAGCAATGTTTATAACTTTTTATACATTAACTTTATCTAACTTTTTTAAAAAAATCCCTTTTATTTCTAGTTTTTTAAGATTTTTGTCTTTTATAATAGTTGGAGACTCCAAGTAGGAGTAGGAGTGTGCATGTTGCACACACATTTAGTTTGTGAATATTTTGCTTAGAATTTTTGTGTTTACATTCACAAGTGAGATTAGCTGGCATATATATTTAGTCATCAATCCAATACTGACATAGTAAAATCAGATGGTGGTAATGGCTTCTTTTTATTCAGTAATTTCATTGTGACTTCACTGGGCATTCCAATGTTTTGTGGAACTCACTTAAGTATCTGTAGCTCTGTTGTTTGTCTGTTTTTCTTTTTAAGGTTTTTCTTTATTTTTTTTTTCATGTTGATTTATTTTTGAGAGAGAGAGAGACAGAACGTGAGAAGGGGAGGGGCAGAGAGAGAGGGAGACACAGAATCCGAAGCAGGTTCCAGGCTCCTAGCTGTCAGCACAGAGCCCAACATGGGGCTTGAACTCACAAACGGTGAGATCACGACCTGAGCCGAAGTCGGATACTTAACCTACTGAGCCACCCAGACACCCCTGTTTGTCTGTTTTCAGATTTTGAAATATGGCTTGAATTACTTTAATGGTTATAATCCAGCTAGGATTTTTACTTCTCTGTAATTTGTGACAAGTTATATTTTAATAAGTAATTTTGAGTGTTAAGATTTTAAATTTAATGGAATGGAACTGTCCAATAATTTATACATATTTTTTTCATTTTGAATATTTCTGTAATTATTGTCACCTTTGATTATTAATTTCTTTACCTCTCTTTACCTCTCTGATATTTTTAAAGGTAATATTATAAGATTTTGCTATTTCATTAAACTTTTCAAGTAACGTTTGGTTTTGCAAATCTTCCCTATTTTTCTTTTGAAATGTCTTTTCTCATATTTATTGCTAATTTCATTTTGCCTACTCACACTCTAAGAGAGATTCTTAGTTCATTAATGTTCAGCCTTTCTTGTTGTGAAACATGGACATTTAAGGCTACAAATTCCAAACAAAATACTGCATCAGGTGCATTTTATAAGTTTGGTAAATTGCATTATCATTATTTCTTATTCTGCAATAATATGGATCTCAGTTATTCTTCTCTTTCAACTTCATGTTGGTTAGATTTATGTTTTTTAATTTGAAAACATATTAATTAATACATATTTTTGGTATTTTATTTTAACATAATTAAACTGTGATTAGATAAATTAAACTGATATTGACTTACTGAAATTCATGAAAAAAATGTTGCCTCCACATAATTCCTTTTAAATACATAATTCTAAAAACTTCAGATAGATAGGTGATATCTATATTGTTAATGCAATGTTCTTTTCTTATCAATAAAAAGACAGATGTTTTTATACCTGTGACTATGATAATGGGCAATTTTTCTCATAATTCTGTCAACATTTTCTACATAGATATAAGTCTGAACATACTTAGAGTTAATGTCTTCCAAGTTAATTGTAAATTTATAATTATAACATCACTCTTTATTTCTAATAATGCTCTTTATGCATAAATTCTTTCACCATGTTTTCATAATATAATAATATCCACAAATTATTTTCCTTTGATTTGGTTATCTCAGTTTATCTTTAGAAATCTTTAGGTTGTGTTTCTCTTTGTTTTTTTTTTTTTTTTTTATTTTTTTTTATTTTTTAATATATGAAATTTACTGTCAAATTGGTTTCCATACAACACCCAGTGCTCATCCCAAAAGGTGCCCTCCTCAATACCCATCACCCACCCTGCCCTCCCTCCCACCCCCCATCAACCCTCAGTTTGTTCTCAGTTTTTAACAGTCTCTTATGCTTTGGCTCTCTCCCACTCTAACCTCTTTTTTTTTTTTTTTTTTTTTCCTTCCCCTCCCCCATGGGTTTCTGTTATGTGTTTCTCTTTGAAACATCATACATTTCACTCTCTTTTTAAATCCGATTTGACAAGCTTTGTTTTTTATTGGAAAAATATAGTTGTATTTATTATTATTACTTATATATTTAGATTTATCTGCACCAGCTACCAGCTTGTTTTGATATTTTAATATAGACTTGCTTCTGTATGTTTTTTCTTTCCCATATTGTAAAATTAAGGTTTATTTTAATTGTATTATTCTTAATATAGAATCAGTTATATATCTACCTTAGGTTTTCAACTGTCATACTATAAATTTTAATTTCTTTATATATATATACATATATATATATATACATATTTGATCTTCTACGATTTAGACATATGTGTGTGTGTGTGTGTGTGTGTGTGTGTATATATATATATATATATATATATATATATATATATATGGAAAGTTGATTTATTTTGAGAGAGAATGTGCACGTGAGTGCGAAAGGAAAGTGGCAGAGACAGAGGGAGGGAGACAATCCCAAGCAGGCTCCAATATGGGGCTCCACGCAGGGTTCCATCTCAGGAACTGGGAGATCCTGACCTGAGCCAAAAATCAAGAGCCCAGGCGATTAACCAACTGAGCCACCCAGGTGCCCCAGTTCAATTTCCATCTTAAATTACATCTTTTAGCAGGGAACTGACACCTGAATTCTCAGTATGTCTCTTCCTCTGTCATCCCTTTACATCTGCAAATATCTTAATAGTGCTTTAAGAATCCTTATCCTGCCATACATTTCTAAACTGACACCAAATGCATTTTGTAATTAGAAAGCATGATTCTATTATTTTTTTTATTTTATTGTTGCTGTTGACAAACCTGTTATTTTGATTGTTGATCCTGTGTACTCATTTATCTCTCACTTCCTCTAGTTGCTTTTAGGTGAAGTTTGTTTAGAACTTGTACCCAACTTTTAACTGGGTCATTTTCCAAATATTAAGTTTTAAGAGTCCTTTGTATATTTTAGTGAACAGTCTTTTATGAGATGCATCTTTTGCTAATGTTTTCTCCAAGGCTGTTTGTCTCTTCATTCCCTCAATAGTACCTTTCACAGAGCAGACATTTTTAGTTTTAATGAAGTCCAACTTAATGACTTTTCTTTCAAAGATTGTTCTTCTGGTGCTGTTTCTAAAACATCATTGCTAAATCCAAGGTCATCTAGATTCTCCTATGTTATCCTCTAGGAGTGCTATAGTTTTGTATTTTACCTTTAGGTCTACGATACATTTTTGAATTATTTTGGGGGGTAAAATCTGCATTTAAATGTTTTTTTGCTTTTTTTTTTTTGTTTTAAAAAATATCACCATCGTCATCATTTGTTATTTCTTTCTTTTTATCTCTGTCTCACACACACTTACCCATATACCCCTTACTGTAGGATTACATAATATCTCATTATAAGTACCTCTAGCAAACCTTTATCTTTGCATGCTATCTATGTTGATATTTATTTAGTTCTTATAAGCATACACATTCTTCCCTACTTTAGGTCCTTTTCCCCATACTTTAAATATTTTCCCCATCTCTACCCCTGTGGATGTAGATCTCCTTCCTCAAGGTAGCAGCAAAATTATTTCTTCTGGAAACTTTTCATCAGTTTTTTGTCTATGCCTCCCTAACTCATTCATATGGCACAAACACCCAACTACCTCTTATAGACAGATGTACAGAATGTCATGTTTATTCATGCAGTTTACTAATTTCTGTCCCCTCCACTAAAAGATAAAATACCTAAGTATTGAAACCTTCTTTTCATGTTAGTATTTTGATTGATTTGTCATTGTATCTCAAGCACTACTACAGTATATGACATATATTATTTTCTTAAAAATATTGCTTTATAAAAAAATTAGTAACTATTAGGCCCTTTGGCTTTTCTTTTGCAGTTAGGATAAATGTCTTTCAGTCATGGAGATTTTCTGTGATCTTTCAAACTGGACGTAATTTCTCATGTAAACTCTTTAAACGCCATTAGTTTACTTCACGACATGTATCACACTAAAACACACACATGTGCGTGCGTGCAGGGATCAGATATATGCAGTTTACCAAAATAAACTCAATTGCCCAGACTAGTGCCTATTCCATAAAGGGAACTAGATAAATATACATTTTAGTCTGGAGAAATAGAGGAAAAATAGAAAAGAATGAAGGAAGAAAGAAGCATCAGGGAAAGAGCAGAAATTTTCAGTAAATCATCAGAACCAAATTTAATTTTCTCCTTATGACATTCTAGCTGTACATGCTTAGGCAATTTGCTTAATGTCTTTGATCTTATCTTAGAAATATTATTAAAGATTAATTTATTTACTTAATGTCAGGCAGATAGTAGGTGTTCAATTCTTTTTATCTTATTTTACTTCCAATACTTATTTCTGGAGGGCCTTTACACACCCACACTTATATTTTTATCTACAACTCTTTTCTTCCACTATACAGAAGGATAATTCCCAGAAATTTATCCTGGTATTGATTTACATTCTGAATTACTAACAACATCATAATCAATATTAACTCTTTTGGTTAAAAAATTATCAGGTCATTAGTAGATGCATCGTATAACAGAATGGAATATAAAGATAGTACAATTTTGGTTGAAAGCAGGAAGGGAGAAAGAAACAGCCTTGGGAACAAAGTAACCTCCAAGGAAGAATGGTCTTGGGAAGGTATTGCATCCTGGAATTACAGACAGATAACATAAAATAATAAAGGCATGGAAATTATTAAAAAAAGAAGTGTGGAATGTATTATCTCACCATTTCAACTAGGATTTCTCAATAAAATCCAACTTTCAGCTATTTTCATTGTATTCTAATTTCCAAATATATATTTAATCTTATTTTTAACTCTGATACATTTTTGTTCCTTGAACATCCTCCCACCTGTTTGTATGAAACACACATATACATACAAACATACTCCCTTGCCATTTGGAATTTGATCATATAGATTGTCTTAACACTATGTAAATTTACTTAACAAATGAATTTACATAGTCTGTTACATGTGTTGGAAATGTTATATTATTATTATTATTATTATTATTATTATTATTATTATTATCTTTGCTCTTTTTGGTAGCCCATTATAGTAATTATAACATTTAGTGTTTATATGCCTATGAATATCTACTACTAGATATAATCTCTCTAACAGAATAGACTATGTATCATTCTCAATAGCTCTCATTTTAATATCATACACATAGAAAATATTTAATATATGGGATGTAATTAAATTGTGTTATATTTGAATTTGTTTTGATAAGTGTCTCATGTACTTTCTGTAAAAATTTTTCTTACCTAATATTTGAGGTTTATTTGAATTTACAGAAAAATTGAAAGAATGATAAAACCTAAGTTCAACAACAACAACAACAAAAAAAACAGTTAAGATTTTGCACCCTATTAGGTTTTGATTGATAGGAAGATACACAAGATTTTGCTGAAGGACTACTGGATTCTGTGAGACAAACACAAGACTCTTGTTATCAGTACCAAATTAGATTCCAACTGAATTAGCCACCAAATTTTAGACTTTGGAAACTCTGGACTTGTTGGCATGTCTGTGGAATTATGACTAATATTTAGCAAGACCTTTAGATTCACTTAACACTACTTTGCCAAGAAATGCATATCTGAAAGCTCTATTTCAGACAAAAATATCCCTTTCCAATAGCATGAATCCATTTTAGGTAATCCAAATTAAGAAAGGTTAAAGACTGTAGCTTAGAGAATTAAGAAAGGGTTAAGGTTAGCATAATGAATCTGTAAGTATGAAGGACAGACAAGAACTAAAACAAGCAGGGAGTTAGAATAGGAGGCAGTCTCAGACAGCTCTTGCACCTGCCTGATGATGTTAAAATAGTTCCATTTAGGTGAAGCTGTTAATTTCAGTCACCATTACCCCTTTTCTGAGTTGCTACATACAACCATTTTTCATCTAGAAATAATTTCATCCTTTTGATTTTTCAAATACATGAAAATCCACAACCCCCAACAAAACAGTATTGTCCATAGTTATGCGATTGTCTCCTATTCCATGATTGTATCCATATTCAGAATACCTGCATACATTCCAGTAAATGCACATTACTTTAATAAAAACATTTATATATGGGTAAATCAGAAGCAGAGATACAGGAAATTTAAGTTACATTATAAATATGGGTCATTACGTGTCACAAAAGGTGACATATTTAACAAGTTTCGCGTGACAGAGGAACATTACAACTTAGAATTAGCTTGACTCTTTTTTAAGTTTATTTATTTATTCTGAGAGGGAGAGAGAGAGAACGAGTGGGGAAAGGGCAGAAAGAGACAGGGAGAGAGAGAATCCCAAGCAGGCTCCATGTTGTCAGCACTGAGCCCCATGTAGGGCTTAAACTTACCACCCTGAGATCAGAATCTGAGCAGAAATCAGGGGATGTTTAACCAACTGAGCCACCCAAGTGTCCCTGGCTTAACTCTTATGGAGAGAGTTCTGTAGGTAAAAGCTGATATATAGATGATTCCAGTAGTTAAGGAAAGAATGAGGAAAAAAAAAAAGATTCACCATCACAATATACAAGATGATGCATAAAGATTGAATTATCTTAATTTTCAGTTGCATTAAGTCTTTTAGGTGACTTTGATGCCACATCATAAGTAAATAACTTCTTCAGGACTTGGTTTCTTTAGAAGAACAAAGCTGAAAAGTGAGAAAGTTATCACCTTGTCTAGACACCAGCCTAAAATATTTCAGTAGTTACAACAAATTCGCTTCAAGGGGACCTATTTTTTAAAGTTTTTTTTTTAATTGTGCTTGCAAATTCTTCAATATATTTAAACACAACCTTGAATATATTTATGAATATGAAAAAATATTTAATGACTATTTTTTCCCATCAAACTATAAAAAGGCCTCACATGGAAGGTCAGGACACTTCTAAATCTTCTGGATTATTCATTCAAATAAATATCATGCTCAAAGTGAGCAGATATTGACTCATATAGAAGTAGAGGTTTCTACAGCACAGGAACTCCATGTTTCTGATAAGGAATTTGTATTCTCTTACCAATTATTGTAAGAGTTGTACAGATGCCATATCCCTCAAATCATAGCTCAGGTTTGAGATTATATAAATGAATATTGCTAAAAGATGTTCTAAACTGTGTGCAAAAAGAAGAGTAAAAAATCTTTTCTCATTTTAAAACATAGGATTTCAAAAGTTCACGTCACTTATTAAGGTGAAGAAGTAAACAACATGATTAACTGTGTTATAGTATTTCCAATCATAATGAAGGAATTAAAAATGAGTAAAGTGATACTGAGAAGCAATGTCCTTGCAAAGTCTTGCATTTATACCAAATAATAAATAGTGCAAGATTTTTAGGAGTAAACAGCAATAATTAAAAAGAACAGAGGTACATTAGGCACAATGAATTCCAAGGTACTAATCTCTACTTCAGCTTTGGACGAAAATTAAATTTGTGAATTAAATCTAAGCTTAAGGGTTTAAATGTTATATTTTCTGTCAAAATATGTTTCATTTAATTTAAAGTACTACTAGGAGACTCCATAAAGATTCCTTTAGAGTGTTAGTTAAATAACTATCACAAAAATCACTTCTTTGGTAAGCAAATATAAACACCTAAGGAAAGGGAAAGGTATTAAGTATTTTCCAAAATACACAGTGAGAGGATAAAGAGTTTAAGAAATCAGTTGAGTAATGTTTAGAATTCAAGTCTATTGAAAATAGTGGGATAACCACAGGTGAATTCGCTAAATGGACCAAATTAGGATATAAAATGTTGGATACGGATGCCAATGATCTGGGCCAGAATAGAACTATGCTAATATTGAACTTCTTACTGTCCACTGCAGATTGAGCGTAAGCTAGGATTGAATAGAAGGTGTTAGATCAGCCTGTACATTGTTTTTGTTCAAGGTCTCACATGAAACAACTTCCACCTTTTCTCCTGAGTCATAATGTATAATTTCAAACAGATCATGGTGCACACCATGTAAGAGGTCAACTTCAGATTCTATCTCTGAAATTCAATCTTAAAAAAGGCAGATTAATGCAATTATGGACTTAGAATTTTCGCTTGCCTTTATATTTATCATAAATTTATAAAATACAATCGATGTAAAATGAAAAAAAATAGACATCATCATAATAACTACTAACTATAATTGTATGATCATTATGTGCCAGTCACCATGCCAAATTATTTATGTACATTATCTAATTTAATAATCAATCATGTCTCTGTGTTGCATTATACTTTGAGATATGTACTTTCATTATCACTATTTTTCATAGTGATAGAGGAATCTGTGACTTATGAGTAAATTATCTAAGGTCCACAAGATTTGAACCTAAATAATCTTGACTCCAGAGGCATTCCGTATCTTTCTATTAATTTATCAAATAGCACATGCTGTTTATATAAAAACTATAAAGAGTAAAGAAATGTTTACTAGAGGATCTTCCATCTTTAAATTCCGTTTTTCAGGAATGATTAAAATAACATTTTGTTTTACACTCCAGTAATTTAATATACCTATCTATCTGCCCCCATACACAAAATTAGCATCCTGTTTTATGTATCAGTGCATCAAAATGTTCTATTATATTGCTATTTTTGTAGACTGTATATTTATAGGATAAAAAAAACTTAGTATTTTAAAATATGAAGTCCGAGAAATATTACCAAAAACATTTTTAAATATTTATTTTTTACTCTCCATTGGCTTTCCATTTTCTTCGTTCTAAATTTTTAATTAATAGTTACAGTTACTTATAATGATTTTGTGCCTGTTTAGTTGAATTTTGTCGTTTGGTAATATTGTTTTACCTCCCCTTTCCCCAGAGAACAAGCTCCTGTATAATTGAAATGTCTTCATAATAATCCATAAACACTCAAGCCAACTTCCCTTCTTCCCTTCCCCTACTCAATTCTGTATTTTCTCTACAAAGACTTCTGGAAATGAGTATTAGTATAGAAAAGGCTAAGTTCAGAATGATATTTTACTTCCTGGTGGTTGCCTTTCACTTTTTTTCTGGGTACTTTTTTAAAGTTTATTTATTTATTTTGAGACAGAGAGAGGGGGGGGAGAGAGAGAGAGAGAGAGAGAGAGAGAGAGAGAGAGAGAGAGAGAGAGGGAGGGAGAGAGATGGGGGGGCAGGGGCAGAAAAAGAGGGAGAGAGAATCTCAATCAGGCTCCTCAGCACAGAGCCCTACGCAGAGTTCAAACTCACAAACCGTGAGATATGACTGAGCTGAAATCAAGAGTCTGACACTTAGCTAACTGAGCCACCCAGGGACCTTGTCTGGGTGCTTTTTAGTTGAACTTAGTTCAGTAACTTTATTAAGATATAGATCAATATAATTCCCTCAAGTTATTAATTTGATAACTTCATTCAATGTCTTTCAGTTGTTTTTTCTCTTTATTTTCCATTTCAGGATCATCTATTATGTGTGTATTGAATTTCTTTGGCCATCTCTATGCTGCCTCATGAGATGTAGCTGGCCCTAGGGTTAAGAATGTGCATTCTAATGAAAGCCTGATTAGGTTTCAGTGGCACCTCCATAATTTAGTTGCTGTGTGACCACAGAATAATTTAATCTCTCTGAGCCTCAGTTAATCCACTGAGTTTATCCACTGTAATATGAAAATAATAACATAATTTTCCTCAGAGGCTTTTCATGATGATTAAATAAGTTAATATATAAGGTGTTTAGAACAAGGAAGAAAATATGCAAGTTTTAGCTATTATTACCTCTTCTCTCTACTTCATTTATATTCTCTGTAATGACTTTTATTCTCTTATCTTTCTGTATTCAACTTATTTCTCCAAATATCTTAATACTAATAACTGATTTTATAGTCTGTATCCTAATACCAACACTTTCAAATTTATGTAATGATTTTATACTACACTTGATCTTAGCCAAAAGGCCGAGAAGCGATTGTAATTTTATTACTATTTTGTTGTTGTTCATAACTACGAGGGCAATGTGCATTTTTTCTATCTTCTTGTAATTTTAACCTCTTGTTGCTTGTTCTGTTTAAATTATTTATAAAAAGAGGGGCGCCTGGGTGGCTCAGTCGGTTAAGCGTCTGACTTCAGCTCAGGTCATGATCTCGCGGTCCATGAGTTCAAGCCCCACGTCAGGCTCTGTACTGACAGCTCAGAGCCTGGAGCCTGTTTGGGATTCTGTGTCTCCCTCTCTCTCTGACCCTCCCCCGTTCATGCTCTGTCTCTGTCTCAAAAATAAATAAACGTTAAAAAATAAATTATTTATAAAGCGAGCTTCTTTTTTAGTAATTCATTTTAGATTGTTGAAAAAATTTGACTAAAATATATACATTTGACTTATATGTATATTTAACTTGTATCTCTGGAGCCTGAAATTCACAAATCATCTGTAATTTTAAATGTTTCTCTTTTAATGTGTGTGTCTACTCACAGCTACACATGTATTCAGATTTGATTTGGGGCATTTCAATTTCTTTTAGTTTCAACTGTTTTTGTTTGTGTGTTTGTTCAATAATTGATGACAGATGAACATAGGTCACTGAGCCATTACCTGAAGGTGGAAAAACAAGTACTTTATATTGTAACTCTTCTGATTCAGATTTGGTTTGCTGTTGAAAGGAAACAGATAACCTGGACAAAAGTTTGAGGTGGTTCATTTTTATGCCTCTCAACTCACAGGATTTTTGTATGCTACTTAGGAATTAATTTTTTTTTACAGAGAGAGAGAGGGATACTGTGTGTGAGGGAGATGGACACAGGGAGAATCTTGAGAGAGAGAGAGAAATCTGAAGCAAGTTCCACACACTGCACAGAGCCCAATGGGGGGCTCGATCCCACCACATTGGGATCATGACTGACCTGAAATCGAGTGTTGACCACTCAAACAACTGAGCTATCCAGGCACCCAGTAATTAGGAATTTTTAAAATAAAATCCAGGTGACCCTGGGTAGCAGCCTTCAAATAAGACCATTTTTAGACTTGTGTTCTTCTTAATGACTCACTCCAGTAAAGCTTTCTTTAAGGAGCTTTAGGTCTTGGGATGAATATAGCTCTTGGATTATGTCTTCAATATCACTCTGTGGTAAGGAACAAGGACACTACAGGAACAAACAAAAAACTAAGTCACAACCCCACAAATCTTATTCTATTTTTAAAATAATTCTCTTACATTACTATTTAAAAAATGAAGAATTATCTTAGATTACTATTAAAAAAAGACTTTACTCAAGAGAATCCTCCATTCAGGAAATACAGATGGGATGTTTTCCCGTTTTGCATTTTTTTGATCATTTTGAAGGGTTTCAAGTTAAGAGTTGACTAAGCATGTCTTGAATCTATCATATTTTACTGGAAGTTGCTTAAGATAGTTTATTGTCTTTTTCAAAACATACCAAAAGCAACATTTTTAAATGTAAACAGCATAGTAATAAAAGCTTTGATTATTTCTTTTGGATGTTGCACCACAATGATCTCTTTTGTAGATGAAAATAAATGATTGAATTCAGAACTACACTGTTGCCCTGAATTAAGACATAAAGCTATAGCAGGGCACCTGGGTGGCTCAGTCGTTTAAGTGTCCAACTTCAGCTCAAGTCATGATTTCATGGTCTGTGGGTTCGAGCCCCACATTGGGCTCTGTGCTGACAGCTCAGAGCCTGGAGCCTGCTTTAGATTGTCTGTCTGTCTGTCTCTCTCTCTTTCTGCCCCTCCCCCACTCTTGCTCTGTCTCTCTCTCTCTCTCTCTCAAGAAAAAATAGATATTTTAAAAAAGATATATATCTATAGGTATTTATATAACAATTAGATTGGGGTTTATTCTATGATGACTCTGAGTGAATATATCTATATATAATATTATAATATTGTGTGTGTGTGTGTGTGTGTGTGTGTGTGTGTGTAAGTGTCAATGTACTTGTATCTCTGGCCCCTGGGAGCAAGATGTGAAATGTTTATTGGTCTTAGCAGAATGGTTTTGAGTACATATTATTTTTACAGTAATTTCATTATCCAGGATTCTTCAGAGAGATAGAACCAATAGGGTGTGTGTGTGCGTGTGTATGTGTGTGTGTGTGTGTGTGAACATACATAGAGAAAGAAAGAAATGGTCAGAAGGAGTTAACTCATGATTCTAGAGCGTGGCAAGTCCAAAATCTGCAGAGTTGATACCCAGGAGAGCTGACACTTCGGTTTTAGTACAAAGGCCAGTAGACTGGTGACCTAGGACAGCCAGTGTTCCAGTTCGAATCTGAAGGTCATCTGCTGTAGAATCAGATGAAGTCCAAAGGCAGTGTGCTCCAGGAATTCTTTCTTGCTTGGAAGAGTTTTGTTCTATTCAGGCACTTAACTGATTGGATGAGCCCTAGCTATATTATGGAAGGAAATCTACTTTACTTAAGTCCATCAATTTAAATGTTAATTTCATCTAAAATTACTCTCACAGAAACACTCCAAATAATATTTTAGGTGGACAAAATATCTCTGGGCACCCACGGCTAGCCAAATGGACACATAAAATTAACTATCACAATTATATTAGATATTGGAATGAACTGCCAGTAGATGAGAACCTTAATAATATTTACTGGTTGTGTTCTATCATAAATCAATGAGAGAACATAAGAAATAATAAAATTCTTTTTTTTTTCCAAAACGGTGTTTATAAAAAATAAAAGCCTAATTGAGGGAATAGAAAAAGTAAAGTCTGTATATAGACAACAGCCAATTTACAAATAGTCCTACTCAAAATTGGCAATTGAAGTCTGCTCATGTGGGAGTAAAATCTATTCTATAAAGAGATTTATATATAAATATCTTCAAATAGACATTCATTTAAAACAATTAAACATTGCATTTATTGTTCAAGACCAATATATTCTTTATCAAATTCACTGTGTTTGAACTTACTATTTTCCAATTTTAAAAACATGTCTAAAAAATAAAATTATGTTTTTTTAAAGGCCTGGAGAAAGTTTTTCCTTTATTTTAGAAAACCTCAGCTGCTAAATTTTTTTTCAGCTAACTGTTGGATAATCTATTTATCTATTCAATTTACAAATGAAATAGTTTCTTTTTTTCTTTTTCTTTCGTTTTTTCTTTCTTTCTTTCTTTCTTTCTTTCTTTCTTTCTTTCTTTCTTTCTTTCTAATGAACTAGTTTCTAAATATGGCTTTTAACATCAAGAGATACTGGCAAGGAACAGAGGACAATATTAACACACCATGACTGTTATTTATCTTTACCAAATTAATGGTTGATTAATATATAATTGATTATATAAACTGAGTTGATGTTAAATTGGCATCTAAGCCATCTGAAAAAATGGCAATTTATTTCTAGGCTTTGGTAACAGAAGTATTTGGAGAAGGTCACACAAAGTATCTTTTATTTAGCTCTTTTAAGGTTGATTTTTTTAAGGTTGATTTATTTCATTGAGATATTCAGAGAATGAGGTATTAATGAAACACTGTGTTTCTTGTCAACTTCCATAATGTGCTTACTATGTGCTGAACACTTGTCTCAGTAATTTTTTAAAGCATGTTTAGCTCAGTACTTTTTATATAATAACATTTTTAATCCTTACAGTAAATCTATGATCTGTAGTAGGTAAATGAGTCTTAGAAAGTTAATTACTTCCCCAAGTTCATTGTGGTAGTAGGTGATGGAGGCATGATTCAGTAGTTTGACTGCTGAGTCTGTGTTCTTAACCACTCCACTTTACTACTTCTACATCACAAGGCACCCATGAAACATTATTGCTAACAGTTCATATTATATATGAAAGAGTTTGTTTAGTATGGTATAAGATAAAAAGATACAAAAATAAAGATGCCTATATACCAAAAAAGATAAATGCTTATGCATATATAGCAGGGAAATATAAAATAGTACCCCAGAGAGAAACTATGTCATACCATCATGAGATTAGTAAAATCTTAGGAAAGTAAAATAACATCAAGTGATAGCAAGGATGGGATAAAATCATATCATTTATTCACCTTTAACAGGGATTTAAGATAATGCAAATCCCGTAAAAAAACAACTTGGCCTTTCTATTAAAATTAGATATGCATATAACTTCCATATATTCCTTTGACTTCTGACTGAGCCCATGGTATATAACCCAGAGAAATTCTTGCATTTGCCGGAATTATTTTCAATTTTTTCCATCAAATTTCCAATGTAATACATTTCAGGAGGAAGAATTTTTGTCTTCAGGGAGGCTGCCAGAAATACTTCCTGGTGTAATTTCAGGAAGACAGGTCATGGTTTGCCTCCATAGCAGGTACAGGAAAACTGCTAACAGCTTTGTTATTTCCTGATGTTGTATTTGGACATTTGACTTGCTTGGTGGCAGAGAAGCTTCTGGACCCTTTATCAGGAGATTTTCTCTAGTTCTAGCATATTTTACTTAACACTGACAAAAATGCTGGCTTTCTAAACTCTGCTCACGTTCTTTTAAAACTGTCTTCTTTTAACTTTACGTATGAGACAGACTGTCTACAGCAGCAAAAAAACAGCATGTTCTGAGGAAAAAGGGTGATTTAAAAAAATGCTTGACAGAGAATACCTGATAATGCCAAGCAATATGCTCATTAATGAAACCACTTTATAGACTACTTAAAAAGCAACTTTTGTATAGGAAGTTTAAAGCACTTTGCAGTAACCCTACAGATGTTTGTAGTATTAGTGTGAACTCAGTGACAAAATTTAAATAAGGAATGAAAGGGACGGGTATAATACACACGACAAAGTGGGAAATAAATGTTGCACGTACTGAATTCTAATTTTAATTTACAACAGAAAAACTGTGGTGACACTGGAGCAGAATGGCAGAGCACAGAACTTGGAATCAGAAGATAAGCTTTCAGCTTCTGCTTTTATGGCTTGGGCATTTGTGCGCCAAAGCCATAAAATGGTGGCAAACACTTGGTGCAATCACTTATAGTGCACATATAAGCCCAAGTTATTTGAAAATTAGAAGTACTATACGGTTACAAAAGAATTATTGGTCAACTGAGATCATGATTTATATTACAGAGGAGTGTTTGCTTTTGATTCAATTTTTCATATCTTTTCTTTTTCTAGGTATAGATCAGTAGTGGGTCAGATATATGTATTCTCTAATTCATGAACATTTAAAACTTTGATTAAATGTGTGGACACAGCATAGAATTCACTTAATTATGGCATGTGGTATACATAATTCTCATAAGTGCAATCTTTCATAACTTATTTTGAAAAATAAAAAAAATTACAAGATGGATTCATGGATAGTAGAAAGAAGGACAGGTGTGTGATAGAGTAAGCATGTCGATATGTAGGTAGTGAATATGCAGGTGATTATTATACCATTATCTCAGCTTTGCTGTATGCTTGAAATTTTTATAATAAAAAGTTGGGGAAAAAGGAATATGTGGCTCTTGTGAAAGTTAAAATTGCCTTTGTTTTGACTGAAATCCCGAAAGATAGCTTGCTAACAGAGAATGGATAAAAGAACAGGTTGCTGACGTGGAGTGAACTTCCTTTCAGGGAGCAGGAGAAAATAATACAAATTAATGTATGTCTTTAATTTTGCTGATTGCTTGGAAAAGCTTGCAGACATTATAAACCCTCCTTAGATGTGTACTTGAGTACAAAAATTTTAAACAGGGTAAGTCTATAGGAAGGCCTTATAAACTTAACGTAATGTGGAGGAATTATTTGATGTAGAATTTCTGACTCCATTTAAAGTCTGCAATTAATTAATCAATCAACCCACATGCTATCTATTTTAAATATTCTATGCCTACTTAAAAGATGCTCACATTTTATGTTGTCATTTACTGCCTTCTAAATCATTCTTGCAATAGGCACTTTGATTGTACCATAAAATTACTAGAAGGCTCAACTTACATTTTGCTTAAAATCGTAAGTACAATTACTTCTCTCAAAAGCAATAAACAAATAAATAATCAAAATAAACTTTAAACAAAAAAATCTAAATAAGAAAGGAGATGAAAAGGAAGTGGAAAAAAGCAAAAAGGGAAGGAAAGAAAGAAGATGGTAGGAAGAGAAATATGAGATTCTCCTTAGAATAAAAATGAAATAGCAAACCAGTAATGTGTAGATGGCTGGACAATTTAACACTTTTATTTGGGTTCATTTCACTTGAACTTACATTCCAATTTAAGGCTCAAATTCTGTATTGAGGATCTTTATATTTTCTTAACTATCTCCCCCCATTTCCCCTCAAGATATTTTTATAAGTTGGGGTGCCTGGGTGTCATTCAGTTAAGCATCTGACTTCTGCTCAGATCATGATCTCGCAGTTCGTGAGTTCAAGCCCCGTATGGGGCTCTGTGCTGACAGCTCAGAGTCTGGAGCCTGCTTCAGATTCTGTCTCCCTCTCTCTCTGCCCCGACCCTGCTAGCACTTTGTCTGTCTGTCTCTCTCTCTCTCTAAATTAAATAAACATTAAATTAAAAAATTTTTAGGGGCACCTTGGTGGCTCAGTCAGTTGAGCGTCCAACTTCAGCTCAGGTCATGATCTTGGAGTTGACGAGTTTGAGCCCCGCATGGGGTTCCTTGCTGACAGCTCAGAGCCTGGGCCTGCTTCGGATTCTGTGTCTCCCTAGCTCTCTGCCCCTCCCCCTGCTCATGCTCTGTCTGTGTCTCAAAAATAAATAAAAAACATTAAATTTTTTTAATTTAATAAAAAAATAAAATACTTTTTTAAGTTGATTTTTGGATATCACACAAAATGTACGTATTCTACTGCAGTGGGTCAAGGCACCTGGCTTTATCTTTTCTAAGTGATTCTTTTATATCTCAGGTCATTCTCAAACATTGACTTATGACACTTGATCTCATTTTGTTAGCTTGTATCCTGACTTTTGAAGTATTCATGATTGTTGTTTCTGTTCTCTTGGCCCACTCAGGCTTGGTCCTTCATCCTGTCCTTCCAGTTCAACCCTTATGTTAAGGTTGCCTAGGCCCACCTCCTTTATAATAGTGCAGATTCTCTGCAACCCATGAGGCAAGTGCCTCATCCCGTCCATGGCTTCAGCAGTTGACTCCATAATTATTGTTACAGAATCACCTCACTTCACACCAAAGCAACATTATGGCAGGTGCACATTTTTTCAATTGTCACCTTTTACATATGACTATGATACCATTCTCATGTTACAAAGGGACTCCATTCTGTATGAAACACTCTGTGATATTGTTTCTTCCAGAATCCAAAATGAGAAGGCCACATGCCCATCTGCTTTTAGCTTTCCTCTCTTCCTGAGGTGTCCATCTTTTCAGTAATTCCCACTTTCTTTTTGGACCAAAGTGCAGAAATGGAAAACGATGAGAGTCTGGTTTTCTGATACAGTTTTGTTTTTAATCATCCAAAGCCCTCTCTACATCCCTCACCAGCATGAATCCTTTTTTTTTCTTTTGTTTCTAAGCAGAATCCACACACCTCTGTGGAGTAATGGGGTATCAAGGTCTTGTTTTAAGGGTGAGAAGATTGTAATGGATGAAAAATCAATGAAGGAAATATATCCAGGAATTTAACAAAAATATTAAAACTACAACTAAACTATTTATCCTGTATGTCATGATTTATAAAAATAAAAACAATTTATAGAGGACAAAACTATTATGTGCCAATCTTATCATCTTTTTTCTTCATATTTATATCAAAATAATGTAGAATACATTAATGTACAATAAGGTAGAATAAGTCAATTTTATCAATAAATATATTAAAAAACCAAAACTATTAATTCAAAATTCAAGAACTCGACATATTATTTATACTGTGCTGACAAAGTCTAAAGTAAAATCTGTGAATTCCAGTATATGATCATTGCTTTCTTATCAATGAATATGTTGTCCTTTCCATTGGAAATATCAATTTACCTAAGTTGCTTGTGCACTTGCTCTCTGATTCAATGATTCCATTGCTAGAGATATACCCAAGGAAAATGGGTACATGAGTTGATTAAAAAAAAAAGATGACACCATATGATTTCACATATATTTGTAATTTAAGAAAGCAAACAAATGAGCAAAGAAATAGAGAGAGAGAGAGAGAATGGCAAACCAAAAAAAAGACTCTTAACTATAGAGAACTGATGGTTACCAGAGGGCAGGTGGCTGGGGGATATGGGTGAAATAGGTGATAGGGATTAAAGAGTACACTTATCATGATAAGCACTGAGTAATGTATAGAACTGTTGAATCACTATATTGTATACCTGAAACTAATATCACATCGCATATTAACTATGAATGTTAGAATTAAAATAAAACTTAAGAAAATCATTTTAAAAAGATATGTACACAAATTTTCCTATTAGCTTCATTCCCAATGGCCCCAAACTGGAAGTAAACCAAATGCAAATGAGTGATAAGAATGTGGCATATGCCACATTGATTAATCTCACAAATATTATGTTTAGAGAAAGAAAAAATGTACATGCTGTGTAATTCCATTTGTATGAAGTTCAAAACATGGATAAAGCTAGTATGTGGTCATAGGAGACAGAAAATGTGTTATTTCTGATATGTCAAGGAAGGTCACTAACAAGCCTTTCAGGGGTGCTAGGCATGTTCCATAGTTTGATAGTTCTATAGTTTGGTAGTTACATGAGTATCTACATACTTCAAAGTAAATACTTACAGATTACTTAATTTTGTACTTTGAACACTTCACCATGTTGTTATACACCTCCCCTCCAAAAAAGAAAAACATATTTATATATGAAATAGGCTGTAAACTTATGTGTTCTTGTTTTTTTTTTTTCTGGAGGAAAGGTAAGTTATATTTCATACCAAAAAATATTAACTTTTTTCCCTAAAATCTTAGTTATTCGCAGCATAATCATATTAGTATTTGAATTTATTGCTGCCTTCCCTTTCTCTTTAGATGTTATTCATGCCAAGAAGACTGGCATGTGAAACTAAGTGAAACTCATAGTGTTTAGATAAATACTTAACCTTACAACCCACAATAGGAGAGCGTATGGAAATTTCAGGGTCGTTTGGGCTAGTGGATGTATTTTCATGAATGTTGCTCTTTTCATGTTCTAGTTGTGTGAACTGGAGCACCTCTTTTAACCTTGATAGAGTATCCTTTAGTTTTCTCCTCTGTAAAACTAAATACTTTTAATACCTATTGTACAGGGCTGTTTGAGTTAAACGGAATAATAGATTAAATGATTAAATAATAGATTAAATGCTTAAAGAGCAAATGATAAAATGCATCACCTAACATGTAGTCAGTTTGTATCTGTTAAATATCACCCCTGCATAATTTCAGACATAAGTGGAGTGATGTGGATAAAGGTGAAAGTGGAAAGATAAATAAGACTCAGCCTCTGTTCTTTGGCCATTTATAATCAGTCACAGTGAAACTAGGACACACAAGCCTAAAGATATAGCAAAATAGTTATACAAGGAGTGATACAAAGCAGTAGGGGGATTAAGCGTAGAAGAGTTTCTTTCCTTTGGGGCTCAGGAAAGATCATCTGAGGGACAAATACATTTGAGGCAGGCTTAAATATAATCAATGTTTACAGAGGTACATTATGTAAATGCTATATGTGTAGGAATGCAGAACATGTCTAGGAACCATAGATTTAGCTCAAATTTAGCATAAGTAGTTAATACAGATAGTAAATTGTAGATACAACAATAGAAAGTAAGGTGGAATATGTAGGTCACAGGTGTATTGTAAAATAACAGAAGTTCCATATTATGTCAGTGGAAGAAAATAGGTCCATACGTATTTTGTATATGAAATAACACAAGTGTTATCATTTTCCCTCCTTCACTACAGAATGTATACTGAGGATGTTACTTACAAATACAGTAAAATACTAACAGCAGTACTGACAGTGAATTTAAAAGGATGCAAAACAATTCTTATTTTTTTTTAATTCTTAAGAATACAAGCAATTGGCCCTCTTAGAAATACAAGAAAACACTTGTCTTTCTAAGACAGATTTATTTATTTCTTTATGAGGAATAAACAGTCTCTGGAAAGAATCTGGTGAGAGTAAGAGTTGACTGTTCTTCTATAGCCTGAATATTTGTGTCTTCCCAAAATTCCTATGTTAAAACCTAACCACTAGTGAGATAGTATCTGGAAGTGGTGCCTTTGGAAAATCATTTGGTCACAAAAGTAGATCCCTCATAAATGGCATTAGTACACTTATGAAAAAAAAAAAAAACACAGAGAGCTCCCTTGTCCCTTCTGCCATGTGACGCATGCCATGAGGACACAGCAGAAGAGAGCTGTCTATGAATCAAGAAATGGACTCTCACCAGACACCAGTTCTGCTAGAGCAGATGGAGAGTCCATCATGGACTTTCCAGCCTCCAGAACTGTGGGAAATAAATGTCTGTTGCTTAAGCCATCCAATCTGTGGTATTTTTGTTATAGTAGCCCAAAGGAAGTAAAACAACTGCTAAAATGGGGAGAGACTTACTACCTGGATTTTCTTTTAGACCCAGGTGAATAGGATTCTCCAATTTCTAGGGAGATCCTATTTAGCAAGGAGACTGTGGAGCCAAAGACTTTAAGACTCATATATTGACATAGATAGGACTACACTTCCTCTGGAGTCCCTAAGATAATAACAGCCTAGCTCTGAAGCTAAGATCTCTCTGTGTTCTGTGATTGGCCTTTTTCCCTCTTGCCTTAGGTTCTACCCTAGTATCATTCCCTCTTCTCTTCCACTCACCCTTCCCACCCTCTCCACGCGCACACTCACACACAAACACATGCATACATATTTTGGCATTTTGATGCTAAAACTGTCATTTGCTATTTGCTCAATATATCTAAAAATATAGTTTAGAATCAAAAGTTAAATTTAACTTATTTCTTTAAAGTCAACATTCTGCCTATTGGAAGACTGCAATTGCTTTACTCCAAGTTAGAAATATTCTTTTAAAACAATGGTTTATTGAAGAATTACTATAGATGCTCAACATTAGAAATATGAAGAGTGCTGCTGCAATTCAATTGTTTGTGAACAATCCTGATGAGCATTTATCAGTCTGATCTAAAAGCTATTCCAGCAATTCATTCCTTTTCTTACACAGATACTGAAAAGATATTACAGACATCTTGAAAACTAGTGATTTGAAATGCCTTACTAACATGGAAACAGTTAATGCTAAGAAAAAGAAGCATGAATATTTTACAATAATGATGACTATGTTTTTGATTTTTCTTCATGTTACCTTTATCTAGACTAAATCTCCATAAGTGGATCTAAGTTTTGTGAGCATTGAAGCCTATTAAATCATGGAACCCTCCACAAGAATATAAAATTATAAACACAAATTTAGGTACAGGGCTTTGGAATGACCAGTACAAGTGAAAGATTTTGAATCCTAGGTTTTGTTAGATTCAGGGCAAAATCATCCCAACACATCATCTAAAATAGGAGCAACCCATTTCTGAGTACACACAAAATTGTGCTAATGTTTTCTTAGATTTCCTCTGATAAAAAATTTATGAAGAACTGTAAAATAATAATACATCCTCTTTTTTTTTGATAGAGGTCAGGTCACCTGATCACAAGGAATTTGAATCAAATATTTTTAAGGTGAAACAGTGTTTATTCAATGGGTATCTAGCCTTACACACATCAGTGTTCTTATCTTAAATTTCTTTTTAAGAGATGCCTATTCTACATATTTCAATAAACAATACATTTCATTTTTATTTATTATTCTTAGTTATATGTGACCTCTACTTGTTATAATTTTTGTTTTGTTCTCTTTTAATATACATTAAAATTTATATTATATATTTCGTTTTATATTTTGTTTCTCTCTTAACACATAGAATATTCTGTTTATTTGACCAATTTCCTGAACATATGAACTCTTGAACTCATATAAATACAAGACTCCTAGGACTACTATCTGGCTTCACTACATGAGTCTGAGACAAAAAAAAAAAAACAAAACAAAAACAAAAACAAACGAACAAACAAAAATCACCACCACCACCATCAACAAAAAAAAAAAACACAACTTACTCACTTCTAGTTGGTTTTTAAATTTTGTCCATTTCTTCTACACCAGAAATGTCTTCATTCTTTGTCTGATCATTACATCAAATCAACCCTAGGCAAAAGCTTTTTCTGAATTGAAACTGAATTCAGTTCTTCTACTTCTCTGTATTTCAATGCTTCATTCAAAATTGTACTGAAGAGAGGATTTAGGCAGCTTCCTTAGCTTGTATCTTCTTATCGACAGTTTTTCATTTTCCTCTCAGTTAACCCAACCATTATTCAAAAGATATTAAAAACATAGATAGTTCCTCACTGACAAGCCACCAAGGAACCATATTGAGCTCATTCATGAATACTATTGAATTCTCACTGAAATAAAAATAACTATTGCAACAAAAATAATCAACAGAGTTCATAAATATGTCTTGAGACTGAACTGATAGTCCACATGATCTGCATTATTTAAAATTTACATATATTTATAAATACATAAAAGTAGAGGTATGAAAATCTTGGTAAGAACTGAGACCTTGGTATATATTGGCCAAATCTCCTGCTAGTATAAAATATTTGGCAAAGTTGGGTCCATTTACTCTAAATAATGTAAAATGACATTTAAAAATTATTTTAAAATGGATGTGGTATTTTGTATTTAAAAAATCCCGAACAATATCACTACCTGTGCAAAAAGAGCAACATTTAATAAAGGTTAAACAGCTTTCTTTGGCAAATGGCAAATTACATTGATCTCATTTCAATTTAATTTAATGTAATTCAATGAGTATAATTAAGCATTATTTATTTCACTGAATTGCATGATGGAAAATTCGTATAATGCAGATTCTCTATCATCAAGAAGACTGTATATTTTGAGGACATAGCTTATATAAATCAAAAATAAAACAGAATTTTAAATAATATTTAACAGATGCTTGAGAAGTACACATTTTTTTAATCATTTGCTACATAATGTGTAAGAACACTGCAAGCTAAAAATGAGAATCATCACTCAAAATCACCAATGTGACAAGATTTCTTTTTTTTTTTGTGACAAGATTTCTAAATATCTGTGTTAAATACTAAAATCATATCTAATACTGAAACAGATTTTGGATTCATACACATAGCTCACTAACCTTATTATTTCATTTTAATTGAGACACAATTGACATATATAACATTGCATGAGTTTAAGGTATACAACATGTTGATTTGATACATGTTCGTATTACAATACGATTACCATGGTAGCTTTAGCTAAAACCTCCATCCTGTCATTTAATTATTTCTTTGTTGTGATGAGGTTCAGATGTAGTCTCAAAAACTTTGAAGTATATAATATAGCATTGTTAACTATAATCGCAATGCTGTGCATTAGATCCCCAGAACTTTTTCATATTTTAATTGGGAATTTGTACCCATTGATCAACTTCCCCACAATTCTTCTATTCTCAAGCCCCCAGTAACTACCATTCTACTGTTTCTACAAGTGCATTTTTTTTAGACTCCACATACAAATGATATCATATACTGTTTGCCTTTCTCTCACAGAATTACCTCATTTAGCATAATGCCTTTAAGGTCTATCCATATTGTCAAATAGGCAAGATTTCCTTCTTGCCCCCGGTAATCCATGCAACTACTTTACACTTTTTGATTAGAGAAATCGAACAATTTATAATTATGATATGCGAGAATTTACCACTGCCATTTTGTTCATTGCTTTCTGACTGTTTTGTAGTTCCATCGTTCTTCTTTTCCTCTTTTGTTGCCTATCTTTGTAGGCTGATTTTCATTGCTGGTACATTATGATTCCTTTCTCTTCATTATTTGTGAATTTTTAAAGGTTCTTTCTTTGCAGTTATATAAGGTTTACACAAACAATGTTGTAGATTTAACAGTCCATTTTATGCTGAAAGCAATTTAACTTCAAGTTTATACAGAAATTACCCTCCCTCCTCCCATTTAGGTTTTTAACGTCACAAGTTACCTCTTTTTTATATTGTGTATTCATTGACAAATTACAGCAGATATAGTTATTTTCAATAGTATTTTCTTTTAATCTTCATAGTTTGTTAGAGGTTAACCCACCATCATATTACAGAATAGTTTCATGAATCTCAGAATGTATCTTTACTTTCATCAGTATGTTTTATTGTTTCATATATTTTCAGGTTACTAATTAGTGTCTTTTCATCAAGCTTGAAAAACTCCTTTCAGCATTTCCTCTAAGGCAGGTGTAGTGATGACAGACTCTTTTAGTTTTTGCTTATCTGGGAAAGCCTTTATTTTTCCTTTATTTCTGAAGGGTAACTTTGCCATATAGAGTATTCTTGGCTGGCAATGTTTTTAATTCAGTACTTTGAATGTATCATCACCCCACTCTTTCCTGGCCTCAAAGGTTTTTCCTGAGAAATCTGCTGATAGTTTAATGAGGGTTCTTTTGTAGGTTAAAATATTTTTTTCCTCTTTCTGCTTTTAGGATTCTTTCTTTGTCTTTGAGTTGTGACAGTTTCATTATAATTTGTCTTAGAGAAGACCATTTTGGATTGAAATAATAAGATGATGTATTAGCTTCATGAACTTAGATGTCCACATCTGTCCCCAGGTTTGGGAAATTCTGTCATTTCAGGACACAGCAAGAAAGCAACCACACCCAAGCCAGGAGCAGAGCCCTCACCAGAAACCAAACTCTCCAGAACTTCCTTTTAGATTTCTAGCCTCAAGAACTATGAAGAAAAAAAAATCTCCTTAGTCACTTGTTCATGATATTTTGTTATGGTAGCTTAAGCTAATAAACACAGAGCACAACAAATAATTTCACTTCTATATGCATTATGTTCAAATGTAAAGAAATCCATGTTGATCACATTGTATAAAACCTATTTGTGTGATAGAAAAATCCTTCACTGGTAATATTTAACAATGAATTACAAAAAAACCATCATTATGCCATAATTGCATTAACTATTATATATGATAAATATTATACTTTATATTAAATATAAATTCATTTAGATATCATTTTTAACTATTTAAGCTTATTTTTACTGTACACTCTTATTTGTCATTCTTTTTTTTTTAATAGGTAATTTCGCACACTAAAGAGAATATATGGGATATTGAAAAGTACAAATTGGTCATGTTGGTACACAAGATTAGGAGCTAGAAAATAATCCAGTGTAATGTCAGACTTTTACGACCTCATTCATTGAAAATATAGAACTGATTATTAGTTTGTGTACAGGAAAAACAATAGACTTAATTTTAGAATTTGGGCTGTGATAGCATTATAATAGATTTTCTAAGGCCTAAAGATAAGAAAATTGCCTCAAGAAACGATAAAAACTTATATTAAAATCTTCTCAAATCAGAATTATAATCATATGCCCTTCAGATATTCTAAAAATAAATATTAACTCAAACCACTCTTCTCATGCTTTCATATATAATTTCAGCTTTACATTTTATACCAATATTTTTAAAATCAGTAAAATAAAAAAATAAAAAGCTATCAAATTTAACTATGAATTTTGGAAATTACCTATGGTATTATTTAGGGTATTTGGTACCTCTGAAGATTACATTTTTTGGACTAAGTTGAGAAATGTGCATATAAAACATGAATTTTGATCAATTTAAATATTCCTGATTTATTCTTGTCCCCAGTTATATGTGTGCAAAAGGACAAACAGAAGTCTGACTAACGAGAGAAATGTCTTTTGCAGCTGAGACAAATTCACAGAGCAATACTTCTTCCCGACTCATGTTTTACCAGTCCAGAGAAGCTGTGCCAAATACCAGTCATATTCTATCATCCAGTACAGGGATTGCAATAAAGCTAGAAGCCTCACCCAGGATTAGATAATGTTTGGGGGAAACTTTATTATCCACTGACCCTGCAAGGAATGGCATAGAATGCAGAGCAAGAATCCTGGCAAGCTGTGTGGTGGTTTGTGAAAACAATCTGTTAGCTCAGAGAAAAATAGATGCCTCTGGGCCAAACTCTCTGTGCTTTTTTGCTCTTCTCTCCATATCCACCGTCTCACAAGATAGGTCAAATTCCAGTGCAAGGCATATGAAGCAAGTTTTAGGTATTCTGTTGGTTTGATTTTTAAAATCCCACATAGAATATCAAATTAATAATTAAATTTACTTTGCCTTTCTCTAAAGAAAATTGTATATTTTTTTCTTTCACAAATATTATATAACCAAAGATATCCAAAAGCACAAAGCAAAATATAAACTCTAGCTTTGTTCCAACGAGGTAAGCAGTTATCAGTTTCTAAAAAAATTTTTTTGGAGAATTTTTCTTAAAAATACACATCCTCATTGTAAATGAGATGGGAACAGGAATGCCATATGTTAAGGGTATCTGAGGAGTCTGAATATTGGGTTTGTACACAATGGCAATGACCAAATACCTACTTTACTTCTAGGAAGGCAGTAAAAGTGCATGTTATTAGAAATAATGACCAACAAAAAGAGACTCATTTAAGTGAAAGTATTACTGTAAAAAAAATGGTGGTCTTCCTTCTTTTTGGTGTTCATTCATTTTATTCCTATCTGGTATTCAACATAAGTATATTAATATATCATATATACTTATATAAATATATATAAACATATTAAAATGGATATCTAATAAGCTAGTAAAGAAATACATTAGTTAGCATAAGAGTACTTACATTTTATGTAGAAGACAGCACAATGTTTGACAGAATGGCAATAAAAATAATAATGGTATTACAGAATTTATGAACAGTGATAGATTTGGATGGCAGATTTTCAGGCTCATGTCATGTCTTTTCATGCAACTGCTGTGTATGTTGCCCCAGCTTATGAGTATCTCATGATTCAGTGAAGAAACATGGCATGAGTTTTCTAACAAATTAGCCAGTAGTATTTGACCCCATTTACTTGTGTACACCACACAGTGTGTTTTGTGATATTTGATTACTGAGAATAACTACAATGTGGTCAAGACTAAGAAGAAATCACTTGCAATAGTAGATTCCTCCCTAGTTATCTTGGTCATTTTTTTCTCATGGGAAAATGTATTTATAATGCAGTCAACCACGCTCTAGCACAACTGAATGTTAGGTGGAGCTTGCCCCTTCCTGCCTGCCTGTCTGCCTGCCTTCTTTACTTCCTTCCTTCCTTCCTCTCTTCTTTCTTTCTCTTTTTCTTTCTTTCTTTCTTTCTCTTTCTTTCTTTCTTTCTTTCTTTCTTTCTTTCTTTCCCTTTCCTTTCCTTTCCTTTCTTTTTTAATGTTTATTTTTGAGAGAAAGAGAGGGAGAGAGCAGGGCAAGGGCAGAGAAAACAGGGGACAGAGGATTCAAAGTGGGCTCTGTGCTGACAGCAGAGAGCCCAATGCTGGGCTCAAACTCACTAACCATGAGATCATGACCTGAGCCAAAGTCAGATGCTTAACCCACTGAACCACCCAGATATCCCGCTTGGCCCCTTTGTTTAGCATGAGCTGTGTCATATACAATTGTGTAAATTCAAGAATTGCCTACTATGCCCTCCTGCTTTCATAATCACATTTGTTATCTCCTCTTCACCCTACACTACTTGTAACCCAACTTGCCACCCTAAAGAAACTGTCAGATAATTAATCAATCAATTAATTAGTAATTAATAAACTAATTCAAGTCGAGGTGTCAGTGTTTCAAATGGTTAATCATATATTTTGGATACTGGTCCATAATCAAAAGAAAGAAAGACATCTTACATGTGTCATTGCATGTTTTTTTCTAAAAGTATTTTTGAGCAAGATGAACTTCATATCAGTTTGATCAGTGTTTTCCAACTCCAATGTGCATTAGGGCGTTATCACTTAGAGGACCTTTTAAAATCTGACCATGAGACTCATCCAGAGACTCTAGTTTGACACATATGGGGTACGGTCTGGGAATCTGTGTTCATGAAGCATAGCCAGGATTGGAAACTACTGATTAAATCATAGTTTCGAACAATAGCAACTACAACAAGTTAATGCAACTACAACAAGTTTACATATTGATTATTATTCTAATCAATGCGCCCCTTGCCCCCAAAAAGAGAAAAGTCACACTCCAAGTAACAGTGGCATCCTGAGTCTAGGCAAATGCAGTAGTTTAGGAAATGTTTTATTTAATATTCAGTGTACCTGCTCCTAAAAATTCCAAGCAATTTTTGTTTGTTTGTTTTAATTTTGCTTCACAGCTGAGTATCATTGTATTATTCTTTGAGGGTTCACTTTGTTCTCACTGCTCATCTGTATCATGCTCAACTATTTTCTGTAACTAGAGAAATCTCAAAACAGGTGTTTAAAAACACTGCTATTTTCCATTTGGCTCACAAAAGGAGAACAATACAAACAGCCGTTTCCCTAAGCTTTGGATTTGCACCAGTTAGAAAGTGCTGTAACAGAAGCAATCACTCAGAGCAAGTAACATGTATTCTCTCTTCTGGGAAAGGTACAGGACACTTGAAAAATTGGTGGTTTGTGGGACTAGCATTTATGAAAAGGGAATAATCAGAATGCTGCTGTGATGAGAATAGAGAATAAGGAACATAAATATGAACATATTTGTGTGTACATATATATGTGTGTATCGTGATATTAAATTATATACATATGCATTATATATCATATAGCCACATTAATATATATAATACAATATTAAATATTAAAATATATATGTTTTAGATGACCCCAATTATGAGATTATTATATCTTTTACCCTCTTTTTATATCAGTCAACAGAAGATGGCCCAAACTATCAGGTCATCCTTAACCCCTGCACCTAATCTCTGTGTAAGTCTTCAAATACCTATTCTGTCTCCTAATGTCACCCCTTCTCAACTCCTAAAATGTTTCCTCTTTGCTTTATGATATTCATCCTCAAACTGATTTCTGATCATAACTAACCATAACTTTGTTACTCTAACAGAAATTTGCCCTTCCTTGAAGGCACTGGTGCTCCCTGCAGCTCTCTCAAATTCTGATAGTTTCTATTTTATTTTATTTTATTTTATTTTATTTTATTTTATTTTGCAACTTTCATACAACTGAATCTAGATGTAAGTTACTTTACTCCTTTAGTCCTCATCAGTATGTTAAAATTGTTCTTGTCAAGTATATCTATGCTTCTATGTTTTTAAATCCAACTATTATTCCTCATGTTTATGACTAGTCTTCATCTTTACTGATTTAAAGGTGATTTGACCGAATTGATGATTCTCTTCTTTGATGCACTTTCTTCACATTGCATCAGAATACCACCATTGGCTTTCCTGCTACATCACTGATTAAGCCTTATCAGTTTCTTCTGATGATCTCTTCTTTTCTTAATGGCATCTGTTGGCATCCCATGGGACCTTAGAGTTCTCCCTGGCTTCTTCCTCCAATCCTACATTTAACTCATCAGGAAATCCTGTTAGTTCTACCTTAACTTTCTCCTAAATATGACCTTCCATGTCACTTTCCTATTACTAATATCTCCCACCTGGATTACTACAAGTGGCACACAACTAATCTCTTTGCTTCCAATTGTGTCTCAAATCATTTAGGGACTGGTTTAAGATAAAAATAGTCAATTAATTGCTTACAAAATCTTAGAGGACAAAAGTCTACGTGACTGCCTTAGTTTTCAATTTTACTATCATAGAAAGACAGAACTGTTGCTGTCCAGGGTCAGAAGAGAGGAAGAAACAACAGATCACTTTAAAACTTCTCTACAACCCTAAAAATGGGTAAAATGCCAGGGAATCTCAGAATGTTAAACTTTGCATCTGGGAAGGCCATGCATATGCTCGTAATTGTCAACAGAGGAAGAAGAAGAAGAAAATATCTCTACCTCTTCACTTTCTGACAATAAATTACAAGGTCACTCTACTTACACAGTAAATTTCCAGCCATCATACTTCTTCACCTTCTCTATTGGCTTTTAGTCTCCAGTTCCAATATTTAATAGGAGAGACTACTTGAAAATATAGGAAGTTGCTATCCTTATAATGTATGACATGTCTGGTATTTGGAAACAGAAAATAATAAAATTTTATCTTGGCTAAAATATAATTCCACTAAAATATTACAGTCATAAAAATTATGTTTAATTTCATAATCTAACCAGTATTAATACATATTTATTGTTTTGGTACTGTAAGGTAACATGATATACTGTAAGCCACTTAAATTTGGAGACAGCATACTTAGCTTAAAAATCTTTGTAATTAAGCAGTATTTGTTTTTATAGTAACTACAAATACTTACATTGGCCAAAATATATTGATTTCCCCCCTATTTCACTGATTTTACAAAATAATTTTTAAAATAATACTAATGATAATAAATCAAACTATGAAATTTATAAAAAAGAAATTGGTAATATATTTTTATACATTCAAATTTTAACTCCCTGAAATTCAAAGTACTCATTAGTTTGGTATATTTTCATGTATATAATTGTCTACCCTTAAAAAAAAGAATTAAAATACATAAGAATGTACACACCATGATTTCTTGAAAAATAAAACTTAAAGCATATTAAACACTCTACTATAAAGATTCTTTTAATTTAATAATAAATCATAGGAATGTCTCTGATACATCTATAAACATCACTTTTAAAAACCTCCTATATTGTTTTCTATTATGAATGCATCATGTATTATTTAATCATTCCTCCATTACAGAGCATCATGTTTTTCCAGATATTTGCACCTTTGAAAAATTGTTATAAACTTACATAAATAGATGGATAAGTGAGTAGACAGATACATAGATAAAATAGGCAGATATTGATAATGATAATTTCTTAGCTTCTTACCCATAAGAACTTATGTGAAATATTTCATAGTTCTTAACATTCTGTTTCCATTGAAATTATTTAGGTATAATTAACATTTTCCCATTCGTATAATATTTTTGCTTATTATGAGATCATCCACAGTATTTTTACCCAAACTTGATTTATAATAAGGGAAATACATTAAGGAACTCATCCTTACAAGAAAAAAGTTAGGCAAAAAAAGCTAATTTATAATCCCTCTCCCCTGAAAATGTAAGGCATTTTAATGAACTGAAATGCCTAGTTTCATTACAGACATCAGCACATGTAACCAAATATAAGTGGATACTCAGCTAGCAGAGTCCCTAAGTAATGTAGTTTCAAAAAAGCAAACATCAGCAAAGAAAACTTAGTTAAAACTCATTTTAATCTTTAAACCATTTTTTGAGGACAGGAAATCAGGGTGAAAACAATTTTAATGCATGAAAAGTATCTTTAAAAAACTTTTCTCAAAATCCCACCCACTCTTAATTTTCTCTCCATGGAGAAGTCTCCCCTTGGGTTTTAACAGCCTTATAAACAACCTGTTATCCAGTTCATATGATCTTTTTCACCCCACATCACTTTTCCTGGACTGCCTAAGTAACCTCCACCCTATTCTAAAGCAAATGCCTGTTGTCATTTCTTTTCGATATTGTTCTTTTTCAGCTGCACACAACACCTAATAATGAGTTGAGGAGAAAAGCAAATGCTAAGAAACACATATTAATTTTTTTTGTCCCAATCATGCTGATTATGAGATATTACATCTTAAAGCAGTTTTACTTCTGCAGATCTTCCCATGGTGGCTAATTTATTAGGAAAGTGATTGGAAGTGATTTGGTTACTCTCTTTTATTCAAATATTTTATATGTAGCACTGTTTGGTTGCATAAAAGCACTGAATCTTTTTTTACAAGTTGAAGAAACATAATACAAATATTTCTATAACCTAATATTATAGCATAATACAATATGACATAATATAAATATTTCTATAACTAATGCTATATAGCATAAGCTATTAGGGCAGAATGTTCATCAGATATTTATAAATGCAAGAACAATTAGCACAACAACTAATTAGTACTTCTACTTTATGTTTCTCTTGTAAAAGATAATTTTTTAAATAAGTTTTACTTATTTATTGATATATATATGAAAATGTTGCTCTAGACAGAGGGCCTGTTAACAAGGTTGAATGTTTTCTCTCACATACAGAGAGACAAAAATGACTAATCAATCTGGAGTCATCTGTTCCAATAAATAGACTAATTATTGACATTAGTTGGAACTAATTAATAATAATAGACTAATAAATGAACAGTTTGAAAATAATTACTATAAACACAGTCTTATGGGGCACCTGGGTGACTCAGTTGGTTAAGTGTCTGACTCTTATTTTGGCTCACATCATCATTTCATGGTTTGTGAGTTCAAGCCCCATGTTGGACTCTGTGCTGTCAGCTTGCTTGGGATTCTCTCTCTCATCTCTCTCTCTCTGCCCCTCCCTGTTTGCATGTGCCGGTACATGTGTCCACTCTCTCTCAAAATAAATAAATAAACATTAAAAAAAAAACCATAGTCTTATACAATCATGACATAGCCTTTCTTGTCATTATTAGGTATAAAAGTTTTACCTGATAATTATCTTACCATATTCTGCATTTCATATATACCACTAATGCTCTGTAAAAAACAGTAATAGTAATCATAATCTAAAAAACATGAGTGGTTGGGCCTTTCTTACATATGGTCTCAGAATGTTTCAAACTGAGACAACTGAACCTAACAGAACTGATATCATATATTCCTAAGAGCGTATGTTCAAAAATAATTATATAATAAGACCAGGTTTTATTCATTTCATTAGTTCCAAAGAATTTAATTGGTAAATTAATTGTTCAATTAATTAATATTGATTCTGAACTTGTTTGATAAATGAGACAATCTTACAAAAGTACAAATAGTGGATGAAATAAAAGATCATTATAAGTCAGGATTGATGAAGGTAATCCTGGGAAATCCAATAGCTTTCTACTCTTAAGTAATTCACTTTATTCTAAATGGAACTCTGTTTTTTATGAGTTAATTGCTACAGGAGAATGTAATCAATAGTCCAAAGTCTTAGAGAATACAATTCTACGATTACCTATTGAGCATCTGTCTTCAAGGCTCTCTGCTAGGCACATCACAATCTTTTGACAGAGTTCTGGCTGGATAAAGGGAATCCTAACCTGACAACCTGTTTAAATTGTTGCTATCAAGTCCAGAAAGTCCATATATCATAACCCACACACATCAAACATGCACACATAGACACATCCAAACTTGTTCATACAAATGATAAGGAATCAAATCTGTAGATACTAAAGACAATGTTTTTATGTTTGTGGTGTATTTTCTTAATTTCTGTTGTTCTAGTTTTCCTAGGGTAGGTAGGGGAGAAAAATATCTTCCTCAAACCTCTTGGGGTTCTTGGCAAGGCCTGAAAATTAAACTGACAAAGATAGATTAACAAGAGAAAAAGATACAAATATATTTGACATAAATTTTGTGACACAGCAGCTTTCATAAGGAAATAAAGACCCACTTAAACCTGAGTATTTTTATACTAGGTTTGATGAAGCGTGGGCAGTCATGGAGGAATATGATAAGGCAAAATATGATGTAGGTATATAGTAAACTGTGGGAAACTTAGCAAGACCTATTTGGATTTTTCTCAGAGTCCTCTCTCCGGAGACAAAAATGGTCCTCTCCTCTGGGTATAGGGGGGATACCTCTCACATGAGGTGTCTTATGACCTGTTCAAGGAAGGAAGCATTAGGGAAAAATTAGGGTGACCTTCCTGCTTCTGCTATTTTCTCAAACTTCTTCAGCTTAAAATATTCAATATGCTAAGGTGCTATATTTTGGGACAGCATGTCCTAAATTCCACTACTAAGGTACTGAATGTGATTCCCCCAAGGTAACCTAATTTATCTTGTGGCATTTGGTTGCTTTCCACAAGAGATTCAACTATAAGCCATTTATTCCATAATATAATTTAGAAAAACATTGGAGGTGATGTGTGGTTGATGCGGCCATTGTGGTTAAGTGGTATTAAGAAGCAGCGTGAATAAAATGCAACCACTAAACCTTCATTGTGGAGTTTGGGAGGATAGTTCATCTTTGGATTTTATGCCACCTGCCAGCATTGACTTTATTCATTGTAGCTTTTGCTATCCATTAAAGCATCATTAAAATAAATTCTATGAAAAAGCACTCTCATCTTTGCCTCTGATTACAAAGACTGAAGACTGTATATCAATGCAGATTTTAAATATTTGTATCATAATTGGACACAAGCTGCTCTGAACATCTGCTTGTTATCAAGAACAAGAATGACGTATCTCTTGCTCTAGATCTGTTTAATGGACAAAATCAGAAATTATGCCCACAATATGCTAAGACATTGAGCCGGCCTCTCCTTTTTTTTTTTTTTTTACAAGAAGTTGTAGGAACTTGATCTGTGAAAAAAATATGCTGCTTCCAGCAAATATACACAGTTTCATTCTACAAAGTTATCATTTAGGACAAAATTTTGACTTTGAATGTTAGTGCATGTTATAACGTAGTCATAAAAACCATGTTGGCATCAATGCCAAGGTGCATAATCACTCATTATTATCCCCTGCACCTATTAAAGTTGTCATTAATAATTACATATTATTATTTTTATCAGGTTTTCCAATGTCTCAAGTATTTTTTTCATTGCTTTAACAATTTATCACTTGTTACTTAAGATGCATATTATTCAAAATACACCTTTAAAGATCACAACTATATATTACAAATAGATTTACCCTACTACCAGTGCTTTTTGAAAATGTACTAGGCATAGTCTTTCAAACTATAAGTCCATTTTTTTATTCAACAAATATTCACACAACAAAAATTTGTGTGTGTGTGTGTGTGAAAGACATGTTAAGCATGGAATAATCAGAGATGAACAAAGAGCTATAGCCCTGATTCTATAGTGGAAAGAGAGAAATAAATCAAGTAATTACTAAGTGATGCATAAATACAAACTGCTCTGTGTTATGATGGAAAGGGCTCAGACTGATGGGAAAAGGTAATACAGATTACTGACTTAGACTTGGAGGTCAGGAAAGGCATCCCCATATGATTGAAAACTAAGCTAAGTTCTTATGGATCTTGGCAAAATGGAAAAGAAAGGAGCAGAGATGGAATAAGAGCTTTCCAGATGTAGGACAACATGTGCAATAATCATGTGGTAGATAGAGCTTGATACGCTATAGAAATGAAAACAGGGCCAATGTGTCTGGAGTATGTGGTGCCAAGAGGGACATCCTGTAAGAAGAGAGCAGAGAAGCAAACAAAGACTATAACTACGTCCATGTTAAAGATTTAAGTCTCTATCCTCGGAGCAATAGGGATTATTTGTTTTAAACAGGATTTAATTTTGTCATATTTAAACTTTGACAGGAGTGAAGGTGGGCAGATAAAGCTTAGAGAATAAAGAGAATAGATACCTGGTGAGCAGTTAGAGGAAATATTTAATGTGTGCCACAAAGTGTGATGATGAATGAGAAAAACGAAAATGAAGCCCCATACTTGACTTTAAAATGAGTTACCAGGCCCCTTGTCTCTGCTACTCCATTGCCTCATCTTGCCCTTCACTATTCACATTAGATCCTCAGCTTTCAGAATCACTATATACTAAAGATAGGAGAGCATGAGGTGACAGGAAGAAAAGTAGTTTCAGACCTGCTTCTTAAAAAGATGTTCTTAAGATGATCATAGAGGTTCTCCCTATCCTACTGTTTCTTCATACATTATCCTTTCCATGCAAATGATTTGTTACCTTACTCTGACATCAACATGATTTTGTTCTTGCAACACTATGATAGATTAGTAAATTTTTGTACTTTTTAGGGACTCACACACCATGGATAATTAGAATGCATGTTATTATATTCAACGAGATATTTAAGAGATAAAGTGTCCCTTAAAAAAATTCATCCCTGACAGCCTATTAAAGTGCTTGTATTTTTTTTTTCTTTCTGTAAGGATCTCTTGCTGTGAATTTGGACCACAGAATATTTGTAAAGTATGTACTCTGTAGTGTCAGAACTTTGAGTTCCTAGTGGTAACTATGCTATTGGGATGCCTTGTATCTGGTAAGTCATACAGATAAAATGTTATAAAGGAAAAAGTCTGAAGATAGACAAATATGATTACAGTCAACAAAGCCTGCGCCTGGCATATGTTCATGTGAAGGGACAAAAAAAAAAAAAAATGCCAAAGGTCTCTGTTGGACAATCATAAAGAGAAATCTATAAAAATAAAGAGGAAAGAATTCAGGTGACAATAAACTTGTGTTTGCTTATAATCTTATATTTTCAAACCAACTCCAAAGGTTTAATTTACTAATTTTTTTCCTATCTTTTGTCAAGAATCAGAAGAACAAAAGGCTATTACCTTTGGAGTGTTTGGGTGACTCAGTCAGTTAAGCCATCTGAATCTTGATTTTGGTTCAGGTCGTGATCTCATGGTTCAGGAGTTTGAACCTTGCATCAGCATGGAGACTGCCTGGGATTCTCTCTTTCTTTCTTTCTCTCTCTCTCTCTCCCCCCGCCCCTCAATAAATAAATAAACTTAAAAAAAAGACTATTACCATATTGAAGTCTGACTGTGGGAGTAAGTATCACTCCATCATCCAACAGATTTGCCAACAGTCTTTTTTCATTCTTTTTCAAGATAGCCATTGCAGTGAGCTTTTATCAATAGAGCATCTAGATTTGATACAGAGGAACAGCTCCTTTAACAGCTAGTTAACACATCAAAGATCTCATGCTACATGAAATTCTGTGCACGAGCAGACAACTATGCTCAAGTAAAAGGGGTCTTAGTTTTTGTTAGTTGAGATCAGCCCATTCTGCTGATACACCCTTCAGGCATCCCATTGTGCTCTATGGGGGCAAGGTTAAGTCAGGAGTATTATGTGAGGTACTATATCTGGTAAGTTCTGAATCTTAAGGTTGCTGAGTCAGCCCAAAATTCAATTAACAATGTGGGAGGTCAGCCTATCAAAAAAAATACTATTTGTTCATAAGACTTCCTCCCTTTACTGAGAATAGCTATTGAAATAGCAGTACAAGAAAATATTGCCTCATGCATCTCTCTGTGACATTTCATATGGCAGATGTGAGCACCCCAATCCTTTGTTGGCTTTTATACCTTTCCCAGCCAAGAACTCCTATATCCCATGTATTAGTCAGGTAGGGCTACCATGACCAAATGTCATAGACTGACTGAGTTGCTTAAACACTAGGAATTTAATTTCTCAGATTCTGGATTCTGGGATTCCAAGTAAGCAGTGCCAGCAGAAGTGGTTACTGGTGAGACCTTTCTCCTTGGCTAAAATTTGTCCTTGGCTTCTTGTCTTCTTGATTATCCTCCACTGGCCACTTATCAGTGCATGCATACTCCTAATATCTCTTCAACTTGTTATAAGAACAGTCTTACTGGATTAGGACCTCACCATTATAATTTCACTAAACTTTAATTAAATGTGATTATCTTCAAATGTAGTCACTTGGGAGTTAGGGCTTCACCTATGAATTTTGGAGAGATAGAATTAAGTTTAAAACATTCCCCAACCCCACCTCAGCTTTTTGATCTAAGCAGAAGTCATTCCTGAACATAACCCATAGTGGCAGCAGAAGGAATGTTATCTCAGTGTTTGAAAATGAAACTATAAAAACTATACCATGAATTTCATTGTATGCTTTCTGTTTTACCCTTTCAAAGAACTCAAGTATCAATTGAATACCCCTGCTTTATTAAGAAGTATAACTGCTTCTACACTTACATATTTTTCACAAAATGATAAAACCAAGTAATAGACTTCAATCCTATGCATCTCCATTTAAGATCCCTAACTGTACCATAATTTGGCCAAGCTTGAAGTTGGAGTTTTTGTTGTTGCTATTTGTTTGGTTTATATCTAAGAGCATCACACAGATTTAAGTGAAGACACCCACCATCCATGGCCACAGAGATAAGATGTGACAACTCAACCAAAACTGTGCAATTTTTTGATATTAATAATAGATCACCATACTCAGGCACACTCTGCAAAAAAAAAAAAAAAATCAAAAAAAGACTGTTTCAATGAAATAAATGAAAAGCAATGTATATTTCATAGCTCATAAGTAAAGAAAATAAGAAAAAAATAAGTTATTTGAATTATTACAACTCCCAAGTCCATCTATCCACAAGAAATATTTGCCATTATCACATAGATTATTTTATGCTCCGTTGAAAATTCTTTTGATGATAGGGGTTTTCTTGTCTTATACACACACACACAAGTTTAGAGTATTATACACTGACAGATTTTTCTATAATAGGAATACCTATATCGAGTGTATACTGGTTAAGAAATCTTCTTAAGTTTTGGCCAGAGAAGGAAGAGAGACAGAAGCACTGAATGCACAGCTCGCTCAAATTTTAGTATCTGGTTTACTTTTTAAAAAATAGAAAGAAATATTTGGTAATCTCTTCTACAAAAGGATAAGTCACATTTGAACAGGACCTAAATAATACTTCAGTTGTGACCCAAAAAACTCACTTTGGGTGCTTCAGGCAGTATTAAGTCCTACAGCCCTATCAGTGGCAAAGGTAAGCGCATTACTTTGATGATGTGCCTTCAGCTTGAATACATCTATTGGACTTGACCGTGGGCTCCTTGAGTTCTAACAAGGGAGGGGAAAGATCAAAGATCATAATCCTTGCTCCAGGTAAGCTTTATTGCATGGACATCATTCTAGGCCACACATTTTCTTTCCTTTGAAGATAAATGTTTAAAGTACTATTATTTGTGACTGTCATACACTTAAATATACCTTGCAAAATAATGTTACTATTACAGTAATTTTAGATTCCCTCAATTTAAAGAGCAGTTTTCAAGAATGACCAGTTTAGGTTTTAAAGAAACCTCTAACTTCAAAATGTCCATACTTATTTCAATTATGGAAGTTACACTTTTTGAGTAACTACTAAAATAATTAATAATTTTAAGCAATCAATATTTATTTTTTTTAATTTTTTTAACGTTTATTTATTTTTGAGAGAGAGAGAGAGACAGAGCATGAACAAGGGAGGGACAGAGAGAGAGGAGACACAGAATCTGAAACAGGCTCCAGGCTCTGAGCTGTCAGCACAGAGCCCGACGTGGGGCTTGAACTCACGGACCATGAGATCATGACCAGAGCCGAAGTCGGACACTTAACCGACCAAGCCACCCAGGCGCCCCTAAGCAATCAATATTTAAATAATATTCTCAGAGTTCCATGATTTAACAGCATTAAAATGATTTGTTTAAATTAGCCATAGTGAGGAAGTATTATTAATATAAAGAGCATTTAAAAGCATGAATGGAACCTTAGTGATCATAATTAAAAATTCCTTCATGTATAGTTGAAGTCTAAGCCAGAGAATAAGAGAGAGAATCTGAGGTCATACAAGTAGTTGACATGAAATCACATTTATATCCATTTGAGCAAATTACAAAGTGAAGACTATTTCCAAGGTTCAAAAACATATTTTTTGAAGAAAATATATCATGGAATTTGGCTTTAAAAAAGAAAATAATTGAAATTATATTTTACTACCAAAGTATTTTTCTTTGTAAGTTGTGAAGATTAGAAAAGACTAGTAGAAGGCACCTGGGTAGCTCAGACAGTTAAGTGTGTCCGACTTTGGTTCAGGTCATGATCTCACAGTCCATGAGTTCGAGCCCCACATTTGGCTCTGTGCTGAAAGCGCAAAGCCTGCTTGGATCCTCTGTCTCCCTCTCTCTGCCCCTCCCCTGCTTGTGAGCTCGCTCTCTGTCTCTCAAAAATAAATAAACATTAAAAAAAATCACACAAAAAAGAAAATACTAGAAGATAATTAGAATTTAGTTCAAAACTATTTACAGAAAACTTTCAGGAAAACATCTATTTTATCTATTTATAAAGGCAAAGGGGTCAAAAAAAGAGCAATAAACAGGAATGACAGGATTCACATTTGCATTCAGAAATATCTCTCTGGAGACAACACAGAAAATGAGTTAGAACAAAAAACTACTGAATACAGGCATAGCCATTAAGGTATAGTACCATTCATAAAGTAGTTGTTATTTGTTTTTATTGTCATTTTTCTTTTTTTATTATTATTATTATTTTTAAATTTTTTTTTAACGTTTATTTATTTTTGAGACAGAGAGAGACAGAGCATGAACGGGGGAGGGGCAGAGAGAGAGGGAGACACAGAATCGGAAGCAGGCTCCAGGCTCTGAGCCATCAGCCCAGAGCCCGACGCGGGGCTCGAACTCACAGACCGCGAGATCGTGACCTGAGTTGAAGTTGGACGCTTAACCGACTGAGCCACCCAGGCGCCCCTTTATTGTCATTTTTCTAAAGAGAATTATATTTAATATCTACTGAGCATTTTCTTCCTGGCATAGTTCTAGGTACTTTGCCAGCATTATATCATTTCATCCCACAATATGCTCTAAGGTAGTGCTATGTCTAATTTACAGATAAAGAGACTAAATATTAGAGAATAGAGTGGTTAGTTAAATTAGTCAAGATTATAAAACAGTTGGTTGTGGTTTCAGAATTTGAACCCAGGGCATCAGATTTCCACTGTCATAACTGCTGCTCTCTACTATAAATGAGGAAAGTCTTCTGATCTTTGCCCTTCACAGTCCCTGTAGGAGGGCAGGACTTCTTGTATTGACATAATGCATTTATTTAAAAATCATTAATATTCCCAAGGTATATATTATTATAAAATTTTGACAGGTATGGCTTGGAAATGTGAGTGTATTACTGGGATTCCTGTTGTTTATAGACAGCCATCACTTACAAAGAAACTCTTTGATTTTAGGTACATGCCATAATGATGTTTAAAAAATCATATGATGCATTCTTGTCATATATTATAATAGTTATTTCTTAATACTGCTATCTTTTTTGTTCATTTTTCAGGAAAGATAAAAGAATAATAATTAGAAGACAAAGACAAAACAAAAAACTCTGTACTATGGAAAACCCAAACCAATATAATCACCAAATATTAAATCATATTATACAGGTCCTGATATAAAACAAATGGGCATGAAAGTGTTCATACCACCAAAATAAGAAAGCAGATCATACTTCTCTTTAAACCATGGGGGAGTTATGAACATGAAGAAATCTAAAAGAACTGACTTGCATAGGAATGAGTCATTCCTAGATGAGCAAGAGGTTTTTATACTTGGGGCCAGATGATAATGTTGGGTGCTAAGCTGACAGAAGAACAAGCCTAGCAAAGATGAATACTCTTCACTTAGATTAGGAAACACCAGAAAATCTTGACAAATCAATTTTTGGATTTTTGGATTCAGAGTGACACCCAAAGCAGACACCATGCTTTCTGTAAGATTCTCCTACATGGGGATTTTGCTGAGAAAGCAGAGACTGGGGAGAGGCCTGGATAGCAGGAACAATTCACGTGATTTCATAATCTCCCCATCTCCTGACACCTGCATTTCACAGTCTTGCATCATCAACATCCAACAATCGCTCAGGCTCACATGGCATTGCAACCCAGCTATTACTTTTTAATCTGCAGTCTTACAATCTCAGTCCTGAGACTATACAGTCCCTGATTTCTCAGTTTCAATTCTCATGATCTCCTGCTCCTTAAGTCAAGCAGTTTCCAAGTCTAGCATCCTTGTAATCTTAGGGTTTTGAAGTCCAACTTATTTGTATTCTCATTTTTCAAGGTCAATTAGTTGCACAGTGTTTTATTAGATGTCTCTCCCAGAAGAAAAGGCCTGAACTCATCTTTAGAGCGTTTGAAAAATGAGATGAGCTGTCTAACCAAAGTTGTAATAATAACCAAATTCAGTACAACTTTCAATATGATCAAAGATATTAACTCAGCAGAGGTAGAAGAAATTGAGTACTAGCCTAATATTTGAAGACAGCAACCTAGTTTCCTAGTGCTTGTATTCTAAAGCCCAGTCAAATGAAACTTAAACACAGTCACATATATTATAATCTTAATTTGGCCAAATTTCTATCACCTGGCCTCCAGAAGACATCCATATGACCAACTCACTATGGTTGTATTCTGATTCCTGGGGATTGGCATCAGTTCAGAACCAGTGTTCAGGTGTCCATTTCTTTCTTCAGTATAGAGTCATATTTGTAGACGGACTTTGATCAGTTTAGGGAATGCTGGCTGGAAACATTAGAGAACATATTTATAGCAGTTTTAACAGTCCTTTCTCAAGACGTACAGTTTCACTCCACAGGTCAAGCTCTGTGAAATAACTTAGAGCTGAGAATTAGATCAAAGTCCTTGATTACCACTCTAGTGAATCATTTCAGAACTCTATTCAGAAGTGAATTTTCTGTTTTTAGTTTCACAATTAAGTATCCCTTTATAGGCTTATCACTTATTTCCATCCTAGAGAAAATATGATCAATTAGCTAAAACCAAAGATGACTACATTTAAAAATATTATATCCACCACTGGGTCCTGGCTAACCATTATGATCATCAGACGCCATAGTACTTGCCCTCTATTATTCTGGAATTACATAACCAACATGATAATCAAAGATCCTATTTCAATAGCAATATTCAAATTTTGTTTCCATTTGCAGAGGACAGCTATAGCAACATGGCCTCCTGACGTGTACTCCAGATCTTCATGGAGAAATATTTATGAAACAGGTGAGTACATGACAAATCTCTTCAGCAATGCTTTTAGCCTGCCTTTGGACTCTTTTCCTTTTCATTACAACAGTGAATTTCTGGAATCTCCACTTCATTTAGTGGAGTACACCACTGGGTCTAGATTTCTTGCCAAACAGCTGAGCAATCTGTTAGAATCTTTCCCAGAATATGAGTAAGTATATCCACACTAATGTATTTGGCTTAGTTTAAAGTTGTATTTTTTCTAGTTATTTTAGCATCATTAAAATATATTGTTGTACATAGTTATCAGGTTAGATCCTAAATAAATTAGCAACATTTTACAATTACTTTGGTGTGTAGGTTTTTACCTCCTGGGTAAAATATTCCACCTGCACCTTTAGAGCAAGCTTAAATCTGAGACTAGTTATTTGCCTGATGGAAATAAAAAGTGGCAGAGATTTGCCACCAGGAACATTGTGATTGATTTGCTAAAACAAAACGTAAAGAAAAATTAAATAACAAAAATAACAATCAAATGTTGCATTACATGGGTCTCATGTATTTAGGAATAAATTTATCAGGAAAGGAATTAGAGATTTTAGCTAGTATTAGTCAGTGTTTTCTGAGGTCAGGATGCTCAGAATAATTTGCTATCACAGAAGTATCCTCATTCCAATCATTACATTATTTCCAAATCAATTATTTTAACTTTCACATATTGGTGAGAATTCCACCTATAATAAAGCAAATTATATGATTAGGCTCTGTTTATTCTTTTTTGTGTGTATATTTTCCAGTTTTTATTTACATTCCAGTTAGTTAACATACAGTGTAATATTAGTTTCAGGTGTATAACATAGTGATTCAACATTTATATATGATATCCAGTACTCATCACAAGTGCCCTCCTTAATACCCATCACCCACTCAAACAATCACCCCCACAACTCCCCTCCATTTCATTTCAAATGGCAAGAATTCATTTTTTTATCGCTAAGTAATATTCCATTGTGTGAAAAATATGTTTGTATGTGTGCATGTATGTATGTGTGTCTATGTAATATATATATATATATATATATATATATATATAATATGTAATCTTTATATATAACATATATATAATATATAATGTGTGTGTATATACATATACACATATATATATATATCTTTATCCATTCATCAGTTGATGGACATTTGGGTTCTTTCTATAATTTGGCTATTGTTGATAATACAGCTGTAAACATCAGGGTTCACGTGTCTCTTGAAATAAGATTATTTCAACAATATTAATTCTTCCAATCCATGAACATGGAATGTTTTTCCATTTCTTTGTGTCTTCTTTAATTTCTTTCACAAGTGGTTTATAATTTTCAGAGTACAAATATTTTACCACTTTGGTTAGTTTTATTCCTGGGTATCTTGCCATCTACAAATAGTTAGTAGTCTCTGTTTCTGATTTTGTTGATGTTGTTTTATCTTGTTCCTATGGGTATTTATCCTCATGGCTTCACAAGAGTACTCTACCAAACATTTAAAGAAGACTTAATATATATTCTTCTCAATTTTTTTTCCAAAAAAATAGAAGAGGAAGGAAATTTTCCAAATTCATCCTATGAGGTCAGCACTATCCCGATACAAAACACATAAAAACACCAGAAGAAAAGAGAACTACAGCCCAATATATCTGATGAACAGGGATGCAAAAATCCTCAACAAATATTGGAAAACTGAATCCAACAACACATTAAAAAAAATCACTCACCAAAATCAGGTGGGATTTATTCCTGGGATGTCATGTTTTGTCATATTAACAAAACAATCAAAATGATACATCACATCAATGAGAAAAGATGAAAAACATATGATCATTCCAAGATGGAAAAATAAGTATTTGACAAAGTACAACATTCATTTATAATAAAAATCCTCAACAAAGTAGGCTTAGGGATACTATACCTCAACATAACAAAGAACTTATATGAAAAACTCACATATAACATCATACTCAATAGGGAAAAACTGAGCTTTTCCCCTAATGTCAGAACAAGGCAAGGATTTCTACTCTTATCACTTTTATTAAACATAGTACTGTAAGTCCTAGCCACAGCAATCAGACAAGAAAAAGAAATAAAAAGCATCCAAATCAGTAAGAAAAAAGTAAAATTTTCAATATTTGTGGATGGCATGATACTATATAGAGAAAACCCTAAAGACCACCAAAAAACTGATGGAACTGATAAATAATTTGGTAAAGTTGCAGGATACAAAATCAATGTACAGAAATCTGTTTCCTTTATGTACACCAATAATGAACCAACAGAAAGAGAAATCAAGGAATTGATTCCATACACAATTGCACCTAAAATAATAAGATACCTAGGAATAAACCTAACCAAAGAGGTGTAAGACCTGTACTCTGAAAGCTATAAAACACTGATGAAAAAAATTGAAGATGACACAAAGAAATGGAAAAACATTCCATGTTCATGGATTGGAAGAATTAATATTGTTGAAATGTCTATAGAACCCAAAGTAATGTACACATTTAATGCAACAAGTATGTGTGAGGATGTGGACAAATAGGAACTCTCATGCTCTGTTGATAGGAATGCTAACTAGTACAAAGCCACTGTGGAAGACAGTATGGAGATTCCTCAAAAAAATTAATAATAGGGCGCCTGGGTGGCGCAGTCGGTTAAGCGTCCGACTTCAGCCAGGTCACGATCTCGCGGTCCGTGAGTTCGAGCCCCGCGTCAGGCTCTGGGCTGATGGCTCGGAGCCTGGAGCCTGTTTCCGATTCTGTGTCTCCCTCTCTCTCTGCCCCTCCCCCGTTCATGCTCTGTCTCTCTCTGTCCCAAAAATAAATAAAAAAAAAAAAAAACGTTGAAAAAAAAAAATTAAAAAAAAAAAAAAAAATTAATAATAGAAATACTCTATGATCTAGTAATTCTGCTACTGGGTACTTACCCAAAAAATACAAAAACACTAATTTAAAGAGATATATGTACCCCTATGTTTATTGTAGCAATACTTACAATAGCCAAACTATGGAAGCAAGTGTCCTTTGATAGATAAATGGATAAAGATAATGAATGGATAAAGAAGATGTGGTATATATTAGTGTACCATATAAAAACAAAATGAAATCTTTACATTTGCAACAACATGGATGAATCTAGAGTATAATGCTAAGTGAAATAAGCCAGTAAGCCAGTCAGATACCATATGACTTAACCCATATGTGTAATTTAAGGAACAAAACAAATGAACAATGACAAAAAAGAGACATATCATAAAACATACTCTTGACCATACAGAAAACAGATGGTTAGCAGAGGGGAGATGGGTGGGGAGCTGGGTGAAATAAGTGAAGGGGATTAGGAATATACTTATGATGAGCACTGTGTAATATATGGAACTAATGAAACACTATCCTGTACACCTAAAACTAATATAACAATGTATATTAACTACATTGGAGTTAAGAAAAAAAATAATAACTATGAGTATTTCTGTGTGTGTGTGTGTGTGTGTGTGTGTGTAGTCATAAAAAAACTCTGTCTTCTGTCAGGCTTTCAAGCTCTGCCTTCATTCTTATCTTTATTATCCCCACCTCAATGGTTTTTTAACTATCCATCAGGTCTACCAAAAACTTGCCTTCAATAGGTGTCTTATGCCAGATAACTCCAGAGGATAATTTAAGCATCTATTTTGCTTCTATATGTGAGGTATTAATATTAGTCCATTTCCAGGGGTGAGTGAATATTCCCTGCTTTCATACCCAACAAAACCAGATTCCAATCCTTAAAGACTGGTCCTCACTTATAGTATATCGTTATCAGCCAAAATAAAGCATAAGAAAAAGAACAAAACCAGGTATTTTAATCTAGATGTAATACAGAGAATTAAATATTTACAAAAGTATCGGAAAGATTAGAGGAAGAGTGGGCCTTAGCCTCAAACTCCAGGAAGTCTTCCAGAACTAACTGACCAAGGAAACTAATCTGACCACCAGAACTTGAATTCAAGACTAAAAAACTCCATTCCCATAATCCAGAATAAAAAGCCATTGCTACTAATGTACCTATCTTTTCATACCCAGAAAGCTGGGAACTAAACACTAGAATGCAGTTTCAGAGAAAAACTAAAATAGCCCAAAAGAACAAGTAGATGTTCTTGGGGTTTTTTTCCCCATTTACCTCCACCTTCTAAATTCCATACAAATATATTTAATAGGCAGAACCTAATTTACTCTTTGTAAAAGAAAAGAATGATGGCTGAGTTACTCAATATGGAGTATCCACTATACTTCACAAGAAAAATCAAAGCATCCAATCGGCATCCAAGTATCTATGTTATAAAATGATAATTGAAAATGTACCTATATGTGAAGGTGTATGTATGAAATACATGTTAAAATGTTGGTTCATAAAGTTATTTTGCAAAAATAGAAATAATTGGGGCATGAATGTGAGGATATTGTCATAGCATTCCTCTAAAGTATATCAATAATTTTATCTCGAAGTCACTAATGAGAAGACAGATGAATGAGTATTGTGAGTTTACCTGGCAGTATGTTGTATAAGTTATAATTAACCTTTAATATTGTTCTTAGGTGGTATTCATCTTCTACCTTATTATAGGAAGGGCAATGGAAGTGCAGTTGTTAAACTGAAATAATTGTAGAGCTGGTCACAAATAAGCCATAATTTGTAAGTATTTATGATATCTAATATTCTTCCATGTTTGTTAGACACAATTTTTATTCATTTACTTACTTAGGTACAATATCAGATTTGTAAGGTCTCTATTTTAATGAGAGAAGAACTGGACTTTTATACTTATATACTCATGTAAATTATTTCCTATATAGTGGAATTTATATGGCTGCTATCAACCTCTAGACAAAAAAAAAAAAAAAAAATTCCTACCTACTAACTTATAATCCCTGGGGTTCTGGACATTATAAGACTCCTCTTAGCCAGGATGATAACAGTTGGATTGGTTCACTGATTTTTTTTTTCTGCAAAACATATTGCTGCTTAAGAGATTTCAATATCTCAAAGAACAAAGATTAATTATGGGTAAAATTTGGGATAATGAAGGGTCAGATTTCTGGTCTTGTGTCTATATGACAAGGGTACTTTAGTAATGACCTGTCCCCATCATACTAGGGTGTTATGGCTGAATTGCATTCCCCCAATACTCATATTGAAGTCCTAACTTCCAGTATGTCAGAACGTGTCTATATTTGGAGACAGAATCTTTAAAGTGGTAATTAAGTTATAATGAGGTCATTATGGTGGGTCCTAATATCATGTCCTTGGACATGACTCATGTCCTTATAAGAAGAGAAAATTAAAACACAGAGGCACAGAACGGACACTATGTGAAAACATACAGAGAAGATACGCATCTATAAACCAAGGAGAAAGACCTCAGAAGAAACTTGTGGTCATCTAGTCTTTGTTGTGGCAGTTCTAGTAAACTAGAGACATATACGAGGGGATGTGAAATACTTTGGTTGGGGATGGGAACAGTTAGAATGTTGAACAAATTTTTCCTTAAATAATTAGCTAAAAGGGGCTGAAAGAATCTGAAACTTTGCATTTAGTAAAATTAAGGCCAAGTGTACTTACCCTAGGACTATTTGCTTAGGTGCCATATTTAATGTACAATATAGCTTATATTTCCTGAGTTCATTCAACAAGTTAAATCACATCTAAAAGAATTTCAATACTATTTCTTTCCATTGCTGTTCCTCCTAACAAGGCCTAGATTTAGAAACACACACACACATGCGCACACACACACACACACACACACACACAAGTCCATACAAGTACAGATGGTTTTACCTAAAAGCTGAAAAAATTAAGCTTCAGGGCTGTCATACACTTGTGATCTTTTTAACTTAGATCTGTATCTAACTTTGTGTTTATGTGTGTATGTTTGTAGTTTTATGTTACTTTCATGAATTAAAACTAACTCTCATCACCAGGTAGAATGCCCCTCTGTTTGCAGGTATTTTATCTCAATTAGAATGACAAAGATGACTAGTGTTTACATACTTCTTCACTGGGCTTCTCACTGTTGACTTGCTGATAGCAAAGACTTGTTTTCTCAAGGCCTATCAGAACACCTGACAAATAACAATATTCTATAATTATCTGTTAATGGAAGGGAGAGGGAAAAAGAAGATAGCATAATTAAAACAGGGACAAATAATTTCTTAGAAATAAAGGTGCTATATAATTTTAAATCAAAAAAAAAAAGAAAAAGAGAAAGAAGAGTTACAAGAATGTAACAGCACAAAGTAAAGGTTTAAGTACTATTTAATATTACATACTATTTGGACAAGAAGATCTCATTATGATGGAGAATACATAGTCTCACTTATGACATTAAGGTTTTAAATGGTTTACTTCTAATAAGTAGAAAAAAGCAATATACTGAATTTGTTTTGCACAGTTATTATTATTCCATAATTAAATATTAGGCAGATTTCATCAAAATGCACATTAAAAATCAGCATTTATGTCTTTCCAATATGATAGAATATTCCTTCAGGCAAGAGTTAAAGATATCTACTAGCTTCACTGATGCCTGCTTTTGTGTGCACTCTATTTGATTTTGTCATCACTTGAGAATACATCAAAGAGACATAGATCTAAATTCAGGGGATCATTAATGGAACTCCTAACCTGGCTCACCATGTTACAATCATAAAAGTTGTGTGCAAATTATAGCTACATCCCTTATGATTCAACTAGTAAGTCAGATGAGGAGATAACCATAGAGTTCAGCCTTGATAGAGCTCATATTTCCTGAAGCATAATAAAGAACAGACATGGAAATAGCATATCAGCTGCCAAGAAGGATTGAAAAAAAAAAATTGGCATGGAAGAGCTTTATATTGTAAGAATATCTGCTTTAATTCCCTGGTCTCTCTTAATAAGTAAATAAGCAACTGAATAAACAAACCCCGAAACTTGATTTCTGGGATCCTAAAAGGACAGCATACTTGGGAGATTTTTTTTAATGTAATCTTAATTTATGAGCATCTGGAAACAAGGATCAGAATGAAGATTGTTCATTTATCAACAGAGCTATTAGATTATGCTGGCTTTGTTTGTTTGCTTTTATTCCTACTGCTCTTAATATGTAGGGATGATAAGAAGGAAGAAGATGGTCATTAGCCCACTCACTTATTTTACTTATTATTTCTCTGATCCAGAAGTCATGATATAAAATGCAGGTGTTACATATGCATTTAATCTTCTAAGCCTATGGTTAACCTTCAAAAGAGGCTGAATTAGATGATTCCTAATTAATTATGTTAATTGTATAGATTTTTCAGCAAAGGTTTTCCCACCAAAAGGGAACTTTGTAGAAAAAAAAATATGGGTAGCAGGCAGTGCAGTTATCAAACGAATTTCTATCCCAGCACATAGAGCTGGATTTGGCCGAGTGCACATATGGAAGTGAATTACATACTCAAACATAAATACACACATTTTACTACTGTATTTTTTCTACTTCCTTTCCCTTTTCACAATTAAAATAAATTTTCTGTGATATAAACTGATGAACATTTTTAAGAATCATCAAAGTCTCTGCCAGACTTCCAACGTTTAAAATGTGAGACACAGAATAAGAGGCATAAGCTTTGCGGGAGAGAGAGAGTGGTAGACTGCTACACTTGCCTACATCCTACACTAAAGACAGGGCTATTACAGAAGCAGGGGAAAGAGTTACCAAAAACTCAGAAGGTGAAGTTATACCCAAAGTTGTTAGTGTAAATGAAAGCAATAGATATGAGAGAATATTTGAGGATATTAGTCTATAGATTAGTCTATATTAGTCTCTAGATTCTGGGCAGGAAAACACTGGGAGCAGGAATGTGTCAAAATATATAGGAAGGATTAGAGTTCAATTATTTAAAGAGGTAAGGATTTCTAGAGATGGACTTCACTTTATATTTAAGCCACATAACCAAGAAGACAATATTATTACTAAACATAAATATGTAGATTACAAATTCATTCCTTTTGATAAATGGAAATGCCTACCTCTTTAATCTTAAACTTTATTTACCTGTAATAAAAGGAACAAAGTATTCTGAATTAAGCAGTTCCAAGTAAGCTGTCATAGTATTCAGAACAACTTACAGATTTTTCAAATAACTGCAGTTAGAGAATTTCTCGAGAATTAAATCTAAAAGAAACTACGTATTTGACAAAAGCCAGAATATTTTGAAAAATATATTTTTAAATATGAAATTTATTGCCAAATTGGTTTCCATACAACACCCAGTGCTCATCCCAAAAGGTGCCCTCCTCAATACCCATAACCCACCCACCCGTCCCTTCCACCCCCCCATCAACCCTCAGTTTATTCTCAGTTTTTAAGAGTCTCTTATGTTTTGGCTCCCTCCCTCTATAACCTTTTTTTTCCCCCTTCCCTTCCCCCACGGTATTCTGGTAAGTTTCTCAGGATCCACATAAGAGTGAAAACATATGGTATCTGTCTTTCTCTGTACGACTTATTTCACTTAGCATAACACTCTCCAGTTCCACCCACGTTGCTACAAAAGCCAATATTTCATTCTTTCTCATTGCCACGTAGTATTCCATTGTGTATATAAACCACAATTTCTTTATCCATTCATCAGTTGATGGACATTTAGGCTCTTTGCATAATTTGGCTATTGTTGAGAGTGCTGCTATAAACATTGGGGTACAAGTGCCCCTATGCATCAGCACTTCTGTATCCCTTGGGTAAATTCCTAGCAGTGCTATTGCTGGGACATAGGGTAGATCTATTTTTAATTTTTTGAGGAACCTCCACACCGTTTTCCAGGGTGGCTGCACCAGTTTGCATTCCCACCAACAGTGCAAAAGGGTTCCCATTTCAGTGAAGAAATGGGCAGAAAACATGAATACACACTTCTCTAAAGAAGACATCCAGATGGCCAACAGGCACATGAAAAGATGCTCAACGTCGCTCCTCATCATGGAAATACAAATCAAAACTACACTCAGATACCACCTCATGCCAGTCAGAGTGGCTAAAATGAACAAATCAGGAGACTATAGATGCTGGCAAGGATGTGGAGAAACGTGAAAAATATTTTAAAAGATATTTTTTCACTTTAAAAGTAACATTATAATATTCTTTACAGTTCTATTAAAATTATTTTGTATTCATTAACATTATTTAATTTTAAAATTAAATGAAACTTGATGACAATTTAAATAACATTTTTGAAAAAAAGTTAAACTGTTTATTTTGTATTCTAGAGGAATTAAATCAGACAATGTGAACGAATGCTTATGGACACTAAATCCATTAATAATACATTTAGTGATTTAAGAGTCAAAGATACTCCCATATAGTGTATATTTCAAATGAAGTATATCACTTCACCTAACTTATTTGTCTATGTCAATTATTTCAATGCTATTATTGACAGTATTATTTTTCCCTCTTATTTTCTTATCAAGCTAGAGGAACTATCACAAACTAAGCAAAATGAAGACAATAATTCCAACTTGTATTCTTGTATGCATGGTTCTCTCACCTTTACTATTCCATTTTACCTTCCTGTTAAATCTGTTGATTTGATTTGATTCCTCTACCCATCCTGTAAGAGACAGCAAGTAATAGCTACCTCACCTCAGAGATTTTACGGACATAAACAAATAAAAATTATATCTTTTATGTGGATAATGTCCCTAACATGGAATGATTCTTAAAAAACTTAGAATATGGGGTTGACTAGTGCCTCCATTCCTGGTTGGGGGGTGGGGGGGGGGATGTATACATACACTCGCGCACGTGCGCGCGCACGCGCAGACACACACACACACACACACACACACACACACACACACACAAATACTTGAAACCTATGAATTTGACCTTACTTGAAGAAGCAACTTTGCAGATGGAAGTAAGTTAAGGATCCTGAGATGGGATCCTACTGGATATAGGGTAGGCTCCAAATCACAAGCGTTTTTCTAAAACCTTAAAAGAGTAAAGCGGAGGGAAGTTTGGGAAACAAAGAAATACAGAAACAAATCATGTGAAGATGTAGGCACAGTGATTAGAGTTATGTAGCCCCAAACCAAGGAATGTCTGGAGCCACCAGAAATTGGAAGAGGAAAGGGAGGATTTTCCTCTACAGTCTTCAGAGGGAGTGTGGCGCTGCTTACAGGCTGATTTTAGGTTGCTGTCCTCCAAAACTGTTAGAGAATAAGTTTCTGTTGTTTTTAAGCCACCTCGTGTGTGGTAATTTGTTACAGCAGCTCTAGCAAAAAAATATGAAGTATATTACTTAACATGGAAATTTATAAATAAGTCATCATATATCATTATTTTTCCCTAAGATATTTCCCTCAATATTTGTACTAATAACGCCTTCTACTTCTCTAGTCTAATCTATAAAATTCAAAATTTTGGTTAGAAAAATTGGCCATATTACACAAAAGTACTTAATTTTCTATTACAAATACTGTATCATGTCTACTCTTATATTATGAAATACTAAGTTTGAAAAACTGAACAAATGCTCATAGGGCACGGATGATCATATTCTGTATGCAAAACTGGATATTTGAAGCCTAACTGCAAATGAGCATTAGACAATTTCAACCCATGTGTGTAATTACCTGCCTTTGTGGTTCTGAGAAAGCAACTCAGACTTAGAGCATGTCAACTTTCAGCCATTCTTTCCGTAACATTTTTGTTCTAGCTAGGATAGGGCTTTCTGAATAAAATTTGTCATACCATACTTGCACCTCTCATCAATTGTCTTCATGTAGTCAAATTCGATAAAGGCAATTATAGCCTGAGCAATGATAATCATTTCCTATGTAATAAAACAGAGTAAGTGAACATTACAACTCAACAATAATTTATAGCATTGGGCATAATCTGTGAGGTCAGGTGCAGGGGACACTTCTAACTCAGGATGACTGAGTGTTCTGCTTGAGCCAAGAAATACCACTTACAGAGCCAAATTAAGGTAGCAACTTGAATGTTCTGAAAATGGAATCTTTCATATATTCAGTGTAAGTGTTAATGGTTTCACAGAACTCTACGGGGCAGTATATCAGTAACAAACACATACTGTATTATATTTCATATAGGTTAGGGTATCTTGACTATGATTTAAAAAAGTGATTCTTTTAAACTTAATAGATTCTTCCACAGGTTTTACTGGAGTGAGATGTTTACTGGTGTCCCCTGAGTCGATTTTATCAGTCTATAAATTGGTAAGAACCATCTCCTAGGGGGACAGAGTTGTGCACATAGCATTGTTTCCATTTTACAGAAATAATGTAGACCTGTACATGCTATAGCCTTTTAGAATTGAAATATGATGAGGTCAGTTAACTTGTATTCATCAGTCATGCATAACACGCGTCTAGAGAAGTTCTAAGCTTCTAAGGTAATTTTAAATTGTATTTTTGCATAGTGTCTATGCTGAACTGGTTTCTATTTTTTTAAGACTAATGTTTTTATATTTCATAGTGTACTTCAGTATCCTAGAATATATTTGCTTGCATATTATCTCTTTTGATCCTTATGACCACTCTGTGAAAGAATATTTTAGAGCAAATATTATACTCCACATTTTTAAAATTTGTAAATGAAGACTGGAAGTTTTTGAATTTCCCAGTTATATGATGAGACCAAAGTGAAGGCATCTCCTCTCTGACGTTGCCTTATATCTCACTTTCCTCATTAGAACATTCTGATGGGATTATAAGATATCCCTGGCATTTAAACCAAAAAAATATATGATGCCTGGAATTATCTGAAGGAATTTTTGTTGGTTGCCTAGACCTGCAATAACCTGAATGTAGATTTTTATATATTTGGATTTTAGATATTCATAGATACTAGAATATAAGTTAGGAAATATGAGCACTCCTACCAAATCAGAATATAGGAGCATAAATTTTTTTAGAAAGAGAGAAAAAACAAATTTCAAGCATACACTAATGCCCACTAATGCCCAAACTTAGTGGCTTGAAACCACAAAGTTTATTTCTCATTCACCAAATAAAAATAAATTCTAATGTGGGAACGGAGAGGGGTCAGTTGCCATTATTCATTGTGGTCACTTACGTAATGCAGACTGATAGAGTCTCTACCTCAACACATGCTTCCATACATGTCATATCACAAAAAGAGTATAGCTGAGGATCTCTCTTCTGCAATGGAATCCTTTGGCAAGGAAGGCATTTGTATCATTTATAGCCACAATTGATTCACCAGAACTAGTTGTAGCTCAGTTCAAAGGGATGGGGAAAGTACAATACGCAGGTGTGACTGGAAGGAGAGGGAAGCCAGTTATCAGTGAGCAGTTCAAATGTATGCCACAGATATAAAGATAGGCTTTTTTATTTTATTTGCATCATTTAAAAAAAATTAATGTTTATTTATTTTTGAGATAGAGAGAGACAGAGCATGAACAGGGGAGGGTCAGAGAGAGAGGGAGACACAGAATCTGAAGCAGGCTCCAGGCTCTGAGCTGTCAGCACAGAGCCCGACGTGGGGCTCAAACTCACAGACCGTGAGATCATGACCTGAGCCGAAGTCAGACGCTTAACCGACTGAGCCACCCAGGCGCCCCATGATAGGCTTTTTAAAAGAAGGTTAGGATTCATCTTTTGGAATGTAATGTAATTCAAAATAAAATAATACTTGTAGGTTCTGAGAAGTGAAAGAGGCTTGGCATTTGTTGGGGCTAGTCTCTAACCAATGCAGAAATTTCTTCTTAAATACTCTCCATGAATTCTCCCCTAATATTTCCAGTGATAAGATGTTATTTGACCTAGTAGTTGTTATTCAACTGGATATTCTAGTGGACTCTATTACTGAAGCTTATTTATGTTGCTCCAGGCCTAAATCTAAGAAACTGAGGATCTCACTTACCAACTCTTGTTCTGTCTTCTAAGCACCATATAACATTACAAATGGGTTTGACAAAAAAAATCACAACACTCGCTGAAGTAGTATTTCAAGAACTGCAGACTGTAGAGCTAATCTTTGACAAGCAGATGAAACATCTCCTGCATAATTACAACTGGATTTTAGGACATATCTATTTTTGTACCTTATCAGGTTGTCTGCAATCTTCACATTATTAACTCTACAGAGGAATTCTTAATTTGGAAATATTACATCTTTTTACCCTTAAAAATGCAATCCTGAAAGCACAATCTGATACCACATTACAACCAGTAGGATGGTTATCATAAAAGCAAAAACAAATAATTTGTCAGTGAGGTTATAGAGAAACTGGAACCCTTACACATTGCTAATGGGAATGTAAAATGGTTCAGTCTCTGTGGAAAACAATATGGTGGCTCTTCAAAAAATAAAACATAGAATTGCCATATGATCCAGAAATTCTACTTTTATACCTAAAATAATTGAAAGCAAGGATTTTAACAGATAATTGCACATGCATGTTCATAGGAGCACTATGGACAATAGCCAAAAGATGGAAACAATCCAAATGTCCATCAAGAGATATATAGAAAATTAAATATAGTGTGTGTGCATGTGTGTGTGTGTATATATATATATATATGTATATATGTCATGTATATACACACATACAACGTAATATTATTCAGCCTTAGAAAACTTTTACACATGCTACAACATGACTGAATATTGAAGACACTATGCTAAGTGAAATAAGCCACAATGTGAATATACTTAATGCCCCTAAAGTATATATTTAAAAATGGTTAAAATGATTAAAAACATGTATATTTTACTATAAAAAGAACAAACTGCAAGTCTGTTTTATACTGCAAGATTTTTTAAGACTTTAATAAAGTAATTTCCTGAGACTTAATCAGATGTGTTTGATTCACACATGTAAAATATACATGCAATTTGAGAGAGGTCTAAAGAAACTGTCAGCATAGAAATGAAGATCTGATAAAAATAAATGTTGTCTAATTCCAAGGATACTTCGCCATGACTTAGAGTGTGAAATGGATCACCTATTGCTACAGTACTCATAATATGCAAGTAACTATTTATTTAGGATCTACTCAAATTATGCATGCTTTTCGAAATTACTAACACATGCAGAAAGTGATAACAAGGGTAAGCGTTAGATTCTTTCTTTAGAGTTTATCAGTCTCACAATATCTGTTAACTAAAAATACTCAATTTGAACTTAATTCCAAGTGAAAATATTGCCCACAATACTAATACTTTATCAAATAACTGAGCTCCAATAATCAATACACTCAGCATTTCCTCTCTTGACTGAAATGAGCTGCTGTTATCTTTTATCCCAAATAGTATATTGCAATGGTATTTTATTGCTTCAAGAGGTAGGAATCCAAGAAATGAAGCAACCTGAAATCACCCGTCCATACAGAGGATTGATATTTCATGTGACCCCAATTTGCCCTCATCTCTGGCTTTTACTGTCAAAGTTGAGTTGCCTGGTACTCTTGGATGCATGCCTGATACAAGTTTGATTATTGTCATCAGGAGAGCGAATCTCTCCATTCCAAAAACATCTGAGTAAGAAAGAACCACAAGATGAAGTGATGCTGCAATAAAAGAAAAGCTTAAATCCTCCAAATGTTTGTAGTTTGGAGAGGAGGGAGCAAGGAAAATGCAGAGTGCTTACACAAAGGCTGAGCCACAATGAAAGTGTATAGAATCAAGAGCAGTTGGCCTCTTGAATTCCTGATAGAGGATTAAGTTTAGGAGAGAGAGTACAGACTGCATGGAAATTATTAGAGAATGTTTGGAATTAAAGGTTGTTTCATAGGGTTCTCATAAGAGATTTTTCTTCATCAGTTAATGCTTATTCCCCTTTTGATCTTTTACCATTTCACTTTATGTTCACCCTTTTATTCATCTTTCCTTCCTTTCTTCATTCCTTTTTATCCTCTATTCCTTTACTCTTTTCAAATCTCCCTTTTAAACTACTTACTTTTATTCATCACTATGTATTACTTTCCCCTGTCCTAATTTTACATTAATTCTACCTTCTACCTCCAACCAACCCAACTCGATGATCTACTGATTATATTGTTTTTTCTTTCCCTGGTCTATTATACCATGCAGTCCCTGGCATTCTACAGTAGCTCTTCATAAGCATGGCCATTTTAATACACTTTGATTTGAACTTAACCTTAATTCCCATATCATCTGCTTTCATAGGTATGTTTTCCAGTCTCATGTGAGAAATAAATAGTACATAAACCTGATGGTTCTTTTTTCTTTATGTGCAGTTTCACAATGGGGCTTTCAATTTAAGTGAATTCAGTCTGTATTAGTTTTTTACCATTACTGTAACAAATTACCAGAAAATTAAAGACTTAAAACAACACAAATTTATTATCTTACAGTTCTTTAGCTCAGACGTCTAGCATTGGCCAGACTAAAATCTAGCTATCAGTAGGCTGTATTCCTTCTGTAGTCTCCAGTGGAGAATCTATTTCCTGGCTCATTCAAGTTGCTAACAGAATTCAGTTCCTTGCAATTATAGAAATGAGATTCCTATTTTCTTGCTGGGGTTCCCATCTCTTTAATGGTTACCACATTCCTATGCACATGGTTTCCTTCCTTCATTTTGAAAGCCAGCAATGGTGGTTTGAATCCCTCTCACAGTCCGAAACTCTTCCCCCTCTTCTTTTCATTGTTGCTTCTCTCTGACCTAATCTCTTAATTCCCTCTTCCACTTTTAAGAACTCAAGTGATCAGACTGGGCCAAATTTTATAATCTATGATAGCTTGATACGTTTCCTTCAAATATCTCAGGTATCTCTGTTCTACTGATTTTCATTATAATTTTTATTCACTAAGGTATATCACACCTAAGACTTGCAAGAACTGTCAGGCTCTGGAGTGTCATGATTGTATCAGTTAGGACCCAGAAAGAAGAAATGGGATTGATTTTAAAGAAACACTGTTGATGAAACCAATATGTGATGCATCAAAGTTGAGCAACAATGGGAATGCATTATGACCCCAGGCCTGAAGAAGAAGGGGAGAATAATAATGTTACTGGAGCCTTAGGTGAGCTGGAGACATGGAAGAGGGGCTGGTATTGTAGTCAAACACAACTACTTTCAGAATCACAGCAACAAAACACTTCAGAATTATGAACAACACACTTTTCAGAATAATGGCAACAACACGTTCAGGGGATGGGGAAAAGAAGTATCTCCACATTTTTCTCTAGCACTCTGATGTTGTCAGCTTATATGGCAGTAGAGCCCATGTGGGTTAGAAATTCTTCTATCCAAGGAATGGTAGAGTGTAGTAAAGCATGGAGACTAGATGTGCATGAGGGTGGTGGGCTGAAGGAAACAAACAAGACTAATTAGTCTAGTAAAATAGGATGGCAATTTTTTTTTTCTCTATAAATGGCCTCATAGTACATACTTAGGGCTTAGTGAACCACAGAATCTCTGTTATAATTACTCAAGTATGCCTCATAAGCAAACAGCTCTAGATAATACATAAGTAAATAGGTGTGGCTGTGTTCAAAACAATTTCATTTACAAAAACAAATGGCTGAGAAGATTTGGCCCATGAGCCATAGTTTGCTCATAGTTTAGAACACAGGCATCGGAGTAGGGTGGAAATGTTACATCCTTGCTCCACATTCATACCTCAGACTGCTTGTTAACACCAAATATCTATTCTCTTGTACTGAAAGATACAGATGACATTTTCTAACCTTCCTCATATTGAGGATACCTCTGTGGTTAAGTTCTAGCCAGTGAAGTAGATAGAAGTGAGATCTACAACTGCCACAGGGTTTTCTTAAAGGAAAAGTGCATGCCCTCTGCTTCCCTGCTAGTTTAATTTTGGACTCAGTGGATATGATTGTGATTCATCTTTGACCACACAGAGACAAATAATGTCCTAGAGGATAGTGGAACAACAAAATATAAGTAGACTGAGTTACTAACATCTTGGATCCAGCCTCCTAGCCCATAGTTAGTTATTCTGATTTGAAGGAAGTTACATAAATGTGTCTCCTATTTAAGCTACAATACTTTCCAAACCTTGATTTAGCAGTTAAAGTTTCATCACTTGAGTGGTTTCTAAGACTTAGCTTATTTTCCTATAAAATAAGAGTATTGCCACCATATAGGGTCATTGTGGAGCCTTAGTAGCCTTGTCAAGTCACTGCGAACATATCAGGCATTCAGAGAAATACTCAAGAAAAATGATATTGAGTCCATTATTACATTAGGCATCGTGAGAAATACAAATTAAATATTGGAGACAATATAATCTAATTTTGAATATGATTCTATTATTACTCATTCTTATGCCCTCAGATGGCCTCCTTATAAGTTATCTAGAAATCAAACAGGAGAGCACATAATTATAAATTAAAATTGAATTGTATATTTTACCAAATATCCTAGATTTTCTTCATGATGGAGCTCTGGAAAGCATGTTATAAGATTATCACAAAGCAAATTGCACTCCAACAAAGAAACAACTGAGTGTTTAATCACTGCCCAGGACAGAATAAAATAAGTCATAAATGCGATCAGCACATTTATTTCTTAAGATATAGTCCAAGACCTGTAAAGGAATAAAACAACTTCTACAAATCAAAGCCTTCATAGGCATCAGAAATCTAACCCCAACCTCACAAGTGAAAAAACAGATCTAGAGAGTTTGATGAGCTTATAAAAACTCTACCTGGGTATCATCTTCCTTTTAGAATAACAGAAATTCTGAAAGAGCAAAAATGATCTTGTAAAGGAAGATCCAGGCAGAGGAGTAACAGAGGCAGTAGGCCCACAGGTTGTTGAGGAAATTTTCTCTTCCCCAGTTCTGGAAAGAATTTTGAAGCTAACCACTCCTTTATATTTCCAAATCATTTCCAGCTGCATTTTCCCTAAATCTACTGATCTATATGGGTATTAGTGCTAGAATAGTTTAAATATATATTAGAACAGAATATTTAAATAAATAAATTCTGTAACAAATAAATTCTTCAATCATTCCTCATAGAATATAAGATTAAATTTCTTGGGGCATCTGGGTGGCTCAGTCGGTTGAGTGACCGACTTCAGCTCAGGTCATGATCTCATGGTCTGTGAGTTCGAGCCCTGCGTTGGGCTCTGTGCTGACAGCTCAGAGCCTGGAGCCTGCTTCAGATTCTGTGTCTCCCTCTCTCTCTGCCCCTCCCCCACTCATGCTCTGTCTCTCTCTGTTTCAGAAATAAACATTAAAAAAGTTTAAGATTAAATTTCTTTGGTATTCTCCCCAAGTGTACTGTGAACCATCCCATATTCATCTCATTAAACCCCCTTTTCTTTGCCACAGCCCCTAGCCCAATATGGTCATGAAACATAGTCAGGTCTCTGCAGGTATTCCTTGTTGTTTTTGATGCCACCAAGTCTTTGGTCACACATATACATTTTGCTAACTGTTTTGGCCTCCCATTACTCCCGTGGTGCACTTTTATCTGCTCTTCAGGATTGAGTTCAGTATCTTCTTCAGGTCCTCCATTTTTAACTAGTAGGTTAGGTGCTCCTTACATATCCTACTATAGCATACCACCACATTTTATGAAAATTTCTATTTGTCCCTATTACTGTCTTTCGCCTGGGTGTTGTCAGATAAATAGCAGATGTTCAACCAACATTCAAAGCCCCAGCTATAATTAGAGATTAGAATCTAGGATTTTACCACCTTAAACTACTTTTCACTCTGCCACACTGTCTTATTTGAGTCCTGTAAAATAAGTATAAATGCCTTTTCAAGGGTATTACAATGATATGCATAAAGAATGCAATTTTATATAATCATATTTCATGTCTTAAATATCTTAATGCTAGCTATAATCAACAATAACTTAACTTGCCTTAGACTTCAGCAGAAATTGGGGTAACTGCCCCATAGGTTGCTGAAGGAAATTTGCTATATACAAATTCTTAAAAAGGAACTAATAATCTAGGGCAATAAAAAGTGTTAAACATGCAGAATAAGCCAGTATGTTCTATAATATACAAGGAGGGAAAAAAAAGCTTCAGCTGTGATGAGTGGGAAAGTCCTTAAGGAGAAAAAACATTGGTTTAACTGAAAACTATATACATTTTCAAAAGCTCACAAAGGGGTAGATGATTTTCAAGAATTTTGGTGGCTACCAAAAAAATGAAGAGAAGAAAAAAGGTGAAAAGTGAGAAGCAACAAAATCTATATTTGCAATATACTTGCTCTGAGAGATGTTTAAACTAACAAGGTAAATAATATTGTACTACATTTTTATTCAGGTAATTAATATGCATTTACTAAGATTTCTCACTGGGGACTGGGTCAAATTTGGCCTTGCAACATGTTTGCCAATGTGGCTAATGCAGAAATCAGATGGCAAATGATCTCAGCATAAGTCTGGTGCACCCCTTTATCTCCAACTATTTCCAATTTCTATAAATTCAAATAATCTCTTTGACTCATATTTTTCACTTGCAATAAAACATAAACATATATATGTTTAATTTCAAAGGTGATGGATTGTGCTTTTATCCCACCCAAGAGAAATTCCAGGAGACATTTATTCTGAATACCGACTTTAGGATGCATCCAAGCTGGTGACAATAAGTGTCAAAATAAATAGTACAAAGGCAAAGCAATTCATTTGAAATCACTATGGTGATGAGACAGAGGATTCATTAAACTACATTTAATCCATATTTAGTGAGCACTTAATATAGGTCAGCACTGTGCCTAACACAGAGATAAAGAGGGCCAGTGACGCAAGCCCTTGCTTCAACGAGCTCACAGTACAGTTGCTTAAAACATAATGTTAGAGCATGGAACAGGCATGGATTCAAGCTTCAGACTATATATTTGGTTGCACTACATGCTTTAGCTAACCCACTAGAACTCTTCTAGTAAAAAAAAAAAATACCATTGATCATAAGGTGGCATCTAAGTTAGCATGCAGTTGGTTCAGTTTATGGAGGTCATTTTCAGTACAATGGCAGAGGAAATATATTCATATCTAAATGAGTCTGACTCCTTATTAAGTTTGGCACATTGTAATGCAAAAATAAATCACATTTTTTTTCTAGGCCTATTTAAAAAATCATTTCTGCCACTGGGGTGATCTAATATGTTAAAACAAATATTGGGGCTGCTTTGACTCAGTAGGTGATCTGCAACAGTATATTTACTGCAAATTTCAGTTTCTTCACCTGCAGAATGGTAAGGGTTTGCTATATGAACTCCTACCTTTCTTCTATTCAAAAATTTCATGAACCTTGAGATTTTCCATATTATTCTATGTCTCAATGTTCTCCTCTGTTTAAGAATTCTTAAAGTATTTGCAGCACTGTTAACCCAACAGCAGTCCTTTTTTTGTAGTCCTTTTATGCCTATAGAAGCTAGTATGTGTTGGATTTGAGAATACAGCTGAAGCATTCTAAGACCTGTCTTTTCACATCTCCCACTGAGTAAGATGAAAAAAAAACAGAGGATATTTTAAAAGGGCAAAGAAAATGCCCAAAATATATATTTTTTACATTAATGATTGAGTACCTTGACTCCTCAATAATACAATAAGCAACTAGAGGTCAGGGACCCTGGTTTTTACTTCCTTTCATTCTCCATAGTGATGAGCATACTAATGGAAGTAATCGAATCTTAGTAGAGTGTGAGCTATTTCATAACATTAAGAGCTATTAAAGACAACCCTAATAAAGGAAAAGATGCCTGAACTCTTAATGAAATAAAATTATTTTTTTAAATAAACACCTACTGCCTATCTCTAATGTGCCAGAAGATTATCACTGATATCCTTTGTCTTCACTCAACAGTTGGAAATACTTTCACCACAGCTTTTAATGCATTTCAAAATTGATTTTTAAAGAATGGACCTAAGTAGCAAATATAAGTCAAATCTTGAACTAGCCATTATTATTTTGTGTAACCTGATTGGTAGAATTTACCTGGAACAGATCCAAATTTAACTCTGAAATCTTTTCAATCTCATATTAACCAGAAAATGTGTTTGTTGATTCAGTTCAACAAACTATGTTCACTGTTAGCAACTTGTATTTCTGATTGTGATGTCCAGAGAGTGAAGCCCCGTTTTGCAATTACCTTTGGGGTGCAAGAAGCGTAGTGTTGAGGTGGAAGCTGCACCACAGCCATTAGGTTGGTGATTCAACTCAGCGACAGGAGAAACCCAGTGTGAGGTATGTGTCATTGTCTTCTTCCCATGGATGCCCTATTGTCATTATAAGATGCGGAACTAAAACAGTGCTTATTTCCACAAGAAATTCAACCTCAATTTTCAGTAAAATATGTGTCAATTTAGAGATTAAAGGAGAAATTCAACATACACTGGAAAAAGCATTGTGCAGCCTGTCAAATGTAGATCTGTTTAAATTCCAAGTGACCCCTTTGCACCTGAACTTGCCAATCCACATGATGCCATGATTAATTTTTGTAAAGAGTTCAATTTAAATACTACATTAATGCAACATTAAGCTTGACATTTTTAATCATTAATAGTTCTAAGCCAAAATAATTCAGAGTTACCTTTCACAGCCACTGTCACCAAGGCAAATTTATACCTCACTTATTTTTCTAATAAATTCAGCACAAAAATTGAACATATGCACACAAACCAAAACAGTTTTTCTCCTCACAAAGCATGTAATTACCAGGGTTTTTCAAATATAGTACAAAGCAAAAGGACAATTTCACATTTATAAAGTTTATTTGATGAACACGGATGAATCCAGAAAGCAAACATGTAGAAACCTGATTTCATTTCCTAAATTTACCAAATAATTAATTACATTTTCTGTATTTTACTATGCCAATATTACTTAACTACAGTTACAGAGGTTAAGTAACTCATGTTTTGGTTAACTGACCTTTGATTAGGTAAGGTAGTAAGACACAAGTTTTTACATGAAAATAGAAATGACTTGTATATGTTTATATTCTCTTTACTTCTGAAAGCATTTGCTATGGAATATTGAGGCTATAGGGTTATTGGTTTCTCAGTCCATACCAATTGATTATGAATTAATTTTCAAGTTGTTTGAGACAATCCATTTTCAGTAAATTTACTGATGATTATTGGTTATTCAGCCATGATTCCTTTTCCTCAGTGCTTCCTAAATAGCTCCTGATTTTTTAGTGTTTTCCTTTGCCAAGGAGTCTACATGCTTTAGACCTGTGCTATGCAATATGGTAGCCACTAGCTACATATAGCTATTAAATTAATTAAAAACAAATAAAAATAAAAGATATTAGGCACAATTCACATGCTCGATAGTCACATATGGTTAGTAGCTGTCATACTGAACAGCACATATATTGAACTTTTCCATTATTGCAGAATGTTCTATTGACAGTGACAAGTTTAGATCTTAGTGCTAGCTCCAAGGGAAAAAAAAAAGAACTAGATTGAATTAAATCATACATACACACACACACACACACACACACACACACACACACACACACACACACCTCTTTCCACACCAATGTCAATGTAAACTTTAGAATTCTTGCTAGAAATGATGGAAAAGCAAAACCAAGTCCTTTGTAACATCACTGAGTATTCTGAACCAATAAACCCTGAAGCCTGCCCAACCTCTGGACTTTCCAGATAGATGACTCAATCAATTCCAAATAATGCTTAAGTTTGGAGTTTGTTTTGATTTTAATTACTTGCTAATCTAGACATTTAAGTGCTATAGTCTATAAGTACTTATAGTATACCTAATTTTATTATCATTGTGCTAAGCAGGTTGAAAATTATAAATATAAAACAGGCATAGATATACTTTCAAAAACTTTGCCTTTGATCTGTAGAAGATACATTACACATTTAGATATTAAATTCTATAGAACAGGCTATGAGTATATTTAAAATTCATAAAGAAAGGTCACTGAGGCATGGACTGTTCATGAATATCTAAAGATTGAGGTCTGGCTTAACTTAGCCTTGAGGGATGGCATGGGTTGGCTGAAAGCAGATGAGCTCATTCTAGTCCACTCTCAGTTGGCAGTTCTGGCTAATAATGAAACAGCCTTTTATGGGTGCCACTAACAAAAAGCATTACCTCTGTATTCATTACTGGTTCAAATCTCAAAATTATGAAACATGTGCTATAATTATTCACCTCCATGTTAAATGTGAATGTGTTGAACTGGAGAAAATGCAAATAGTTTCTTTCTTTCTTTCTTTCTTTCTTTCTTTCTTTCTTTCTTTCTTTTCTTCCTTCATTCTTCCCTCCCTTCCTCCCACCTTTCTTTTCCTTTCCTTCCCTCCTTCTCCTTTTTTTCCTTCTCCTTTTTCTTCTCCTTCCTCTTCTGTCACAAATCCTAGTCTATGGTGACAAGCATATACAGTAATCACAGCAGTATTAACATTAATGATAATACCACTACAACTAAAAATACAATAATACATTTTATAATAGTGCTCAGGGCTTAACAAGGCCTATTTAATTATTAAAAAAAAATCCATAGTAAAATATTGCAGATGAGGAGACTGAGACTCAGAATTTAGTAAATTGCCAGAGATCACACCTTTTGTAAGTGATAGAGTCAATGTTTTTTTTTATTATATGAAATTTATTGTCAAATTAGTTTCCATACAACACCCAGTGCTCATCCCAAAAGATGCCCTCTTCAATTCCCATCACCTACCCTCCTCTCTCTCCCACCCCCCATCAACCCTCAGTTTGTTCTCAGTTTTTAAGAGTCTCTTATGCTTTGGCTCTCTCTCCCACTCTAACCTCTTTTTTTTTCTTTGTTTTTCCTTCCCCTCCCCCATGGGTTTCTGTTAAGTTTCTCAGGATCCACATAAGAGTGAAAACATATGGTATCTGTCTTTCTCTGTATGGCTTACTTCACTTAGCATCACACTCTCCAGTTCCATCCACGTTGCTACAAAGGGCCATATTTCATTCTTTCTCATTGCCACGTAGATAGAGTCAATGTTTTAACCCATATCTGTGTGACACCAAAACAGACATATTGAACTGTTATGCTATCAAATGCAGATATCTCAGTCTTTGGTTATGAAGTTTAAAATGCCCACATTAAAGTAACTTCGTTAGTAGAAATATTAGAAATTTGGGTATTTAGAGCTTTTTTTTGCTACTAAACATATGCTTGAGTAAAGACAATTTTACTCAGAAATACAATTTTAAAAATTCACATTTTAGTCTCTAAAAGCTTACACAGTACTTTTACCTAGATCCCTGTGGTGGATTCTAAGGCAGATTCATTTTTTATGTTGGCTTATCTAGAAACTTGCTTCTGAATAATATATTATAGCAAAAGTGATGGGATATTACGTCTGTAATTAGGTTACAAGAGTTATAAATTTGGTTTTGCTACAGAAGCTCTCCCTTTCTGACTTTGTTGAAATGAGCTGCCACATGGGGAGGCCCATCTGTCAAGAAATTGAGGGAGGTTTCCAGTCAACAAATGGCAAAGAACTGAGGTTCTCAGGCCAATAGTTTTCAAGGAATTGAAGCCTACCAACAATCACAACCTACAACCATGGTTTGGATGTAAATACTTTCTCACCTGAGTCTTCAGAAGAGATCTCAGCCCTAAGTGACACTTTACAGCCTTGTGAAAGCCCCTGAAACAAAGGATCCAGCTTAGCCATGTCTAGATTCCCGAGCCAAAGAAACTATGAGATAATACATGCGTGTGTGTGTGTGTGTGTGTGTGTGTGTGTGTGTGTGTTGCTTTAACTCATTAAGTGTGTGTTAACTTATTATACAATAATGACTAACACCACTGCCAATTTGATCAAAACCTGGGAAATACGTCAAGAAATATTTTCATTTCTACTTAACACAGGAGAAAACCAAGTTTGTGAAAAGTTATGCCAATTGTCCAAGATGTCAAAAATAAGGTTATGATTAAACCCAGGGTTATTTTTAACATTCTTTCCTACTCCTGTCAATCAGGTAATGCCTTGCACTGGATTTGAATGTTTAGAAAAACGTAAGGGTATGTTGTACCTTGCCTATGGTGGAAAACATATGTATTTGTATGAACTAAAAAATAAATGCAAATGATTTGATTTGAATATCTGATCTTGGTTTTAAATTGGTTCATCATAGTCATTTATTTCAGTGTCCAATCTCCGTGATCAGATATTCATATAACACAGCTGCAAGGTTTAAAAAGGATTTTACATATAGTCCTGACACCTTTCATTGCATTCTTCCATCTCAACACCTCAGGCAGATAGCTGTTCTCATTATAGTGGATTTAGGCCTATTGTTTAAAAATCTAGATCATTCACTAACACAAAGTGGGTATATATGGATATATGAAGGTCAAGTGATGGCAGTCTGGATGCTATATTTATATTGGCTATAAATAGGAATGCAAGACTGATTATTTCACATATGTTTTCTTTTAGGAAACAGGATCCAGCTAAGTGATAAAGGGAAAAAAAATCTTTGCTAGTGGAGCAAAACTGGATAATTCACACTGAATGATAGATACAACATGCAGTCTGGCTTATCTGGTTTACCCATTAGTTGAATCAAGTGGCTGGAGACCTACCTGGAAAGTTCACTGGGTGATGGTATTGTGACATCATGCTCTAGCTATGGTGGTCAAAAACTATATTTGATGCAGTTTGGGACTTCTCTGTTTTTTTTTTTTGTTTTTTTTTGTTTTTTTTTTTTTTTTTTGCTGAGGATTTATTACCATTAATGGCTAATATTGAACATGTTACCAAACAAAGCATGATTAAGAAAAGCCTTGGCAATTATCTGATAAATATTATATTATTTATGTGTTCAATTTTCATACAGGCTTAATTTATGCCACTATGATTAAAGTGTGGTCAAAAGCTAGTGATTACAGTTTGAGCTTTCAAATCATCCTTTCACTAGCCTCTTCCTGGTGCCCTGTCTTAATCTGCTTCACCTATAAAGGTAGGATACATCTCTCATCTATCAAACCTTTAAAATAAAAAAAAGCAGGGACATATAATTCCCTGAATTCTTAGTGCAACCAGAAGCAATCTATAATTGCAGTCATGTGTTTGTTTGCTTTGCTAAAGTGCTTGTTCATTATTCCATTTGACCCTATTTTTAAGTGAATTTCATGTAGTGATGATAATACTTGCTCCAGATACGCATGCTTAAGAGTCAATTAGTGATATGAAGGTACCTACAGAAAAAACATTAAAGATATCCCAACCATATCCTTGAAGTCACTCTATCATTATGTCATGTGACAATTTCACTTCAAAGTTTTCAGTTATAAAATTAGACAATGTGCTATGAGCCTGTCAAAAATATTCCTTTCAGCAATATATAGCCCTTCATAGTAAAGACTGTCCAATTCACATAGGTTTTAGACAGTTTATGAGAACAGAGTCACTGATGCCAGTAAAAATGGATGCTTTGACCTAGTGATGGATACTTTTACATGGTTATTAATTTGGGTAAATAATATGAGTATTCAGAGGGATAACAATGCAGTTATCCCCCATTTTTCCTCTAAGTAAAATTTTAATGAAGGAATAAATAATGACTTTTCTTCTTCATATATACTAGTATGAATTTATGCTTTCAGTCTTAATAACCACAACAATCTGACAAAAGAATACACACACGTATGCACACACACAAATATAGTCTGTGTGTTTTTTTGTTTGCTTGTTTGTTTAATAAGAGCTAAACAGTTATGCCTATGAGTAACTTTTATCTCTAATAATCTCGTATCTAATATCTGATCATGGCCCTGGGATAGCTTTTGAAAAGTATTCACTAGATTCTATTTTCCTAAAACCAATATTGTTCATAATATCTCAATAGCTGATATTTGCACATAAAAAAGTCATAAAAAATAGTATAATAATATTTTTTTCATAAAAATTGAATAATATAAATGAAGAGAATTGTCGCAATTATATCTAGAAGCATTGGAATTGAAAGCAATAAAACAATAAAATTTCCATTTCAATAATGACAAATAATACTATAGTTTTTAACTGATTCTATGAGATAAAAGATAAGACAGTTTTTATCAGAGTAATACATAAAGTTGTACTTATGATGATGGAGCAAATTTACAATTTCCTGACTAATGCAATCAACCTATAGTCTCAAACTCCATTATTTAGCCCAAAGTAGTTTTTTCCATTAATGAAATTAACTAAGCAATTTCCAAATATAAGGTTTATGTATGAGCTACCTATATTGATATTCATATATAGCTTATATACTAACATATATGCATATCTACATAAATGCTTAAGTTTCTAACACTTTAAAGGAATGATTTCATTGGCTGAATCATCATTTAAGCATGTTCACTCAATTGAATTAACTATTTCCCCCAGCAATCCCCTTGAACGTGGAACTATTGATTTCCTTTTTCTCACCATTGTGAATTATACCCGTGAGCTGTTGAAGAATTGCTAGGTAAGTACCCAGAAATTTCATTTTCAAAATTATTTGGAATTCTTAAGATTAAAATATATTGTAATACATATTAGTTTGTCAGTTTTGTGATATATATCTTGCTAAAAACTTTTTCATTCATTTAATTTTGTATTTTCGTGTTTGGAGTTAATCACAATTATGCTCTTATTCTGAGTAACTATGAGTGTTGAGGAGTCTAACATATAAGGTTATTAACTCCATTTCATATAAGCAGAGAGGATGGGGCCAGTGAATCAGAGTCAGAATAAAATGTACAGACAGGCTTCTCATACACAACTTTGACAACAATATCTTGGACTAGTAATTCAATTATAATGGAATACTAATAGCATGAAAAGCATATAACATGGTTAGAAATTTAGTTTTCATTACCATGTAAAAAGTATGCTCTTTTATTCCTGTATGACTTATAAACAGAAAAGAAACCCTTTGGGATGAAATAGCATAAAATAATAAAAGGGTTTCTTAAATATAACATCTTTTGGGATGAATTTCCCTGATTTAGTCTCCTTCTAGTTCTAATGGATATGCAAGGCAGGTCCCAGGAGTCTGACTAAAAGAAAAATAGGGTGAAAAATTTTATTTGCAGAAATGTCATTTTCTCATGTAGCTTTTGGCTAACCAAAATAGTGTCCTTTTACCTTCATTTTCCTATTATATCAGGTTGCATTTTTGCACTATTTCAAAGGAATACAGCCCACATACCCAGGCTAAATTTTGTCAAGTGAACAAAACAAAATTGGATCAAAGATATTTTATTTTGAAGCTTATAAATATCCCTTCATTTCCCACACACTTGAATTGCATTTAAGTAGTTTGGTAAGTTTTATGATATGTGTCTATAATATATATAATATCTTTATATCTATAATATCTATGATATGTATTATATATATACATATGTATATTATTCCATGTATATATCTATAGATATGTGTATATAGAGATACATATATATAGATATATGCATATATAGATATAGATACATATGTTATCTCTATCTCTATATTTACATATATATTTCTAAGTATGTCCAGAGCAGAAGAGATACCATCATAGAAAATTCCTGGAATTCAAGAAGTAAGATGGTATTAGGTTTCTTATGAGATAATCTTTTTAATACCATCAGAAAAATAGGCATTATTGAAGCAGTATCAAAGCCGCTTCATTGTGTGTCTAAGTGTTATTCAAGCTTTCCCTTTAAATGAAGTGAGGAGATGTTGATAGAACCTAAAATAATATTCTTACCCTTGTTTGATTTAGTATATGACTTGAAGGCTGCCATAGATTTGTTCAATGGACCTTGATGGATGTTTCCAATCATTGCTTTTTTTTTTCTACTTGTTTCAAGGCCAAGGTCCACCAGATGTCAGTACAATATAAATAATCCAAATTCTTATATTTAAACATCAAATACAGAAGACAAGAAGAAAGAAAGAAAGAAAGAAAGAAAGAAAGAAAGAAAGAAAGAAAGAAAAAGAAAGAAAGAAAGAAATTGCCATACAATAAAGCCATTTCATTGAATTTTAAAAGATTTACCTACATCAAAAAGGAGAAGTTGAAATACTGGTTAATATAATCTGCAATATGAGTTTTAAAATATTTTTTTCTTTTCCTAGGAGAGTTCTGTTAATATTAATGTAATATGATAAAGCTAACTTTATATTTCTCCTCCTTCTGGTTTATCATTAGATTCAATTGTAGTTTTTGTCAGATGACTTCTTTATTCACTGATAGTTTTATGTATTAACATTTCCACAATATACTTTCTCTCGATTATTTTTTCCATTCTAGAAAAAAGAGTCAAATCATGACAGCAGTGTATTCTCTAAGAAGTTTCTTTACTTGATCAGTTAAACTAAAGGTAAATATGTCTAACACATGTTGGGAATGAGTTGATGAACTAGCTCTTGATGTTTAGATATGTCAATGATTTGTTTACATATATTTTTGGAGTTCTAAATTTTGGTTGCTGATGAGAAGGTTTATAATTTATATTATTCACACACATGAATGCACGTGCACGCGCGCACACACACACACACACACACACACTATGCTTAATAAAGAAGATTCTGTAGGAGTGAAAGAAAAGTATAACCAAACCCATCTTTGCCTCACTTTGTTCATGAATTATTTCTGTGGAAAGGCCATGGGAGAGTGTTTAGTCCTACTGTTCAGCATAAAAGGAACTCTCCTTCTCTTTGATTTGTTTCTTTCTTTCCAAATGATGCCACTCAACATGGTGTCTACTTCACTTTCCCAATGCTGATACCTAAGCTTTATTATACTTACTGTGATTACTGCATAGAGATACATAGTGACAGATTATGAGAAATGGACAAGGTAATTTCACCCTTTATGCTTGCAACTGTTAATGATAAGCTCTTGCCAACTTGAGAATTACCCCACAGGCAGGACCTTCAGCTATTATATCCTTCAACTTAACACAAAAGCCATCACCCCATTCCTTTGAGGAAATGGCCAAATCAGTGCTTTTGTTTAATATTTAGGTAATTCTTTCATCAGGCTTTTGATTATGCTCAAATCTACCTTCACATTTCTTTTCACATAAAACACTTATTTTTTATTTACAAAAATGAATTGCCTGATTTTTGTGCCACATTCTGAGAATTCCATTAATTTATAATCTAGTCAAAGGGACCAGTAATGTGAATAAAGAAGTAAAAGAACATGCTGGAAATGTCAGGAAATAATTCTCTATAAGAAAGAGAATACCTGCAGAATATAAAAGGCTCAGATCAACTTGAGAGGAGCAGGTAAATTGGTCTGAACTCAATAAAGGCAAGAAAACTCAGAGCTCAAGCACTTGAAGAGTGATGATCTGGATTCTATCAGTAAAGTCAGCCAAACCAGTCAAATATGAAGGAAAGGGTAAAATATTCTAAACTAAATATTAGCAAATAATATTCATTAATTTACAGAGATCTACAGAGATACTATTTTCAAACATATCACATTTGTTAAAAGGAGAAAAACATATAATTATTTAAGTGGATTTTTGGGGGGGTCCTCCAAGAAGCCAGCACATTTACTGATGTTTGCTCAGGTCCTGCAGGCTTCTTGGTCTCACATCTTGTGGGGGAAGGAGGCCCAGCCAAGGCAGTAGAGACTACAGACAGTGCCCCATAGACACAGAACCATGGTCAGTCAGTACAGGATATTGTTGGTTCCCCTGCCCTTCAAGTGCACTGGGAGGTCATTGTCCACCTGGGTGGAAAGGGCCGCTGATTGGAAAAGCTATTTATTTTTTTTTAATTTTTTTAACGTTTATTTATTTTTGAGACAGAGAGAGACAGAGCATGAACGGGGGAGGGGCAGAGAGAGAGGGAGACACAGAATCGGAAGCAGGCTCCAGGCTCTGAGCCATCAGCCCAGAGCCCGACGCGGGGCTCGAACTCACGGACCACGAGATCGTGACCTGAGCTGAAGTCGGACGCTAACCGACTGAGCTACCCAGGCGCCCCTGGAAAAGCTATTTAAATGGATTTTTAAAGCATTTGATATTATTTTACATTCATGATTTCAAAAACAAAAATTATGATAGCAAATGAAAATAAAAAGGAATTTCCTTAGCCTAAAGAAAGGTAAAAATAAAACACCTACAGCATGGTTCATACCCTTCCCCAAAGGCCAGAAAAAATAAAAATATATCTGAGATCACTGTAATTCCTATTTCACTATAGTCTGTACAGAAATCATTCAATCTCATCTTCTTCCCACCCTTGACCCTTCATGTTACTTCCCCACCTTCACCATTTGCTCAATGGGTCACTGTCATCTTCTTGTCTCAATTCTATTGGCTGCCACTATCTTTCCCAGAATGAAATTTTTATTGTGCCAGTTGTGACAGGAGCTATGGGAGATTTCACATTTAGGATCAAATTGGTTATATCCATGGATGTTCTAGCTCTCCCTGCTATTCTTGGAGTCGTGAAATCACAGAATGCAGGGCAGATTTTCTGGCTTCTAGAAAAAGGCTTCTAGAAATGTGTGGTAACACCACTCAAAAGTTTAGAAGTGTTAATGGCCTGGGGGACAACATGACAAAGGAAGACTCAGAGATGCAGACAAGTGCTACTCCATTTTTTCTGCTGACAAAGTGCTTGCTCTGACGCAGTGGTTACATATGGTCTATTCAGAAACTTCCTGTATGATATAGCAATCTGATGTTTTCTTCTTTATTAGCAAATAATTTTAACTTAATTTAATTTGTTAAATGTTAACTTAATAATGTTAACTTTGTTAACAGGTAGGTAGCATACTATTTTGTCATTATTTCCCTCCTTTCCTATTCTTTTTTCCCTCGCTTTAGGATTGCATTCCCCTTTGATAAAGCATCAGCATATAACAACTGCCTCAGTCTCTGCTTTCTTGAAAATGTGGATTGAACAAATTACTAGTCAGTGTAATAAGACAAGAGAAATAAATTAAATGGGAAATGATTCAAAAATAGAAATCAAACCGCCATTTATTATTGATAAAACTTGTCTATATAAACAACATATAAGGATTTGCAGGTTAAGTATACAATTTGAAAAGAGTTTAGCAAGGGCTTCTGAATACAAACGCAATATACTGAAATAACTGTTAGTAACAGAATGAATACATTCTACATATAAAGTAGTATGCTTTATGGCACTGAACATGAATGAATTGCAGTTCAAAAGTATCTCTACATTTTAAAAATTCAATGTTGTCTGAAAGAATTAAGTCATAGCAAAGCACGTCAAGTATATTTTCATTTGCATAACCTTCAAAAAAGGCAAAAATACATATCTATCCATTTATCTAAATGGATACAGGTGTGCTTGGTAATACTATCCAGAAAAAACAAGGAGGAAGATTATGACAAAATTCAGGGCAGTTGTTACTTTACAAGGCAAGAGTAAAAAGGAGAGGATGAGGATAGTTGTATATGGAGTTTCCAAAAAATAAAATAAAATAAAATAAAATAAAATACTACTACTACCACTAATAATAATACTCTATTTCTAAACCAAGTTGTGAATGCAAGGGAATTAATTTTATCCTCCTTTCAAACTCTCTCTATAATATGTATATTTACTCTTTATTACATACAATGTATTTCACATTAAAATAGAGTCCCTTTTTAAATACAAGTTATATAAAACAATTCTCTATATATAGGAGTTAGATTTTGAGTGAGAATGGTAGTTCAGAAATCTATTTATTTAAGTAAGCTCTAAAGGTAAATTCTGATGCTCAGGTAGTTTTAGGAGGCACCAAGCTAAAATACAGAGCAACTTCATCTTTAGCTACATTTTGCTCTGATGAGCTAGCCTAGAGATCTATCTAAGCACTTTACTGAACTTTTACTTCCGCACTCTCCATGGAAAATTGGATTCCTCGTTCAAAATAACCAACTTACAAACTCTTAGTGTAAAACTCATATCTATCTGGGACTGTCTGCTTATAGTATAGCAGTGAAAAGGTGTAAACTATTATTTTCATGTAGTTTCATTTGAATATAACAGAGCTTCTATGGTATGAGGTCTTTTGAGTCAAAAATAGTATGTGCTTAAGAGCAGGGGGATTCAGGATTTGAAGCTGGTAATAAGGATAGATTTCTTTTTGAACTTTCCCCTCTGATATTTTAAATAGATAGCACCTTTCTTTAATCTCTTATAAGACTGCTGATTACTTTATGTCTTCAGTATGGAAGATGAAGATTTAAAGAACTTGCATATGGTATAGCAAAGAATGCAAAGCCTACCATAATTTACACAAGTATCTTAACGTTTATTTATTTTTGAGACAGAGAGAGACAGAGCATGAATGGGGGAGGGTCAGAGAGAGGGAGACACAGAATCCGAAACAGGCTCCAGGCTCTGAGCTGTCAGCACAGGGGCCCGATGCGGGTCTGGAACTCACAGACCGTGAGATCGTGACCCCAGCCGAAGTCGGCGCTCAACCGACTGAGCCACCCAGGCGCCCCTACACAAGTATCTTAGCACATAAAGTAGGAGACTACCACAAAAGGAAATAAAGGAAGGAAGTGAGGTAGCAATGGACAACACATAAGTGCATTCTGCAAACTACTGGTGTCTAAAACAAGCCAACAGCTTTATTATAGCCTTGTCTTAAAGGCAGAACCCAAGAGTTTTACATTTCTGATTGTCTTATTATACCACATTGTTAACTCAAATTGGGCTTTTCTTTGATGTTATGTGATTTCTCAGACTGGTATGAGTTTCCAGATCTTAAGAAAAATCACTTCCATCCAGATCAAATGGATCTCCCAACGTGATTTTTTCCTGAACAAAACAAAGCAAATACCTTTAACTTCCCTGGACCCCGAAGAGTTAAATCACAGACTAGAATTTTTTCACTTAGGAAGTATAAGCCAAATGTATGTATTAATTAGTATCTGAGTTAATGGAATTAAAAATAGAGAAGAAAACTAAAGTGGGAAAAATAATTAGTAACAAAACCAGATATGCTGAATCGCTGAATGATCCCTCAGGGAAAACATACACACACTCACATGCACAATAAATAATAAAACAAACAAAAAGCAGTTTCAGTTAGAGTGCTATTCCAGTAGTGATGCCACCTGATCTGTTGAAAGCTCCACTCTGCCCTTTACTCAGCACGAACACATAATTACAACAGCTAAAATTACAGAAAAAAAGGAGTGAAATGGTTCAGCTCCTGGGAAGCAAAAACAAACAGCAGCTCTGACCTTTAAATCTATAGTGACTGAATGAGCACTGGTTCATCCTAGTATAATAGGTTTAAACAGATTAGCAATCAGTTTTTAAAAATATATTGTAGTATATGAATTGAATGATCATTTTTCAATTAATAAATAAAAAGTCAAATTGACTTTTATCCACCTGCTTGACATGCACCTTGTCAAGGGTTTGGTGTGGTTGGAAAACGTATGTAGAAGGCAGTAAGCTTTTTACAGGGAAAAAATGTTTATTCATATTTCACCATCACCATTTCCAAGCAGCTTTTAACAACTGTTAAAAAGGGAAATAGCAGAATTAAATGAATACAGTACATACATCATGGGAAGTCCATCAAAGGAACTGAGAAAGGACTTTCAGGTTCATGCTTCCTTTTCAGTATTAATATTTACATGAAACAACCACCAGTAGCCACTTGACATCAAAGGACTGAAAATGGAGAAAGAACCAGGTCATCAGGTCTAGAATAATTAGCGCTGATATATTACACGAACAAGTATTATCAGAATGGAAGAGAATGAAACCCTCTCCTGCTGTGTAATATACATTAAGTATGTAGTCCATGACTACAACAAAAATAAGATCATTTCTAAATAGTCAGGATCCTTGGCCAAACTCAAGGGCCAAAAGCATGTAGTGATGGATACCGGACTCTCCCTGATTGATAAGGTGTTGAAACCTAGAAACAAAATTAAATGGTAGACAGTCTTTGGGATTTCTCTTGCAAGTGTTTCTTTTAACCTGAAAGGCACACAGCCTTTGAGCCATAATACATAATAATACATACGTTACATATTAAATCTATAAAGACTGAAGCTCTCTTGATATATCAGAATTCTTTTTTCTCTTTCATCCTAAACTTGGTAAATAAAAGATCTGTTATAGTGATTTTTGGTTAATTGACAGTTAGTTATTTTGACAGTTGCCAAGATAAACTTTAATTTTTTTTTTCTTCATTGTAGCTGGCAAAGGATCAAATATTTGGATTATCTGATGGCCATTCTAGAGAATTCAAAGATAGTTTTAGATATAAGGGATGTTTCACTGGTTTTATGATTCTGAATTGAGGACTGAGTTTGAGAAAGGAAACACCAAGAATTGAGAGGGGAGAAAATACTTAAAAATAAGTCATAATTTTTAAATGTTAGCAAATAGTTATAGGCAATATTTAAAAAAAACAAATGACAAGTAACATAGATTGTTATGAATTTAACTTTTTTTTTCCAAAAATAGATACACATTAAATGATATAAGAGACTGTCAAGTAGAGATAGTTAACAAAATATTTTGATAAGAAGTCCTGTCTGGACTAAATAAATAGCTTCACAGAAGGAAAATCTTTTTTTTTTTTTTCCTTCCTTTTTTTCTCCCCATCATCCATGTAAAAATTTGGAGAAAATATATTAATAAACTTTCTTTTATGAATAATCCCCTTAATATTCAACTAATTTTGTTAAACATTTTAAGAGATTTTATTGTTTTTTATTTGATTTTTACTATTTATAAGCTTTTTAATCCTAATATACTTTTTAACCCTAATATATAGTCAGACATATACATATATTTAATAAGTAGGTAATAAATTTAGAACTTGTACATTTAGCTGTAATTAACTTTATTCATATAGTAAATGACAATGTCTACATTATATTTTATTTGCAATCCTAATTAAATGTAACATTTTCTAAATAAACTGCTGTACCATATTGATTAACTTTTATGGTTATTCATATCTTTCTGTAATTATTATACCTAGAACATTCTCAATCATATTATCACTTTAATAAAGTAACCAACTTTGTGTTCTCCTGATACAAAGAAATTGGAAGCCAGGAAATCAAGAACTATGTGGCAGTTTTCATTCAGAAGCACACATTTCATATCACTTTCACAAATTTAAATATGGCAAAAACTCCTCCATAAGCAATATTACCCAAAGTCATTTGCATACCTGCTGATCTCTAGCCATTTAAATTTTTTTTAATGTTTATTTTTGAGACAGAGAGAGAAAGAGCATGAACGGGGGAGGGGCAGAGAGAGAGGGAGACACAGAATCGGAAGCAGGCTCCAGGCTCTGAGCCATCAGCCCAGAGCCCGACGCGGGGCTCAAACTCACGGACTGCAAGATTGTGACCTGAGCTGAAGTCAGATGCTTAACCGACTGAGCCACCCAGGCAACCCATCTCTCTAGCCATTTTAAAATGTATAAGAATTTTAGTGACCAAAGTTTTAAGCCAAAAATATTACTCAAATATTCTTTATTAGTTTACTAAGTTTAAAATTTTTCATGATCTCAAAGCTAACTAAAAATCTATAAATTACAAATTCATTCATTTAAACAGTTTTATATGTTTATAATCTTAATATGTGAAAACAACGATAACTTAAATGGCTTGTAGAACTAATACAAGAATTTGGAGAGTTTAAATTTAGGAGGAGTTTAATCCTAGTTTCCCATAACCTAGAACACTGTGTTAGCTTTAGTTTTATGCAATTAAAAGACAAAAAATGGTCTTTAAACCATAATAATTAACTCATTTCAATTTTTTTTTTAATTTTTTTTTTAACGTTTTTTTATTTTTGAGACAGAGAGAGACAGAGCATGAACGGGGGAGGGGCAGAGAGAGAGGGAGACACAGAACTGGAAGCAGGCTCCAGGCTCTGAGCCATCAGCCCAGAGCCTGACGCGGGGCTCGAACTCACGAACCGTGAGATCGTGACCTGAGCTGAAGTTGGGCGCTTAACCGACTGAGCCACCCAGGCGCCCCATTTCAATTTTTTTAATGTTAATTTATTTTTGAGAGAGAGGTAGAGACAGAGCTCAAGTGGGGCAGAGGCAGAGAGAGAGGGAGACACAGAATCTGAAGCAGGCTCCAGGCTCCACCTGAGCTATCAGCACAGAGCCTGACATGGGGCTTGAATCCATGAACTGTGAGATCATGACCTGAGCTGAAGTCAGATGCTTAAGCGACTGAGCCACCCAGGTGCCCCTTATTAACTCATTTTAAATTTTCATAGATTCACCTATTTATCATGGCTTGTTATGCAAACTGTCTAAACTTATAAACTCCTATGTTCAATATTTTAAACTTTTCAAATAATGTTTAAAATATCTCCTTATCTTGGAACTGGAGCTGTTGTTATTGTAACTAGTGAACAAAGATATTATTTAATCATATTTCTTAGCTGATATTTTAACATGAACAATTTCTTACAGAAACAATATTTTTGAAGCTCCAGAAACAAAAAATAATTGCTCTTATTCTTTTACAAATTCTTTTTTTTTTTTAATTTTTTTTTTCAACGTTTATTTATTTTTTTGGGACAGAGAGAGACAGAGCATGAACGGGGGAGGGGCAGAGAGAGAGGGAGACACAGAATCGGAAACAGGCTCCAGGCTCCGAGCCATCAGCCCAGAGCCTGACGCGGGGCTCGAACTCACGGACCGTGAGATCGTGACCTGGATGAAGTCGGACGCCTACCCGACTGCGCCACCCAGGCGCCCCTTACAAATTCTTAATATTCTATCTCTACAGTTTCTAATATGCACGAATATTGGCAGTACATTATCTGATTTATTTTTGAAGTTTTCCAAGAAATGGGAAAAGGAAATAGAAGAATAGGGAGAGATAGAGATAGATGGATATAGATAAATATGGAGGGGGAGAGAGAAACAATTATAGTTAGGGTAAATAACTCCCTGTGGCCTTGACAATTTCACTGAATCACAAGATTAAAAAGATACTATTTATTAATCGAGGAAGTACAGTAAATTGGGGTGGAAGGGAAGAGTTCTTATATTAAACAGTCTTTTAGGCAAAAATCTTCTCATGTATATGAAAATGTATATGCACACGAGTTTGTTTTTGTTTTTGTTTTTTTGTCTAAAGCATGAATCTTGTTTATGTCAAGTTGGCCACAAAAGCTCTTGATTTTCTTTGGTGAAATTGTACTCAGGTCCAAATATTTGATACTATTAGCTCCATGACAAATAACATGCATAAAAAAGGTCTTAGACAAGAGACATATTAGACAATTGTGTGTTCCCCATAGTTTTAAAAGAGGTTGGAAGTAAAGAATCTGATTTCTCAAACACTGTATCTTATCTTACACTGAATTAAATAATTCTACAAGATGGAAGAAAGGAAGAGGGAATCATAAATAATATCACCAGGCACACATGACATTAATTAACTGATTGATCAAGGATTAATCGATTTATATATATATATATATATATATATATATATATATATATATATGTTTAATTTTCTTTAATGTTTATTTATTTTTCAGAGAGAGAGAGAGAGAATGAATGAATGGAATGGAATGAGGGGCAGAGAGAGGGACACACAGAATCCAAAGCAGGCTTCAGGCTCTGAGCTGTCAGCACAGAGCCTGACACAGGGCTCGAACCCAAGAACCATGAGATCATGACCTGAGCCAAAGTCAGATGCCCAACCGATTGAGCCACCCAGGCGCCCCTCAATTAATATTTTTTAATGCTCAAACAAAACAAATCAATGCATAGATACAGGACAGAATTTACTTCAGACTCTGGATGAAAAAATCTTGAGAAAACGAGGTGACAAAGGATCCCTGGCATTCACTAACTTGTCAAGTACCCTGGTTCAAGCAGTGAGAGTGTAGTTCTACTCTGGGTGGGGGTAAAGGATATAATTCTCCATATTTGTTGGAGATCCTCAAATAAGAACATCATACAGGGAGAAAATAAGATGTTTTACATCTACCATAGCGGAAGGGTACTAGGAAAAATCAGATTGTTCCAGATTTCTGGCACCTAACAAATTTTATACATTAAAGCAATTAGGTAGATGAAAAGGAGAAAGAAACAGGGAATGTTCCCCATCAGGAAATGGGGTGAGAAAGGTGTTCAATAGATATGAGTTAACTGTCATGGTCTACGGCCAGGGAAATGTATTTATAAAATCTGTTAAGCATTCTCAGTTCTAGAAGAAGATAGCCTAGGAGTAAATCTGGAAAGTACCTTCTGTGATCTTAGGTTTTTCAAGAAAAGTGGGTGTAGAAAGGTCTTAACATTCCACACTCTTAGAGAGAAAACAGGGAGGTTAAATGTTTTCCAAGGTCATACCACTTGCAAATATAAAACTACAACTAAAATTCAGCAAGGAAGCTAGGCAATATGAGTTAAAGACACTTAACAGAGCTGTTTCCCACAAGCTCAAAAGCAACGGAGAGCAAGGGAAGGAGTGCATTATAGAGTATAAGACTGTGAAAGGTTAGATTATCCGAGCAAAAGAAAACACACATCAGTATAGGTTGGACTACAATACTATTCTAGTGAAATTAAAGTAGTGATGTGGACTAAAGCAAAATTATGACCAAACATTCGCTTAGAGTGTATGTGCCCACTCGTATTCAAAGGTTTGTATAAATTGTTTACAGAAGTCCCTGGAATCCCACCTACTATTCTTATGCTAATTCTAAAAACAGACATGTAGTTCTGAAAACAGATGTGTTCAACCCTAGGATAGTTTCCTTAAAAAAATCTAAGATAAGCTTGGACCCAATGTCCCAAAAGATCTGAACACCAGCCATTAAAAAGGAGAAATTTAGAAAGGAGTATTATCAACAAAGTAGGAAAGAATCAAATCTTTCTAATCTGATGGGAACTTTGAGTACCTGGGTGTTAGGGGCTGACTTATTCCCTCCCAAAACTCCAATGTTGAGTTCAAACCCTTACTCCCAGGACACTCAGAGTATGATCAGTCTTGGAGATAGGGCCTTTACAGAAGTGATAAAATTAAAATAAGGCCACTGGGGTGGGCCCCAAGACAGTAAGATTGATATTCTGATCAATGTGTTTACATGAGAGAAACACCAGGGATGCTCGTGTGCAGAGGAAAGACCACATGAGGACATAGTGAAAAGGTAGGCATCTTGCAAGCCAAGGAGAGAGGCCTTGGGAGACACCGAACCTGCTGACACCTTGATCTTGGACTTCCAGCTTCCAGAACTCTAAGGAAATAAACTTCTAACGTTTGAGCCACCCAGCTGTTGTATTTTGTTATGGCATACCAAACACATTAATATACTGGGTAACTCAGATACTGCATCATCATGAAGACTCTTAGTTCATTTTAGTTCTTCATTTTTTGTTTTTTTCTCCTTGTCATCTTCCTCACTCCCCGGATCTGTGGTTTCTTCGGTATAGATAAGTATCACTAAAAGAGTGTGTAAAGTTTAGTTGCCTAGACCAAACCCAAGAAATCTCTCAAATTTGAGGTAAGTCCCTGAAATCTGAAAATTTATAAGCACCCAGTGTGAGTTTGACATTGGAGTATTGATAACACACTTCTTGAGGTATACTCCATGGAGTTACATGGGGAATATTTGCATCTAGGGAAACTATGTATGCAGATATTACCTGATCAGTTTAAGGCAGGTAGAGGTAGAACTAGGATTACCTTCGTACTTTTCCTTTAAAATTACAGATGCCCAGAGTATTCCAGATACATTTCTTTATGACTAGATGATGTCCAGTTTGATATATTTAATAAACTGATACACTGCAATGGTTTATTACATAAGGATAGTTTAAAATCAAATGTCTTTCATACTGGAATTTCTGTCCAATTTACTTACAGGTTGTTTATCATTATGGTACCAATATGGCCGGCTTCATAGTTACATGTCCTGCAGAGTCAAGGTGCACCTAGAAGGGTTGTATCCTTCTAAAGATTAAGACTTTGCCATTGCCATATTGAAATCTGTAATACTTTTTTTTTTCTTTTTTTAACAAAGAGCTTGTCTTTTCATTTTGCATTGGGACTTGCAAATTATGTAGCTGGCTTGGGTATCAAAGCAAGTTTATGACTTATTAGAAAGACTTCTATACTTCCCTTGGGTTTCATTTATGTTTTCTGCCTCAGAAATAGAGTTGAATAAACACCCCTATGATAGGAGTCACTCTCTATGTTTCACTGTCACTAATGACATAGAAAATGTAGCTGAAGAGTTACACTCATCTTTTTTGTGGTTTTTACATAATACTAATATTCTCTACCCCTCACAAAAGTATGTAAGAATCCCTGTGGGAGATATAGTTTTAAAAATCATTAGGTGAATCTGGTATGCTCCTCTTTCTTATTCTCTACTTGCCAGCTACTTTAGAAGTCTTTAATCATAGGTTTATGGCACAGCTCATTTCTCATACTTTAAATATACTAAGGAAAACCATACAAGAGGTGTCACTCCTACATTTCAAGCTACAAAACTTCTTTTATGCTTTGTTTTCCATTTTGTATTAAGTATAATTATAGAAAATAAGATTATTTTTCTTTTCAAAATGATATGTTTAGGGAAGAATTAGAGTAGCTCTTAAAACAGTCTTCGATCTTTTTTTATTCCTTCTCATTTTGCACATTTTATACTCAAAGAAACAGAATTATATATTATAATTTAGAGAAAAGTATTTCCTGCAAATCCATATTCTACAGATTTAATTCCAGAAAGCTGATTAAAGCTTAAATATAGATTAAAATTATATGTAGTAATGAGAATTACAATAGCTAATATCTAATATCTGTATTTATATTTATATTCATTAAGTGCCAGGGCATTTTTCTAAGTACTTTATGTGTATCAGTTCCTTCAATCTTCACAAAAACTGTATGAGTTAGGTGTTACAGACATTTTAGAACATGAAGCCAGGTCACAAAGAAGTGTAGTTACTTTTCCTGGCATCTAAGGTTATTCATTATACAGAGGACGTACCTATACTACAATATTAGGTAGGATACAAATAGAATTTTTCAAACACCCCTCTTTTTGTTGTAATCAATAAAACCACTGACCTGTTTACACACTTTGGGGCTTACTTATAAAACCCCAAAGGAGTAACACTTGGAAGATCTAGCAGCAAGACCTAAGCAGCATATCCAGAAATTCTATGCTAATATATTTTTTAATAATTTGCTGGATAAATGTGTACCATGGGCCATTATTCCTCAACATACATTGTTAGCACTCAGTGGATGTTTGGGAAAAAAAGGCCATTTGGAAAATGTGTGAAATACCTGTATTGTGGTCCTTTAGATATGCTAATCCCCCTTATAAGAGACAATCCTCAAACATCAGATTGAATGAAGATTACATCAGATCCATGAGCTTAACACTTATGTTGTCATTATTGAACAGTAAATGGTTACAAGTATGAAAAACAAAGAGTGTGTGTGTGTGTGTGGGGGGGGGGGGGGTGTGTCTTTGCCCTAGAAGGATAAATTTATTCACTCTATCATCAGATAAAGTGGGAAAAGATGGGAGCTGAGAGACTCCATAGCAGAATATCCAGAAGGCCTGGCCCTTACACAGTGGCCTGTGAGCTAAGTGCCATGGTTCCTAGAAGCAGAGGAGTAGAACTAGAGAAAAGAGGAAAATAAAGTCCATGATCAGAGTCATGTAGATGGTCCAGGATGATTTTGCAGTTTGATAGAAAAGACATAACAAAGGGAAAATAAAGATGTAAGTGACACTAGGAGACCAGGAAAGGGTGAAAAAACATGAAGGCACATGTCAGAGTGGGGATAGGGTCATAGAAGAATAATTGGGACATGTTCATGAGAAGACATTCTCATTGAATATCATGTGGTAAACTGGACATACCTAAAGTCAGTAACAAAGCAGAGGAGTGAGCAGATTAGGGTAACAGGTAGATTGACAGAAGTCTTTTATCTCAGTTATAAAACCTTGGGTACAATGGAAGTAATGTGAGGTATTACCTCCTCACTGTTATTTATTGTGTGCATGGAGGCATCACAACTTGCCACTAAAAATAGTGCTTGGGTGGCTCAGTCAGTTAAGTGTCTAAACCTTGATTTTGGCTCAGATCATGATCCCACAGTGGTGAGACTGGACCCCACATCAGGCTCAGTGTAGAGTGCAGAGCCTGCTTGGGATTCTCTCTCCCTCTATCTCTGCCCCTGCCCACTCGTGTTCTCTCTCTCTCTCTCCCTCTCAAAATAAATAAATAAACTTAAAAAAATGTATGCTCTCATTATCTGAAATTCGAAAGTCCTAAGTCAAAGATAGAAAATCATTTATTCACTTAGTCAACAAATATGTGCTGAGTACCTACTCTGTACCAGTACCATTCTAGGGCTCTGGTGATACAGTAATAAATCAAGAAGACAAAAATCAATGCTCTCAGAGAATTTACATCAGTTCTGACTGGTGGGAGTGGGTATCTGGAGTGCTGTGTTAGGAAAGATCCTAAAGTTACCTTAGCTTTCCTGAAGGGACAAGCAAATGTTTACATACAGAGATTTTTGGAGTTGCTGGTTCACAACACAGAAGAAGCATTTGGTAGATCTGGAATAACATTCACTGCATTTGTTAGCTCACTGACCAGCAAATGCAGAAAGCTAATTCTATACTCTAATCGAACTCCTTCTAATCCACCCATCCCACTCCACCTTATCCCATAGTGTGTACAGAAGAGGTCTCCTTCCTTTTCCAAATATTTTAACCCAGACACAACAATAGTAACCAGCACTAAATGAATACTTACATACTAGGTTCTTGTCCAAAGGCTTTATCTGAATTAATCCATTTAATTTTAGAATAATTCAATGGGGTAGATACATGTCCTATGATTACCCCGATTTTATAAATGAAGAAACTGAGGTACAGAGCGTTTAAGTAATTTGCCCAGGTTTGCAATTAGCAAGCACAAGAGTCAGGATTTGAACCTGGCAATCCTTTCTCCTGCTTTCAGAGTCTATTGTCTAAACATTAGGCATACGTGCTGTCATTTTAATTTTAACTATACTTGCTTACTTCTCTTTAATTTGCAATGTCTTTATACTTTTTGATGCTGTTCAAAATGAAGGGAGGGAATAAAAAGAAAAATATAGCAATGAAATAGTTTAATTTGTTAAGCAAATATTTATTGTGTGCCTACTGTATTGCACTAAGGATATTTGGTGTTTGGGATACACTGGGTGAAAAAACAAAACGCAAACAAAAAAACCTAGGTTCCTATCATTCCAGTGATCAAAACAAATAAAGAGATAAATGATCATTTCAGGTAGCAAAAAGTGCAATGAATAAAAATAAGCCGCTATAAGGGTATTGAGTATAACAGGTGGTGGGAGAAGGCCTTTCTGAGAGATGTCAGATGAAACAAGGAAGCAAGTCATGAAAATGTCTGCAGAATTTCTTGATGGGAGGAAGAGCAGGTACAAAGGCTATAAGGAATAATAAGGAATAATAAAGAAGATACTTTACAGAGGGAAGTCACAGCAGATTGATAGAACCTTATGTCAAAGAGTAGCCGGGAGCTACATAAACACCAGGGCTTGTAGGGCATGATGACACTGAATCTTACTCACATGTCAAACAAAAGTTTACAACAGGGGACAAAAAGACCTCTGCTATGAAAAGGTGGAACTTCAAAAACAAAACAAGACAAGACAAAAAGCTACAGTCATGTGGTTGAAGATTAGAAGTCTTTATTTACAGACTCTGCAGCTGGGAGCTAACTTGCCAGGTCCCCAGTGATTTTTGAATCCAGTCTCATCATCAGGGAATGTGCAGTCTTCCTGGCTGAGAGCTTCAGCAAAAGATTCTACCCCAGGTTCCTCAGAGCCCTCGGGCCAATTGTGAGAGAAAGAAAAGGAGACATGTTACATCTGTACAGCACTGTCCTACAGAAGTGTATATAATAGCAATCTTTGTTAAAACAGTCATCGTTTTCACACAGTCTTCATAAGCCTCCTTTTCATAAAGAACTCTTGTCCTGGTTACATGAACACACTGGTAAGATTTTGGACAGAATTATGAATTGTGATGACTGCATCTATCTGCCCTCAAAAGGCCACAACAAAAGTCTCTATTTCACTGTGATCTGTGAATGCCAAAGACAACTTGAAAGCAGAATATTTACTTTTAAAATGGTTAGATAGAGTTACAACAAAATTTTTGAAAACTGTCAGCATTTCCTTTGTATATATTGGCATTTTGGGGAAATATTCATAAGATACCATAAGAAGAAATATGCTACCTCAGCCCTGTTCTGGCAAGTGTTTTTTTTTAATGACATATCAAAAATTTTAAATATATATTCCTAACTTCTAATCATTAGAAAGCATCTTTAAAATCACATACCTCCATGCTCTATTGAACTTGGAATTATAAATAACGATTAACTCATTGAATTTTACCTAGAAACAATTGAGAAAATACTATTTATTGTCAAAGAGACCTTAGCCAGCTCACAGACTTCAGTGACGTACTGCTTCATCAGAGTATTTCCTTGTGATTGGTAGTGGAGTGGTTTACTAGCTACACGGAAGTTATTATAGTGCCACTGTTCATAATGCTTAGGCTGAGGCCACATCAGCAGTTTTACTATAAAGATTTTTTTTTCAGAGTTTTATAGTGCTATAGTCAAACAAAAGGATATTGTGTAAGTAAACTGCTTCCAAAATGTTAGAAAAGAAATCATGACTCCAGATCCTTATTTCCTCTCTCCAGACATCTAACGCAAGAGAGCAAAGGTAGCAGTAAATTACAAACCAATCTTTGGGTACCAATAAAGGAAGCATAAAATCTGACTGCATGTATACCTCCACAAATACAAATCTGCCTTCAAATTTAAAGTTATGAATTATTTGTAGCAACAGCAAAAGATTTCTCTTTGTTGGTTGGATGGATTCAGTCACCAAAGCAAAGCTAATGAAGAATGTCTAAGGTTTGTCATTGCCGAGTCTTATGTGAGATGCATGGTTTTGATGTTATCTTTCACTTTTTTTCCATGGTCAAATGTAGCCATAAGAGAGACTTTTGCTATAGGAAATGCCATGCAGGGAAGGAAAAGAAAACAGTAAACATAATCTTCATATTGAGCATGGTGATATGTTCTTTTATCATAACCATTAACTAATAATTTTTTCCTCAAATAAAGCAGAAAACCCTCATGCATGTATAAGAGTTAAAGTATGTCATGAAGTGAAACAGAAACAAACACCCTTCTCACCCAGGTGATGATTTATACCCAAAGGTATAAAACTCATTTTACCAAGTGAAACTACAGATATTTTTTTTTATAGGATTGAGGCATTCTCTGGCTACGAATCTACAATCTGGCCTGCAATGAAATATTTAAAGTCAAGAGAAGATCAATGTAAAGAAGTGTGAAACATCAAATGGACTAAAACCTTTTATTTATTCTGTCTCTAAAAATGGAAACACTACATGCCTCAGTCATATCAGATAGATTAAGCTGAATAAGCTCCCACTAAAGACCTTGTACAAACTACTGCATAAAGAACACTAATGCCAATGTAAGTCACTGGTGCTTAGAATCTTAAGCCATATACGGCTGATTCTCATTGTTCAAGTAGTTATGATGTATAAAGTTGCCTGTAACGATGAATTAGTGAATACTGAATCACGGCCCCTAGGGAAAACATAGGGTTAGGTACTTGTGAGACTCTGGTCAGATGTTTTTATCAACTGATCAATACAAAATCTTTATGTATGTTCCTGTTTAAAAGACACCTTATTTTAATGTATTATTGATCCATTAACATTAAACTCACAGCCAATAGAACTACAGCTCATGCATGGAGGAAGCTTACATACATAATTTCTCTATAAGGCACATCTTAGCCTTTTTGAGCTTCAGAAAATCAGACAATACTTCAGCACTACACTTGGAAGACATTATAAAAGGTAAAATTACCAACAAAATGCACAAAAACACAGAAAATGTAATTAAAACTAGACTGCAAAAAGGACATTACTTGTAGTGTGAGAGCTGACACAAGAAAGTACAGCTTTGCCTTGTTTGACCTCATACTTGTGTGGGCAACTCAACTTTTTTGTCATTCTACATATGTGCATGCTTCAAATGACCTTGAAAACACCACGAGTATTGATTTTGAGAGTACAAATAAGATTTAGTAAGTAGACTAATTCACAAATATGGGATCTGGGAACTATGAGGATCAACTATTTTCCAAATGATTACTTTATTAGGAAAACAATTCAAAGATTAAACGAACAAAAAAAGAAATTTGCAAAATGTATTCAAAAGGCCTAGGATCACTAGTATTATCATTTCAAAAAATCAACACTAATTTCAATTTGAATTGCTATTTTAAATTAAACTACATTATTTAAAGTAACACAAAGTTTACTTCATGGACTTCATGGACTTCCTTTTAAAGTGTCCATTTTAAATATGCATATTTTGTAAATTATCCCCTCAGGCTATTTGTTAAATAACTAAAAATATTCTTAATAGTCAAGATGATTAAAAACAAATTAATAATTGTACCTGGGGCACCTGGGTGGCTCAGTCGGTTAAGTGTCTGACTTTGGCTCAGGTCATGATCTCACAGTTCGTGAGTTCAAGCCCTGCGTTGGGCTCTGTGCTGACAGCTGGGAGCTTGAAGCCTGCTTCAGATTCTGTGTCTCCCTCTCTCTCTCTCTGCCCCTCTGCTCACACTCTGTGTCTCTCAAAAATAAACATTATTTTTTTAATAAAAAATAGTAATTGTACCATATCTACATCCCTTTAGAATTAACTATTAAAACTAAGAACTTAATATGTATACACATGCAAATATCTTTTTTTAAAAATACCAACTTGTTTTCTCCCCCCAAAAATCTTTCTCAACATACCTTCTGAGTCATATCTCCTAATTACAGGCATGGTGGGGGTGTATAGAATAACTGGAACTACAATTTGTGCTATCAGTTAGAAATGTAAAAGTTGGATTTTGGTGAAATCATATCCATTAGTAGTTGGGATAGAAGAGTGGGAGAACTCTAGATAGCTTTCCCCTAGATTTGCTTATTTTTGTCAAAGCTACCCTAAGTGAAATGATGTGCTATATGAATAGTGACTTTTTCTCAATATTTTGTAATGTGATTAAAAAAAGCATCTTTAGAAAATGTTGCTATTTTTAAAGAGATCTGTATATGTGTTCTAAGTAAAAATAATGTGCTTTCCCATGTGAATATAGCTCCAAGATAAATCCCTACCTCCTTGCTCACATTAGATTTCTACCCCTAAAAATAACATAAAAATTCTGAATAGTTCATGAATTGTCAGAAATTGTAAGAGAAACTGTGTTCATTTTCAAAGGAAGTGAGCACCCAAAGGTTTCCTTTAGCCAGAAGCATGTGATAAATTAGAAACCATGATGTGATTTTTAAATAAGCTTT